>NC_086231.1:38124641-38428982 GCF_036321145.2 Pelmatolapia mariae
TGTTGATTGGCTTGTAGACTAACCTGCAGACTCTAACCTTTATACCCACTTCCTGCTCCCTGACCCTGTCCCACAGAGGTGGCCACTCTCAACCCCTCAGTCTCTAGTGCCTTGCTTCCAGGTAACACACAGCTCAGTTGGAAGTTTTATATTATCTACTGTTTGTCTCTGTCCTGTTTTTAATTTGTTTTTTAAAACTAGTGTCTCTTTGTCTTACTCTTTGTATGAACCCTTTATGATGAGAGTGTTATGTGTCTGTGCTGAGAGGAGACTCTCTGCACTGCTCCCGATGAGTCATTTGTTTTATATAAAAAAAAGTCTTTATACAACACAAGTGGAAGTGGTTCTCCAACATGTCTACAAATGCATGCATGTTTTTGTGTGTCTGACACAAGCAAAGCCGTGTCTTGTCTTTCTTCAGCCCGTCCAGACCCCCCCATGGATCTGGATTTGTCCGACCCAGCAGCACGCAGCGTTCGCCTCACCTGGATCCCTGGAAAAGACCACAGGAGCCCCATCACAGGTAAGTAGGCACACATGAACCTGGATCCTGACAGGATTGTGTTATTTTCTCAAAAATGGACTAAATTGATCCTGATGGGGAGACTGTGTAAGCAAAAGTAGCCTAGTTAGTTTCAGGTCTCCACAGTTGAGACTTGATTCTGAATGGATGCTAAACTCAAAATCCCATTACTGAAGAATTTGGTTAAATTATAATCCATGTGGGATACTGAAATCTGTATTTATGGAAAAGGTTGTAAGATGTATACTGGACCTTTGAACAAGCTGAAGTGGACAAATGGATGGGACACGGCGTGCTTCCAGAACACATGGACTCACAGACTTGCAGCAGGTTTTACTGCTTTGTTTTTTCTCATTACAGTTCTGTCTCTCCTCAGAGTTCTTGGTCCAGTTTGAAGAGGACCGCTGGGAGCCGGGTAGGTGGCAGAACTTGTCATCTTACCCTGGAGACCTCAACTCTGTCATCCTGCAGCTCGCTCCCTTTGTCAACTACCAGTTCAGGGTCATCGCCATCAACTCAGTAGGTCAGAGCGATCCCAGCCGCCCCTCGCCCCGGTACAAGACAACTGGAGCTGGTAAGGAGCATCGCATGCAATCATCTGACCTCTGATGTTTCAATTGGTCAGTCTTTTTAGTTTACATGTACTCAAATTAGGTACAATATGTAACGTGCTGTTTTGGAAACGTATGTTCACTAAAGGTTTACAGTTACAGCTGAATAAGTGTGAAGGTTTGCTGACTCTGTTTAATGTCAGTGCACTCTGTTATGTTGAAACAAGCACCAGATGCCATTCCCAAAGGCCTACGGGGTTGGGGGTCCAGAAAGGACAATATGGAGATCACCTGGGAGGTAAGATGTGCACATCTCGTATGGGAAATGAATCAGTAAGACAGTGTAGTCTGCACTGAGAGCATGTTAACAGTATAATGAAACTGAAAGTCACCTGAATGCAGATGTGTAATCAGGTGACCATGACAAACGTTTTAGGCTGGTGGTTAGCACTGTTAGCTGAAAGCACCAAGTCCTGTGTGCAAAGGTCCAGCTAGGACCTGTTTGTGTGGTGGCACATGTTCTCTGCAGTGTTAAATAGAATCTTTATGCATTGTGTTACTAGCAGAATGAAAAATGCCAAAGATAACAGTATGCCAGACATAAAACAGTATTTTTGCTTCAACAAGTTGATTCCCAAATAGATATTAGCTGAAAATGTGGCAAATCTTGGCGTGATGTGCAGTGTGTCTATTTCACAAAACTGGACAAAAGAGTAAAAGCAGCAGGCCCCAAACACTATTTACAGCAGAAACACGATTTGAAAAAATGTAGTATTGCGCTGACACAGGACCAAACAGATGGATCTGGACCTTATGTTGATCAATCTAGGATTTGCATAAGCCTCATTAGAAATGGTCTCAGTGTAAGAGCTCAGTTTTTCAGCACAACAATGATCCTAAATACAGGGAACTTTGAATGCTCAGGCGGAGTAGAAAAGCACTATACAAGAACCATTTACAGCCAATGTGTGGACCTGGATAGAAAGAGATCCACAGTGGAACACCTTCAGTCATGCATGTGCCTGAAGGTGGACCTCAACATTATTGAATTTTTATGGGCTCATCTTGACAGAGAATCAAACCAAAGGGAGCTCACATCCAAAGAAGAGCTTTGCAGTGTCCTTCAAGAAGCCTGAAGAGCTAAAGAAAGCTTGCCTGAGAGAGTTGAACAGTAAAGGTGGTCATAACAAATATTGTCTTTCCAGCTTGTTAGACTTGCACAAACCAGTCTTAATTCTGACAGCAAATTTGGATTTAGTTTCAGTCTTTTTAGTTTAAGTCATAATTAGGGATCTAACTTGTTTTAGGCGACTAAATATTATAAGATTGCTGAAGTGAATTCAGTTAACTAAAAGTTTGTTTTTGCCGGGGCGCCATATAGTTTACAAGATGTTGTATTTTCCTTCTCATCAAATATGGAATGAGTCTTCTCTCACCTTCTGAGATCAAATTGTGTGAATCAAATTTTTCTGCCCAAGGAGAGCACTTCCAAAGTCGTCCCGCTCGCTACACAAGCTGATTCATTCTGATTGGATCTAATCTCTCCTGTCATCTGATTTTTATTGGTCAACAAAAGTGTCAAAATATTTCATCATAATTTTCATCTTCTTTTTGTTAACAAAAATGATTAGCCAACAAACTTAACACTGGTTCAAACTCTGTCTTTTTGCCTTATTTAATGTATTTGCATGGATGTTTCACAGTTTTAAAATGAATCTGTCTGCACAACTTTCTCACATTTCCTTGCATCAAGATAAAACTTTCCCCATAAAACATTGCTTCATCTAACAGCGTTCATTTTTGTTGACCAAAAACAAGGTGATAAATAAATCAAAAATAATGCACAGAAATATGATGAAATGTATCAACATGTTCACAAATAAACACGACATGTTGTGGAATAAAGGCAGGATGAGCTTGGAAGTGTCCAATCAGAATTTATCCCCTTGCACAGTAAGGTTAGACGCAAAACTTCCAATGTCTAAGTAAATGTATATAACCACCAAACAGTTATAACATGTAATTATCATTTGATAAGTATAACTCATCGTTTGTCCTACCAATATGTGTAAATTCAGGCTCATCTCTATGTTGACCTTTCTAGCCTCTCCTTGATCTGGAAAGAAATGGTCCAAACCTGCACTACATTGTGTGGTGGAGACGAAAAGACGTTGAAGAGGAGTGGAATAATGTGACCACAGTGGGGACCAAACATGTGGTCCACAATACAGAAATCTATGTGCCTTATGAGATCAAAATCCAGGCCAGGAATGAGTTTGGAGCAGGACCAGAGTCTAACCTGGTCATTGGATACTCTGGAGAAGACAGTAAGTAAATCCTGACTACGAAGCAGCTTTTCATTTATGAGAGGAACCCATGTGGAGGCTGAGGAAAAGTGAAAACCAAATTGAGAATTTGTTTTGAAAATACTGCTGACTGTTCACACATATTGTGTCCACTTGGATGTGTTCAGAGCCCACTGATGCTCCCACTGACCTGCGGGTATCAAAGGTTGACAGCACCAAAGTTATCATCCACTGGAGCCCTGTGGACCTGAACTCCGTCCAGGGAGAGTTCAAGGAGTATAGAGTAAGACTGCCTTTGGTTTTTCTAATGAGAACAAACTGCAGAGTTGGTGCATGACGCGTCATTTCACGTCCTCATTTTAGGTTTGACAGCGTTTTAGTAGGTAAAGGTGAAAGCTTGGACATGAACTGAGCTGCGGTTTGGGGAAGGCCTCGAAGGGGACTGGCGACGGCTCCCGGGCCTGGCAGATCCCTGTGCACTAATTAGAAGTGAAGAAGTTAAAGAATGGAGGGTGGGACACGTAAACGAGAACGACAGCTTGCAGAACTGGGAGAACCTATATAGATAATTTCCAATTATCTTTCATGATCAATTTTGGATAATTTCTCTTGTGTAATGTCCTCCAATCTCCTGTACGTCTTGGCTATTAACACCTTTCTTCCCATTCTGCTTCCCAGTTATACTACTGGCGTGAGTCTAGTCAGGTTCCAGGTCTGGTGGTCAGTAAGGAGAAGAAGGTCAAAGGTTTCTATAGCACTACGGTCAAACCATCTGGCATGCTCAGTGACCTGGCGCCCTACTCGAACTACAAGATGTTCATGGTTGTGGCCAACAATCACTTTGAGAGTCAACCCAGCAACACTGTGGAATTTACCACCAAAGAAGGAGGTGAGGATGCTGTCCACCCAACCTAAAAATAACACATTTATACAGGGGGAAATAATTCTTTGATCGTGTGCTGAATTTATAAGGTCATCTTCCAAATAAATGAACAGTCTAAGATTTGATGGTCCCATCCATTGGCCCCTCAGTGTACCCAGAAAAACACCTCTGTGCTTGACTATAGCTTGGTGTTCTTTTAGATGTTCACTCCAACAGGCTCGTACATGTGTCTTCTTGAGCAAGGGGACCTGGTGGGTGTTCCAAGAAAACCCATTAATGCCATAATGGGTTGAAGTTCAGTTCATGTTCTGCTGTTCAGTATTGAATAGCAGAAATTAGGCTTTCTTGTCAGATGTCATTTTTGGGAGAAAAACAAGACAGTGTCTGACAGCACTGTAAGAAACGATAGAGTGGTAATAAGTGTGTAATAAGAAACAAATAAGGCAGAAAATAGAGATTTATGATGGGAAGCTGCTCTCAAAGCACACCCAGAGACAGAGCTGTGCAGGAAGTCCAATTTTATCGTGGTGGAAGCAAGACAGCAAAGGTAAGACAAAATCAGCTGTTCAGAATTTTGGTCGCAGACTTATGAAACCTGACGCTCGGAAACTGTGAGATGTCTGCTTTCAGCAAAAGACGGCATGTCCATGTACGTCCCGAGGGAGATCCGCGCTTTGTGTTTACATCTTTTTGCAGAATCTGTTTAGCTGCTCTCTAATCGTTTGCTTTTTTAGCTCTTTGGTGGTTGTTGAAATGGTTCTGTGAGCTTTTAGCTGAGATTTTTGACGTGTCTGTGGACATCACACGTCTATATTTAAGTAACAAATCTGGCAGTACATCCTGTTAAACCAGATGTTCTCCCTCTCATCCCGGGTACTGGAGGCATTGGGGTTCAACAGGTTAACTGTTCATTGTTTAATGACTGTGTGGAGTATGAACGGCCATAATGGAGGTTTTCATCAGTAAAACAGTCCAAAGTTTGAGCTTGTTTGTGGTTCAGAATCATAAATGGCTTCAAGCACACTCAGACACTGAGCCATGGCTCTGTGCTACATGCACACATTTCTGCATCTCTGGCATTCAAACACACTTTATATACACTTCATGTTATGTCACATTCAATGCTGAACTGTACATCGAGTCTGTAAATGATCTCGTATGTTTGGCATTCCTGTTTTACGGTGTAGTGTGGTACCAATGATCTTCTTGGTGATTGTGGTTCCATCTGTCCTCAAATTCAGATTTAGAGCATTTGATAGTCAGTTTATATTTCTTCTCTTTCCGAACAGTCACACCAACAGTTCTCGGCTTCTCACCCAGCTTCTCACTGATGGTCTTGGAGCCCATTCCACTCTTGTGTAGGTCTAAAACCTTGCAGCCTGCGTCCTTTGACAGCTTTTTGGTCTTTCCCATTGTGGTGGAGAGGCTGGAATAAAAGAAATTTCTGTGGACAGTTGTGCTTCTTACAGATAACAAGCTCAGATCAGGAATTTCTTTGATTAAGTAAATCATGTTTGTAATCTGGCCACATGGGAACACAAGCAATCAGAATTCTGGCAGGATCGTTGGGGATCAGATTCTTATTACACTCAGTGACATGGTCGATCGTCTCTCTCCATTAAAATGAAACTACCATCAAAATTAGAGCCTTCATTTCTTTGAAAGTAAGCAAACATACAAATTCAGCACTGGATCGAATAATTACTTCACCATTGCATGTGATGTAGAGGTATCATATTATTGTGGCCCAGAGGTAGCTCTCTGATAGTCTTATATGTCATTTTTATAAAGACATTTTGTGTAGACTCAAAAAGTTAAAGGCTGGAACATCAGGTGGAGTAGAAAGGAATAAAAAAGTAGTTGTCAACGTTGCACCTTACACTGGCCCAGTACGACACTGAGCTGGTATGAACTCACCTTGTGTCAGAACTTGAACATTGTGTTCCATGATGCTGACTAAGCATGTAAGCTTTAAGACACACAACACACACTGCAGTTTGTCTTGGTGCAGTCCAAACATGTGTCTAAACTGCATGTAGCTACTATATTGCACACTGTTTTTTCTCTTTTGTTGTGATTGTAGTTCCAGACGCTCCAAGGTTCTTCAAGATTAATCGCAGAAGTTGGGACACGATCCACTTGGAATGGGCTAAACCTCTGGAGCCCAATGGCATCCTGACTGGATACCAGCTCAAGTACCAAACAGGTGAACTCATCTTATTTGTCAAACTCATGTGCAATATGTAAAATATGGCTGTATTGTCACTCTGTCATTCCCTAAACCTGTATTCTTTCTAAAGGCCAGCAGGCGTGGACTCCTCAGCGTCACTCTGTTTATCACTTAATTTAAACCTTAGTAAACGTTTTCCTAATGACTTGGAGGTTTTGAGTTTTAAATCTTGTTCAATACATTGTCCTGTCCATTTTGTAAATTATGGGCCCATTTAGAGTCAAGCTAGAAAACTGATTCAGAATAATTTCATCTCATAAAACAGCAGCTTGCCAAGTTTGTTATCTTTTATTATCTGAGTTAGAAAACACAGCCAAGATGTGGATGTCCAAAATGCCAACGCTTTTATTGATGGTTGAAATCATCATCAGCTGTTCAGCTCTTGAATGTAGACTTGTGAGTTTTTACAGGCCTTTAACGTTTAGTGCTTTGCTTTGTAGTGTTAGTATTGGGACCACATAGGTCTACAAGAGAGATGCATTAAGGGAGCAGCGTGATTGGTCAATTGGGCTTAAACTGAAATTGTAACACGTTACCAGTTTGTTAGTGACAATAAAGGTTGAAAGTTAGGCCTCTGTCTGCAGAAAGCACAGCTGTGCTACATAGAACCAATGTCCAATCAGGATGTACCTCTGACGAATCAGCTTTATTGACCATTATGGTGATGATATAGTAGAAAAAACCAGTGTGACTGTACAGAAATGTACAAGAAATTCATGAAACTGATACTGCTTTGGATACAAGATGATGATGATTGCAGCGTTCAAATGATCAATGAAGCTGAATGACAGTGTGTGTGTGTGTGTGTGTGTGTGTGCGTGTGTGTGTGTGTGTGTGTGTGTGTGTGTGTGTGTGTGTGTGTAGTCAATGGTTCCAAGGTGGGTCCTTTCCAGCTGGAGACGTTCTTTCCTAATGTGACAGAGTTTTTCCTTCGCGTGCCGGACCGTTCCTCCCGCTACAAGTTCTTCCTGTCAGCACTGACTCAGGTGGGAAAGGGGGAGGACTATGCTGAGGAGTCTCCACACTTCACTAATGAAGGTGAGGCTGTGATATGCTTATAAAACACTACGTATTTGTTTGCCTAAGGAAGGAAATTCAGAATTCACTAAATATATGAGTTGGAATAATTACTTTAACACATCATTAATGTCACAGTTCAGAGTTTACAGAACATCTGCTCGATTACTGACAAAGCAAGAGCATGTGTGCCTGACTGTACTCATGTTTGTACAAGCTCTTTCATAACTGCACTGTTCAGTGTTAATTGTTCAAAAGCCCAGAAAACCTTCACCTTTAACTTCAGTCCTGATAGCTGCCAGGACTGCGACACAACTCTGAGGGACTGTAGTGACGTCTCTGTGTCTCTGTACTCCCCCACAGTGGATTTAGACTAACACAAACCAGATTTGATTGAGGGTTTAACAGAAGTATTTTATTAGCTGTTTAGGAATCGCAGACATTTTTAATTAACTAGTAACTACCAAAGATATGTGAATGCACAGCTCAGAATGGTTCCCAACGAATCTGCTTATTCCTCTAGTGTGAGTGAAGTTCTTTACCTGATGTTTTAGGACATTACTGAACCTAAAAACTCTGTATCTGGGACATGCTTTCAGACATGTATGCCTTCACTGGGACTTCAAATGGTAAATGGCCTGTATTTGCATAGTGCTTTACTTAGTTCCTAAGGACCCCAAAGCGCTTTACACATTCAGTCACACACACATTCACACACTGGTGATGGCAAGTTACATTGTAGCCACAGCTGCTCTGGGGCGCACTGACAGAGGCGAGGCTGCCGGACACTGGCGCCACCGGGCCCTCTGACCACCACCAGTAGGCAACGGGTGAAGTGTCTTGCCCAAGGACACAACGACCGAGACTGTCCAAGCCGGGGCTCGAACCGGCAACCTTCCGTGTGTGTGTGTGTGTGTGTGTGAGAGAGAGAGAGATGAACAGACAAAGACAGAAAATAAAAAGTAATAAACAGTGTGTGAGATTAGCTGGAGAAGGAGCTGTGATCATTATTATTATGGTTACATTTTAGCCACTTGCTCAGAGACTTGAAGATGTTGCCTTTCAAACATGGGCTGAGCTCTTTCTGGGTACCTCCTACTGCAGACTACCAGTCCAATACCAGTGCTAAATAATTAGGAGGAGGAGGAGACTGGGAATCATTCTTTGTGTGTAAGGAACGAACAATTTGACCCTCAGTCAACAGCTTCAAGATGACTGTAGTAACAATTATATAAGTATTATTTATCTCACTGACCAGTTAAGCCACTGCTGTCCTCTATGATTTCCAGCTCATTTCTTCTTCTGCACCTCCTCACGTGTGTGTTGCATCCAGTGGCAGTGAGATCATATTAATTGAGCAACATGTTACCTCAACCACATGTAGAAACAAACCTGTGGACACTTTGAAGTGCACCTCTGAAGCAACCTTCTTGCTGCCATGTCTGTCTGTCTTACAACTCTCATGTTTTCATTCTCTGTTTTTATTGGCAGAAAACTTTACTGACACGACAGATCTAGGTAAAGGGGATCAAGAAGTGCAGCATGTCTGTCACCTTCTCCCCAACCCCAGCCTATCCATCCACACACTAACAGCAGTGCAGTCCACCTCCATCACCCTATTCTCTTATCAGTTCTGCTGCAGGGTGAGGTGCAAAGCAGTGTTAATGAAAATTAGACTTAAACATCATCCTAGAAATGGATGAGATTTGAAACTAAACTTTTTGATTATCCAAAACGTAGGTTTAAGACGTCACAATGAAAAGTGATTTCCTGTTAGACTGAACTGCTGTTCGTGCTGCTCGTCTGCCTCTCCTGCATCTCAGCATTGTTGTCTGAGAGTAAAGCTGCTCTCGGGGATTGAATACGCTCGCTTCCCACTTAATGTTTCTGGGATTCACACATTCAGCTGCTGGACTTTTCCCCCATGTTCTGCGAGATCAGTACATACTCTCTTGTAGTCTTCCTTTGGGCAGTGTGTATATCTGCTGACCTTTAAATCCAATCCCTGATGGCATGCCTCCAGTATACAATCTCACTGCATTGCTGCATTTTTCTGTGTGCTGTGGAACACAAGTTCACCTTGTGCTGGAGCTAATGACTTCTCACACCCTGTCACTGGATACAGTGTCATGATGACACTGCTGTTTCTGGGGAATAAGGGTGAAGATGGAGGTGTGTGACAGGTGTGTGTTGGGCAGGACAGACGAACACCATCAGCAGTTGGCATTGCTGCCTTGACTATTCCTCAGAAGTCATGTCGCTCTGTCATCTTCATCCATTGCTTTTATTCTCTGGATGAATAGCATGCTCCGGAGATTACAGGTAATGTAAAGAAGCTTGTGGCTGAGCCGGCCCACCTCACATGCTGATATTGCACTAACGGCTGTTTGAGGGCATGCCTGGATTCGATCCCGGTGATAAAAGCATGCTGGGGGGGTTGGTGCTTGGGTGGGAGCATCAGTAGTGGGGCCCTTCACTGGCTGGATACAATCTCAAGTTGAAGGTACAGTAGATTTCTTTCAAGTGAAATTAACCTGAGGTGTGTGTGATCTCCACAAGGAGTCTCCAAACTGTCAAAAGCTGAAGAAGAAATCAGTGAAACTGCTGGACTGCTTATATGAAAATGTTCTATACCAGAGCCACTATAACACCTTCTGCTAATGCCTACTTTAAGAAGTATAAACATCTTGTACGTATTATGTTTAATCATGTTTCTGTGATCTACAATGGGCCTCTTGGGGAGAGTTCACACACATGCCTTATTGTTCGATGGTAAACGCAGTGACTGTGCAGCCGTATACTGCCTTACTGATGTCATGACAGAACAAATAACAATTATACTTGAGTTAATCAAACCACTTGTTATAATTCTATCACCAGTGCTGATAGTTTTTCTTTGTGGTGTCTGCAAGAAAAGCTTTTCACAAAGCAATCCAAGCTGTTTCCCAACTTTCCCTCAAATGGGTGAAACATGTATCTTTGATCAGGTCTAATGAACCATGTATGGGTAGATTTAGAGTTAGTAGTGAATAAAACGCAGACATATTATAGTTCAGAAAGGAGAAAAAAGGGATGTACTGACTGAGCTCTTTCCATGCCCAGTCTGTGGGTATCGGCCACCACGGCGTGTCAGTCTAATACCAGTGTTAGATTATGGAAGTGTGATCCTCACCGTCAGGAAGAGACTGGGAATCAGTCTTTATGTGTAAGAAGTTATCAGTAAAACAGTTTTACATTTGAGCCTCATTCTGTTAAAAACAAAATGACATAAAATTACATTCAAGTTTATAAATGTACCAAAAAATATACAATAAATATACATTCTAATAAATACCAATTCATTAGAATAGCGATTTATATTACAAATAAATATCAACAGGTTCAAGATGACTACAGTGAAAAAATACAAATGATATAATATTATTTATCTAATTTATTATTAATTTATCTGAGTCGATGAGACACGAGGATCACAGGGAGGAACAAGACCTAAGAACTAGAAATCAGGAAATACTAAAGATAACTTAGGGAGCTAGAAAGACTACTCCATTAGAAACCCTGAATCAAAGAGCATAAACACTGGGTCACCAGTCCCAGGTAACCTAACACTTTGGACCAAACACAACACGAGACAACATTCCTGATGACAGAAGAATAACGTGCATGGATCCTTGGAATGAGATGCTCTCAAATGAGGACTCTGATCCTGCAGGGAATTCCTCGAGTGTTTCTGCTCAGGGATTCTTTGACTTCTCATGCATATGCATATGCATGCGTGTGCGTATGCATGTGTGTGCGAGTAAGCATGTGTGTGTGCGTCATTGTTCATCGTTGTGTTTGACATTCCTGCTACCTTGTCTTTAACCCTCTGCTCTCTCCTCCTCTTTTGTAGTCGAGCTTACCGACTCCTTTGTGGCTTCTGGTTTCACTCCTACTCCTTTTGGTTCTCCTTCTCCTACTACCATTGCTCCTACAACCATTAGTACCTCAACTACTCCCACTCCTACAACTACGACTTCAACCACTACTATTGCCACCACTTCTACCACTGAGGCAACCACTACCATCCTTCCAATGCTGTTCACCACCAAGCGTATTGACCAGAATGTGTTGGGTACTTGCTGTTGTACCATTCTAGTTTTACTGTCTTTCTACCATTTGAATTGAACTGTCTTCTCCTACCTGAACAGTAAACTACATCAGGGTTTCCTTCCGATACGCTGTGCTGTACCTGCTGCACAAAAAGTGGGGAAATGCTACAAAATACAGCAAATATCCTCCTGGTCAAGGAGTGAGAACCTAAACTTTTATTTCACAGAACATGATGGCTTTGAGTTTCAGTAGTGTCAACATTGGGTTTGATTAGTACTTGGACACCAGCAGTGTTAGGACTGAAGTAATTGCTAACTCAGAAGTAAACATTAAAATTCATTCATTCATGAACTTTAAAAAACTATGCAGATATATTTGGGTGGGGGGGAGTGAATATAGTTTAATGCTGTTAGTTTGATTTGGAGCAAAGCATGGAGTCTATTTTGTTGTAGGAAGACTTGTGCAAGGCTAGCAGTCTGCACGGGTCCAAACAGAGCCCTGTGTGTGGTTGTTGTAACTGTGCCCTCTCTGCCTCTTGCTTCCAACTTTGAACCCTTTGTCCCTTACCCTACCCCCCACCTACCCTACCTTGTGTAGTGGCCTCTGGGCGAGAGATCTGGAATTTGACGGTGGAGCCTAACAGTAACTACGCTAAAGTCAGCTGGACGCACAACTTCCCGGCCAGCAGCAGCGATTTTGTACTAGAGTTCACTCTGGACAGTAAGAAATCAGACCAAGCTCAAACTGAGCTACTGAGATATAAACTGTGAACTAAATGTTCTGACTACACAGTAGATCTACAAGGATAGTGAAGCAATACAGGAGCTTCAAGGTGCAGAGTGTAGGAGCTGAACAGGTAAAACCACATTTTATCACACCGTTTGTACATTACGGGAATACAGTACACTACAGCCTGGTGGCAAGGAGGAGACCGGATCCAGTTTGGAAGTTCTCATAAGCATCTTCAAACCGAACATTAGAATGAAATAAATAGATGTAGTCAACATAAAAGTCTGTCTGATACTGTGTGTGCAAGCTTGAGGTGCTGTCAGATGGTTCAAATTGACTTCCTTTTTGCTTTTTATAAGTGCATTCTTTTGCTAACAATTCACACATAATTCAGCTTGAAAGACCTAACAATATATAATTTAGCTGCAGTAACACAATCTATAGTTAGATGTTAATGTGACTGGATGAGAGGGAAACATCTGGATGTGCAGTAGCAGTCTTGAAAATGTTTTCCAGATCAGCATAATATTGATTTTAGTCACAACAGAAATGGTACATCCTAATGTAATTACATTCAGAAGAAAGACTGACATTTTGTTCCATATACGTCGCAGTTACACATTAACTGAGAGCCGTTTTTAGGCAGCATCTGCAAAATTATGAAGCAAGTCATGAAAAGTAATGAAACAATCAGAGAAAATGGAAAGGAAAAGCTTTTTCTAATATGTGTCATCAATACAATAAACAACAATAATAACTGTTATTAAGAAAAAAGCTTCAACAGCAGCAATGCTATAGCTCTGTTGCTCTTTGTTTTATTATCTCCCTTTAATTAAGGAGTCGATATTTGCACCCTAAGGTTGACGTGTTGGTTTGTACTTTCAGAAAAGAAAGCAAACGCATCACTCTCTGTTTCCCTCTCACTCTTCGGTTTTGCCTGTTTGAGTGCACCATGTGCATGGATCTATGAGTTCTGTTGCCTTTCTTTGAGTTGCTTTTGTTGGCCCGGCGCTGGGATGGGCTGCTTTCTTTGAACTGCTGTTTCAGTGTGTCCTTGTTGCTCACCAAGGCTGCCATACTCACCTGCTTGGTATGAAGTGCTGTGTACTCTGGCTTTTAATCATCCCGCCTTTTCACAGAGCTTGGATAGCAAAATCGGGCAGCTCTGCTCAGACATCTCAGTTACTGCTGTTTACTTCAGCCCAGTCTATAAACTCTGGAGCAGAGAAAGGATGGAAATGTGTTTGTGTACTTGTGCTGAGATTTTAATTATTAATGTCTGAGTGTGAGAAAAGGAAGTGATTGGTCTGATGGTATCCACTTCTCTCACCCATCCCTGCACTGTCAGGCTGTAAGGGTGTGAGATTTAGACTTTTCTTTCATACAGACTCTTGATCAGTGGTAGGTCATGTTTGAGGACACAGTGTATGTAACCCTGATAAGATAAACCACAGCAGGGCGGGAGATCTGTCCAGCCAGGGTATGTTTGTTTTTAGGTTGACTGAGACAAAGGAGACGGTTCTTCTCTCAGTTTTAAGACAACAGGGATATTACATTGTTTCAAAAAACACAAGTGATATAAATAAATCTTAACCAAATCACAACATTTGTCATTTTTGTAAAATCTTCATCATTGAAGTTTTAAATTAAACTGCATCAGCAGCAACATCTGTAGTATGAAAGGGCAATGACAGTCTTTGTGAGTGTGTGGAAAGAAGGATGACAGTACTTTGATGTCCTCAAGGCGGGCTCTCTTATTATTATTATGCTGATGATGATGATTATGTCCTGTTATTATCCAGGGCAGATAAAATAGTGCTCTACACATGTCCTCTTTTACAAATCACTAAATACAAGATGGACTCAATTCTCTTCAGATCTCTTCCAACCTATTGTAGAGTAAGATGAACTCGTGTAAAGTAGTAAAGCTGTTTATAATGTGTGTTTATTGATTTTATTAAGACTCTTTCAAAAGAGTCCACATTTTTTTTCGTGTATTAAGGTTTTTTTGTTTGTTTCCAATTGAGAATTAGCTAGCTACTGGAGCTAACCAGTGCTAACTACAACCCAACAGTAATCAGGAAGTACCAGGGCTGGACTGGGACAAAATATCGGCCCGGGCATTTTGACTAGAGACCGGCCCCGGGTATTATAGGAAAAGCCACGAAGCCTTTGAATGAAAACAGACGCTGTTGTGACAGTGATGTACACTGTCTTGTTGGTATATGTATGATTTCTATACATTTTACGTCAGATAAAAACTTTGGCTGTAAGATTCAGATAATTATTTAATAAAAGCTAGATATTTTAAATGAGAATAAGAAAGAAAAGTATTTCTTTGTGCCCCCCTTTCCCTGTTAATGCCCTACCTGGCCCCCTGGCCTCCTTTGCTAGACCCGCCCCTGCACAGTTACCAGCTGTCAGCTACACAAAAAAGGATCCTGGTGTTATTTGTCTCTCAGAAACAGTTCATAACTTCCCTTCAACTCACTCATATCAACCCTCCGCTGGTTTCCTCTTTCTGGCGCAAAGTCGGCGATAAACAAACCTGAGAGACGGGACTTGCATCAGAAAAGCCGATCAGCTGATCATTGATCAGTTTCATGATTGAAGTAGCAACAGGAGAGGGAGGGGGAGAGAATGAGAGGAGAAGAGACAGCTGTGCAGCGTAACGACAGCTTTGTGTCTTTTTCATTGTAGCTGAAGTACGGGACAAACTGTGTTCCTTTCCAGCTCAATACGAAACGCGTAATATTTTCTCTGAATAAGGGACGATTTTTACGGGACGGTTGGCAACTCTACTAACTAACCTTATGAATAAAATAAACTATCAGTAACATCACAGCACCCACCCAGCTGTATAGAAACTCCGTCATGCTAGCTAGTACGCAGTACGAGTTATTGTAACTGACTGTAAAAAGTCAGCACAACGAAAATAAACTAAACTTGGTTTATATCTGACCCAGATAGACTGCAGGTCATAACTTCTTACCTGAAGTTCAGTTCACCTGACACTCTGACCAGCCCCACCTCGGGTCTCTCCTGTGCTGCTGTTGTACTCTACTTTATACTGTTACAAAAAAACCCCCAAAGAAACAAAAAACCAAACGGCCCATAAGCCCCCCACAGGATTTTTAATTCATTGAAGAAATTGTATTGATACTATCTCTAATCAATACAAAATACAAAATACAGGTCAGGGCTGCCTCAGGGCAAAGTCTGTGCATAGACTGTCATTACGACATGACTCATTACGACAGGAGTGCATTATTGATGCTGGCGGGTTAGGGCTACCGAGAAGGCCCCACTACATGTCGCTATAGGTCACGAACACATCCCAACACACTGCCCGAACAGGTTATTAACCCTGGCCAACCTGTCCCCAGAATTAAGGGATGTGTCCGGCGGAGCTAGCCACAAAAACTGCCACAAACTGCCTTTTTATGTTTGATTGTTATATTTATTAAAAAAAAAAGAATGAGGAGAATATATTGTTTAGGAAAAGGATTGGGTTACACTTTGATTTTTTTACACCTGCTTGAAAACAATATGTGGCACTAGCATGAAACATAAATACAGCTTAAATACACTGTTTTCAAATAGTCCTGACTGTCGTGAGGATAATTATTTAGCCACGTACACAAAAGAAAGACATGACAGATGGATATCATTTTACAAATGACAAAAAGCCACATTGTACAGGTACGGCAGGCTTATGCTCCGCCCAGGAGTCACTGTAGATGATGATGTCATCCAGATAGGTTGACAGTGTCTGTGGTTAAGATGTGTAGATGATAAAGATCCAAAGTATTTTTTAAAATAAGCCTTGGCCTTTCTCATAGCACTTCACTGACTTTTGTAAAACAGCATGTTCTTTGTGTGTCTGTGTTTTCTTTGGCTGGTTTGAGGACTGGTGTAGCATGGCTTGGTAATCACTCATGTTGGATGACTTTCACTTTGTGAAAGTGTGGCTAACAGCATGATGCATGATGTCACTTCATGCTGCCTCTTCAGAGTGTCTCATAGCTTGGGCATGACAGACGTGTTTCTGCTGAAAACATGCAGGCTGTCGTCACTGCTTTCTGCCTTGACCTTAGAGATAGGAGGGGGTCTGGTGTCTAACTGAGACGAGCAATGTTTTGCCACCTGACATAGATTTAACTCAAAGTGCTTACATTTTAAAATCATGTTTAGTAGCATCTTCTCTCAGTATGGAGCTTTATGTCACTGGGTTGGTTGTTTGGTTGCCGTCAATAGACTTACTGTTAGCTGACTAGTAACAGAACCAATAACCTGGGGAAAAACAGGGACAATAAAATTCAAAAGCAGTTTAAGGGGGTCACTTTTGTTCTGCACCTAGCTGCAACAATGAGTTTTAAATCAAGCCTATACTGTCCACTTTCACTTTATCACTTAAGCCAGGGGTGGGCAATCTCAGTCCACGAGGGCCGGTGTCCCTGCAGGTTTTAGATCTCACCTTGGGTCAACACACCTGAATCACATGATTAGTTCGTTAGAACTTTAGGACATGTTGAGGAGCTAATTTAGCCATTTAAATCAGCTGCGTTGGTTCGAGGACACATCTAAAACCTGCAGGGACACCGGCCCTCGTGGACTGAGATTGCCCACCCCTGACTTAAGCAGGCAGTGGTTCTTTGTTGTTTGGCTAGCTGCACTGACATGGGAAAATCCGCCTGCATTGTTCGGGCTACAAAGTACTTTTTAAATGAAGACTGTTTGGATGAGAGTCTGTTTGAATCACCAGACCAACTAGCTGGAGTCCAATACTGCAGCCTTTCCTCGACAGGCCGGGTGCAACGAGCCGCACAATTAGCTAGCAAAGAAAGTGTTCGCAAAATATGATATAATATATGCGCTATTTTATATAATAAAATATTCTCTTTTTTTCCCAAGCACAAGCAAACAGTTCACTGTGTTTCTTATTAAAACACGATCAAAAATCCTGACCTTCATGAGCATGGTCGAAGAAGAAAAAGTCTCTGTGTTAAAGTCTCCTTCGCCCTCATGTAGGTGAAGGAGTCATCCAGAAGTCTCGGGGAAATATGCCGACGAGAGAAGAGAACTGCTACATAATGTAACTGGACATACAACACCTTGTGGACAAAGTTTCTAGTTTAGATGTTATACTTTTTTGTTGAGGTACCTTAAGAAGTTAATAGAGACAATATAGTTCATCATTTCTTTAAATATACATTATAAATATATCTAGTTAGTATACCGATCCACACTTGCTTCCAGTGATCACTGGCTGAAAAGTGATTTCCAGAATTTTTCAAAGAATGATTTCTGGAAATTAAACTTTTATGAAAGAATATCAAGTAATTTACAGCCAAAAAGAACATTCCCATTATAAAGTAGCTGCTGCAATCACTTTTTGCCAAAGTGACTTTTATTCAGGTAAAAAGTGTTGTTGACATTAAAAGTGTCTTCTTTCAAGAGAGATCGAGGGTATCAGAAGTTGAAACAAATGTAATATCGCAGTTGTATAAACTTACCTGATAATCTTGATCATGCTTTCCTGTGAAACAACGATGCAGACAAACCCTGCAGAAGTCTGCTTATGTCCCACGGAGTTATTGGTTTTGTTGCTAGTTTGTGAACATAAACTAATGTAGAGTAAATCTATTGATGGTAACCAACACCAACGTTCTGTACTGACAGAAGATGGTGCTGAACATGTTTTAAAACATGCTTTTTAGCCTATTGTATTCCAGAAGTGGTTTTGCTTGACAGACAGTGGTCCTTGTGCCTCACTACTCCACTACTAGCAATGATCAGGATTCTGCAGGAAACTTGACCTTGAAGAAAAAAAGTAGTCACAGGGCCATAAAACAGTAAAATTAATCAGAACATATTGTCTGAACTGGCCAGGCATACATCACTGTACTGTTTAATCCATATGTTTTACTAATTTAAAGAGATGAATGAATCTTTATGGCCACTGTGGTTAGCATTGCTATCAGCCTCAGTTCAGTACAGCCACCCTGCTATCAGACAGCAGCAGTCTCCCTGTAAAGCATTGTGATGCTGCAGACTGTTGTATGCACGCTTTTAGAGTGGAGCAAAGGCCACACCCCTGGAGTGTGATTGGCCTTTTTATTGTGTTTCCAAGGTAACAAGACGAAGAAAGATGTAAAGAGTCAACAGCCCCCCATTAATGTGGTGGATCTCATCCCAGGCGTCGTGTATCACCTGAGAGTTTACTCCCATCTATTCAACAGTGTCAGCAGCAAATCTGTCACCTTTAAGACCAAAGCAGGTGAGACCACACCTGGCCGTGTGGAACAAGGATTGGAGCCAGCTGGGCTCCTCTAGGTATTTGACACAAGTAATATCTACACAGACTAAGTCACCGCAGGCTGGGTTGTCACGGTTTGTTTAATTGATATCTGTCTTGTTTTTCCCAGCAGTAAACCTTTCTACATTTGAACTGCCTCAGATTTAGAGGGGTTGTCTTTAGAAATGGAATCTACACGACAAGAAGTTAGTTTAGATCGTGTGCTTACGTCTGGTAGTTCACGGGCCCTGTGTTTTTAACCAACTAAAAAGTTAGTTCGACTTTAAAGAGATATATTTATTGCTTCTGTCTTGTGTGTGTGTGTACATATATCTGTATATATATATATATACAGATATATATTACTGGTCAAAAGTTTTAGAACACCACTATTTTAATGCCTCATTGCACTCTGAAAAAAAACTCTGGCACTTATGTTTTGGGTGGTTGATGGGGCAGCAGAGTGCTGTGGTAGCTGTTTTGGTTCAGGGAGCCTCTCACTGTGTACAAGTCACCGACCCTGGATCCACCAAAACAGTCCCTTCAGTAGTCCAACGTTGGTGTTTCATGGCCCAGACAAGCCTCTTTGTCTTATTCTGACGTCTGGCTTTCTTTCTGCAGCTCATCCTGTCAAACCTGCAGCTCGAAGTTTTCTCTTCACAGTTGAAACTGAGACTTTCTTACTACGACCACTATGAAGCTGCTTGAAGCTGTTGTCCTGTGAGTCACCTATATCACAGCTGTTAACTCTCAGAAACTTGTGTCTGATTCAGTCGTGTCTTTGGGTCTGCAGACCTCTTCCTGTCAGTTTGTTTCTGAGTCTTTAGATGCTGAAGGAAACTGGACTCACTCACACCTTGACTTTCTTTGCAGTTTCTCTGTAGGACAGACCGACATTTATAAGTGTTATGATGTTCTGTCTCTCTTCCATTGTTAATTGTGTTTTTCTCACCATGTACTGTTCAGCTGATGCTCACGAGGGTACATCAGTGTGTTCCAGCACTGCTTTGTGCATACAGAGGGGGAAGTAATCCAGAAAACAGCTGTAGGAATTAGTAGCAGCAGCTTTCAAGGCTTGATCAGCCTCCATTGCTGCAGAACAGATTTAAATTGTTAACCCATGTTGTCCCTGAAAAAGGCCTTTTCGTATGTGTACATTAGTTTTCAGTTTGGGGTAACCTTTGTTTTTAACCACTTCCCTTTGTACCATTTCCATCTATTCATTGGACTTGAATGACTTGAACTGCAATAAATTACTGGAAAAATCAGGGTGTTCCAAAACTTTTGACCAGTACGGTATCCTTCTGGTAATTTGAATTAATTGTGAATTAAGACTAATGACTAAAACAAAACTGGCAGCTCAAGTCCTAAATATGGGACATGAACATGAAGCTGGGATAAATCAAGCCGCAAACACCTGTAAAAATGACTGATCTTGGTAGGCTGTTGGGTACAGTTTGTCAACAAGCAGCAGAGAATTTCCTATTGCACACTTACACAGTAACGTCGGTGGCAGCTGTGAAACAAAGTGTCCCTGATTTGTTGAAAAAAAAAGTAAATTTTTCAGATTAAATCACACAGTGTGTGAATTTTTAGGCAATCACCTTGGCATGGACAGGATCATGTTCACTGCATCATCCTCATTGTTTTTGGGGAAATGGTGACATATTGGTTCTGAGCTGTTGACGTCTGCTGAGCGCTCTGGGATGCACATGGGTTAGGGTCAGGGGGTTAACCCTAACCCTCTTCAGATAAATACTAACTCTCCTTGCGTTCTTCTCTCTTGTCCCCTGTCTTGTCTTGTGTGTCTCTCTGATATGACTCCAGCCTACATAGACCAGGTAGACATAGCCACGCAGGGCTGGTTCATTGGATTGATGTGCGCCATCGCCCTTATCATCCTAATCCTCCTCATCGTCTGTTTCATCAAGCGGAGTCGTGGAGGGAAGTACCCAGGTAAGGTTCCCACAGCATTCTCATGCAAGTCTATTCTTTTGAGTGAAATCATGCAGACAGTGGGAAGAAGTGATTATTGAATTTGTGGCGCCACACAGAGACTGAATATTCTTTAATGCCGAGAGGAAGAATATGTCAGGAATGTCGCAGTTCATCCAGGTAGTTTCCTTTTAGAAGATTAATGGTCTCAATGGTCTTAAAAGCAGTAAGTATTTTAGCCAGTGCTGTTATATGTGGCTACAGCTTACCTCAAGGACATAGGTAGATCCAGCCGGGGCCCAGTTAGTTACTGATTCCATCTCCCACGCCTTATGCCATTACACGTCTGGATGGAAGGATGTTGTTGAGGTTTCATCGGCAGAGTATTTTCTGTAGAGAGCATCTGGGTTCAAGAACCAGGTCTGTGTATTGTAGTGAAATGAAACCTTCAAAAAACAACAAGCAGTGAGCCTGAAAGGAATCTTGACTTTGAGTGAATGTAAGCTAGTTTTACTTTGCTGTGTTTGTACTAGCACCCTAGCAGAGGTCTGTTCTTGTAACTCCTCTGGTGACCAGGTGGTGGCACGTTGGACGATGCATCTCATGCAAACATTCAACGTGTTGAAAGTGCACTTGTTTCCTGAGGGGCCACTAAACTACCACCTTGACTTTTTCCATCTGTCCACTGAATTTAAGGAATGCCAGTGCAGTGTGAAACTGTCTGCTTTGACATACAGTCTGTTTTCCCAGGACTGTGGATGGGCGAGAGTCATTTGGGCTGGGCCTTGTGTTTCTGTGCTGGTGCCTCCGAACACAAAGGGATTTCTGAGTAATACAAACAGACACGTGTGTGTAGAAAATAAGAGAACAATACCTGATTGATTTTTTTTGCTGTGGATTGTAAATATGTGCTCTTCATTGGCTTAAAGTGTAAATAAATAAATCCTGTTTTATTGAAGCAGCTATGACATAGAACGGAGAGAATGAGAGGAAGAACAGACTGCTGCTACACCGACTTATCAAAGGGCGAGTGGCACACTGCGCTGTGAATTCATCAGGCGGCTGTTTACCTTTCTTTTTTAAAGAAAGGAAAGCACACTAGTCTTTTATTTAAAGATTTGTTTTGATAAGTGAAAATAAAACTGGGCAGTCACGGTGGGTGGTTTCAGACGGGGTCTCTGGACAAGATAACACGAGGTGACTGAAGTCGTCTTCATAGATGTCTTTCAGCACAGTATGGAGGAAGAGCGGGCTAAGAGTGAGTCCGAAGGACATAACCAGAGTGTTAAAGTCAGTTTTCCATTCGTTTCTCGCTCTGACAAAGTGATGATGATAAAGATGATTCCTTAGATCTACTTTTGGGAAGACGGCTGCCCCGCCTAGAGGTTCAAGTACTGAGCTTTACAGAACTTATTTGTTTTAAGCAGTTTATGAAAGGAACAACAAAAAACCTTTGGAAACAGGAGGAAATGAAGAGGGGTGAATATCTGCTGTGAGGGATTTGTAGATTTATCTTTGCACAGCTTGTTGTTCTTAGCAGCCTGTGTAGCCTGCTGGATAGAAAAGCTCCAATAAGAGAGGGCTCAGAGTCACAGACTGCAAACAGGCAGCCTGAGCCCTGACTCCAGCCTGAGCCTGACTCCAGCCTGAGCCTGACTCCAGCCTGAGCCTGACTCCAGCCTGAGCCTGACTCCAGCCTGAGCCCTGACTCCAGCCTGAGCCCTGACTCCAGCCTGAGCCTGACTCCAGCCTGAGCCTGACTCCAGCCTGAGCCTGACTCCAGCCTGAGCCTGACTCCAGCCTGAGCCTGACTCCAGCCTGAGCCTGACTCCAGCTGATCAGTCAGTACAGGGAGGAAAGCCAGCTGCTGTGTGCATGAACAAGACTAATGAAAACAGAAATGACAAATATGATGAAAATTCAGAATTAGAAATCAGGGTTTAGAAGTTTTACAGCATTTAGCTGGGTTGCTGTTTTGTGTATTATAACGTAATGGTCATGAATCACTTAAATTAGAGTATTGTTAATGTTTTACAGTTTTTGTAATGTCCAGGTGGTGGCTACATGAGCTGTTTCACAAAGGCTCTGGGTAGGTGCTGACTCAGTGATAAACTAATACTTATAACAGACCAGTGACCAATAAAAGAGACTGACAAGCCTTCAGTCAGGCATGTGTAACTAAAACTAAACGTTTTCAGCAAGTTTTTAACAAATCTGACCAACTCACAAAGCTACTGAAGAGGATCAGGGCCACTGGGAAAAAGAAAGAAAGCTTTTCCTTTTTCCCAGTGGCCCTGATCCTCTCTGTACAAACCCAACACAATGCAACTGCTACTAAAACAGGCTTGAGTGTCCCTTCACATAAATGCACTGTGTTCCAAATGCATGTTTCACTAGGCCTGGAAAAATATCACTAAATGACTTGAACACATTTGAATTCTTTTTTAATTGGCAGCAACTGAACGAAGCCTTTGAGTGAGCTGCTTCACCCTGTGTTTTTGCACAGCGGTGGACAGACAGGACATAGCCTACACTCGTTATTCATACACTCAGTACACAGTACACAGTGTAAACTTAGTATGTGACAACTGAAAACAACTAAATCAACAGATGGGGACTAACTAAATGACTGTATTTTCAACATAAAGCCCTGAAAATCTGTCTGGTTTCTGTTGAATCTAACAGCTTCAGCCTAACACCTTTGTTCTCGTTCTCGGCAGTGCGAGATAAAAAAGATCTCCCCTTGGACGCGGTGGATCAAAAAGACCAGGATGGATCCTTTGATTACCAGTAAGTATAAATAGCTTGTTCTGCATTACTATTCCTGTTATACACTCATGTAAAGGTCATCAGCAGTTATCAGTCACCGTGGTCTGCAGCCCCTTTAGTAATGAGTCTGTATATGTACCAACGTCACATAGCCCGAGTTTAAAGTTTAAGCAATAATTCACTAAAGAACTGAACCAGAAACACTGCACTATAAAACCACAGAGCACTACTGCTTAGAGGAAAATGAAACGTTTGTCAATATTTGGATCGAAATGGCAGCTGTTTCCAGCTTCTTTAATTATTATTATTTCTGTAAAACAATCAGCTCGATGTTGGTGCCAGTTTTCTAAAGGACGTGTACACGGGCTTCAGTCTGAGTACACCTACAGCTGTGCTCTGTGGTGAACAGCATGAACAGGGGTTAGCTCCGTGTTAGCTCCTTTCTCTTGAGGCTCCTCCTGCTCTGTGACTGATTAAAGTGAAGCGTGATCTGTACATACACTGTCTTCTTTAGCTGGTCACTATTCTAACAACATACATGTGAATAACTTGTAAACACAAGTTGGTGTTCAGGCCACGTCTGGCACATTTTTCTTGTACATTCTCCTTGCTGGTAGTTGGTTAGAATAGAATAGAATAGAATAATCCTTTAATTGTCCCACAAGGGGAAATTTGGGTGTAAGTGTAGCTAGTTATGAATAAAACTTCTGGAAGTACAGTAAAGCCATCCCACACACAGTCTGTTGCTCTTCGAGTGTGCGTACCGTGCACATTCAGACTGGTCTGAGCAGAGTTAGACGACCTCCTGACCCAGCTAAACCTTTTATCTTGTTTTGAAGACGTCCGTGTTTCTCCAAGCTTTCTATCATTTTCCACAAAGGCTCTGAATAGACATAAGTGCGTACACAAATATATTCAAACTTGATACAATGTACTATGTAAAGGCTTCTATGTAATGTCAAGGATATGTGGTAAGTTGCATCTTTTGCTCCTTCCAGGTTCCACTGAGCTCTGTGGCCTCATTCTTCTTCATGACCAATGAACCTGTCTCTTAATTTGCCAACAGTCCCTTTAGACTAAAGACGTTTTAAGTTTAACCTGCTTTCTAAATCTGAAGTGGACGTGTTCTAACTGAGCTGTGTGAGAGTGGCATCTTAACTTTCATCACCACAACTTTAGCATCAGAATTTCATTTGTGACCCTGGGTCCTAAATGGGTCCATTAAATCACACAAATGGGTCCCACATAACGTTCACTCTACTGAGCTTTTGCTTAAAATTGTACTTAAAATGACAGCTGCTATGTTTTTTGACTCACGCTGTGTGGACTCTGTTCAGGGTAACTTTAAAAGAGGTGCAATGAGTGTTTGACCCCAGCATGCTGTGCTTAATAATGTGTGTTTCATCCTCCTCCAGAACCTGTGTTTTCTCTTAATGAACAACGGCACTCTTAAACTCAGGGTCCAGCCCATTCAGCTGTGTGTGTTTTTACACTAACCCATGCATGCACAATGTGGAACTTGTCTTCTTTCCTTCCTCCCTTCCTTGCTTCCTTCCTTCCTGCCGTCTTATGTGGTTCCTCACATCTTGTCCCTCTCTCTCCCCCAATGCTGAAATGGGTCATCTGTCCCTGACAGGAACGAGAACGAGAACAGGTACTTTGGTTTTCAGCAAAGTCTTTTGGCCTGAGCATGTAGGGGTAAGCAGCGTGAGGGTGGGGGTAAGAACAGGGTAAGGTGTAGCATGTTTGGAGACTTGACAACACGCCTGCATTGTTGGCTTTTGGGTCAGCCTGCAAAGAGGGTGCAGTTTAAGTCCATGATGTGAGCAGTAACACTCCATCTGGATTGCTTTGCATTTAATGTAATATTTAGGAAAAAATGGAAACAGAATTTGTATTTGCTCCGTCAGTTATGACCAGCTGTTCTTGCCCAGATACACCAAAACACAACAAAGCTCTGATTCTAGCGGTATCTCGATTTTTAGTAGAAATAAAGTAAAAAATAATGGAATGCAGATTTTCCTCTCTGCAAGAGGAACCTGTCCTTTGTCCCAAACGTGTCCTGGTATTGTCCTCACAGTTTTTAAAAAGAACAGTGCTGCCTGTTAGCAGCAGTAGCTGCAGAGCAGTGCTTCCTCCTTGCAGCCCGGTCACCACATTTCCTCACATAGCCAGAAATTAGCCGAGGCGAGAGAGGCCTTTAATGCTACCAGGGCTTCTTTGTGACAGTCCACATGCTCACACACTCTTGGAGTGTGTACTTTGTTGGTTGACTTCCTTTGTTAGGTGTGTTGCTGTGCCACACAGGAAGTGGTTCACAGCTTTGTAACTAGAGACCAGAGTCAGTGGTTAAGCTGCTGCAGTGTTCGTTCCAAGCTAAACGTTTCGCCGCTCCATGGTGACCGATTGAGAAGGTTACCTAGGCAACAAGAACTAAGCGTCCACTACAAAGCAAGACACAGCAAACGACTTTTGATTTTGCACACGGCGTATCTGCCTGTGGATTGGTGGATTTGAGGCTCTTTTGGTTTCTTATCTTTGCCCAGCATGATAATCAGGGAATGAGAGCGTACTTTATTAGTTTAAAACACTCTTGACTAGCCACATTGAACTACACTCATTCATTTGATCTACCTTACATTCATGACTGATTTAGAATCGCCAGCTAACCTAAGATGTGTTTCTCTGGACTGTGGGAACAAGCCAGGAATGCAGGCACAAGGATAACATGCACAGTTTGATATCCTTCTCAGTATAAGGCAACAGATCCAAGCACTCCACCACTTCATTCATGTCTTTATCATGCAAAGAGCAACATTTAAAACAGCCTTCTCTTTAAATAAAAAGATGCCAACTCACAGCTAAGTAAATAAGAAGTTCTCTTTTAAGTTTACTGCTAATCTACAAGGTTTGTATACTTCCAGCCCTCACAGACCAAATCTCAATGTTCACTGACAAAACATTTATATAAAATATAAAGAACATTTAATTTGGTTGCATGTATTTATATTTCAGGATTTATGTGAATACTTGTTAAATACATAAAAGGTTAGGATTGTCCGTTTTAAACAAACTATCATCTTTTTCGTAAATCGAACCAGATGGTTTCAGTGCCTAAACCTAACCAGTGAAAGTGAAAGTAGCCTACATGAAATGTTTCATTTGATTAAAAACAAATGCTGAACTGGACGATGTGGCACCCGCTTTACACTCGAAAAATCGCCCCAGTAAAATTTCCATTAACAGGAATTGAGACCAAAACCATTTTTGAACCTGGCTGGAAGCATGTTCGTTTCTGCTGTCATGAAGTTGGGCTGGCTTTTGGAGTGGCGGTTCTCACAGAGGTGGGAAGTACCGAAGTACAAACACTTCCTTAGAATACTCAAGTAACTATGGTTTACTTGAGTATTTATTTTTCTGACTTTTTGTTTAACACAAATCGCTGCACTTTGTAGTCCTGTAATTTAGTAAAATAGGCTTGCTGTGTAAGCATTAAGACTTTTGATGGAAAGTTTTCTTTCCATCTCTTTAAACCCTAACCCCTACCCTAACCCGCCTTTAAACATCAAACTACTCTAAGCCTAAATGAACGTACAGATAGTCGTATTGGTTTGTCCATTACCAGTGCTCATCGCAAAGACACCAAAACATGATCGATGCATAATTTAGGCATGGAGGGAACATCAAAGAACTATGTTGTTACTTTTTTCTTTGCTTGTGTTCTACACTGCAGACTTTCATTCATTCATTTGTTCCTCTGAAGAGAAGAGGCTTCCTAATCAACCACCACTGACACCTAAGGACGTGTCGGTTTCCCTTCAGCCAACAAATATTACTGTCATGTCATTATTTAGTTTGAAGGTCTAAGGCTTCACCAGAAACTGTGCCAAAGATTACTGTGGATGACACAGCTGTCACTGTGCCAGTGGATACTTCACTCGGTATACATTCATGTTTGATCTGTTCAGCAGGACACATTTACTTGTCAGGATCAAAAATACTTATATAATCATCTTCTACCATCTTTTCCTCCTCGGCTCAGAAAGTGTTGCTTTTTTCCTTCCTGCTTCTTCATTTTTTATTTTATTTTTTGGCCTTGAATTTGCTTTGGTCATGTTTTTTCTTTCATTTTTTTGGCTTGTTTTTGTTTGCTAAAATGTATCCACACATATATACACATATACATATATATACATATATATTGCAAATGTCCTTTGGCATGAAGCATGGCAGTTCTGAGAAGCTACAGCGTAGATTGTGTCCTCTGAGGGTGAGCGTCTGAACACACACAAAAGGAGATAAGAACATCTTACCTTT
Source organism: Pelmatolapia mariae (assembly GCF_036321145.2). Taxonomy (NCBI): domain Eukaryota; kingdom Metazoa; phylum Chordata; class Actinopteri; order Cichliformes; family Cichlidae; genus Pelmatolapia; species Pelmatolapia mariae. The sequence continues at coordinate 38,152,292 of NC_086231.1, forward strand.
GCATCCTTCAAATGCACTCATTTGTCATGCTACTGGTATAATGTGGGATAACAAGGTTAATGCTAGCATACAGCTGTGTATAACTATGCATGAAATTCTCCTGCCTGTTAAAATCTGTTAGGAGACATATCCATCAGAGATGAAATCAAGCATGCAGTACAGATAGCTGCCCAGATTTCATTTTTAAATATGGCTACTTCAGCATGCACAATCAAGTGTCATAGTTGTTACTTAATTAAAAAGAACATGTTTGTTTATTTGGGTTTTCAAATTATTTCTGAGAAGATGCTGCCTGGATTATTGTCTGCTGGTGTGTGTGTGTGTGTGTGTGTGTGTGTGTGTGTGTGTGTGTGTGTGAGACCAGAGCTCATTATCTGAGGCCTGCACTACGAAGCTTGTTTGGGGTTTATCCAGCTAACTTCAGGGTTAACCTTGGCTTTTCAGTACTACATAAGTAGTCTGCTACTCCCTGCTCTGTATTACACAGCCTGCTGCAAAGCAGAGATGCTACTGATGAAGACATTCTCCTGAACACTGTGCCACCATTCCTGCAGATTCCCTCACACAGCAGATAGTGCTGAGCCTTTTTCTTTTTCAGCTGCAAACAATTTTACAAAAATGTTATTGTTGTGTAAGCATTAATAGGCTGTATGATCCTACAGGAGGCCTATTGTAGGATCATACATCTTCAACCAGCCCTCATTTCTTTACATTTTGCTTCCACTAGATTTTCTTCCACTGGTCTTAAGTTTTAAAACATCACCTAGTTGACAACCAGTGTTCTGTACATGTAAGAGATAAAGAACCAATATGAAATCCTGTCTTTATTTTAAAGTTAAGTTTAATATATTTATTTATTTATTTATTTAGAGCCTGTTTTTCCCCATTTCTTTTTACTGAGTCTAGAAAAAATACATCAGAGAGCAACCTGGGGTTGGTATGTTGCAACATTTGACATGCAGACTGGAGCAACCAGGGATTAAACCACTAACCCTCCCCATTAGTTGATGACCTGCTCTCCCTCGAGCCACAACCAGGAGGTAACTTTTCTAATAAACCATTGTTAAGGAAAGGAAATGAGGAGAAAAGGCGGAGATATGCCAGATTACATAAGACCTGGACTGAAAATCAGTAGCAGCAGGTTTCCGAGCCTAATTTCATTAATATGTATGGACGAAGTCAAGAGAGATGTGCAGCAGTGAGCATCTACAGGTGTCTGTGAAACATGCAAGAGGCTCTGTCACAGTGTAGGGCTGTATTTCAGCCAGTGGTGATGGGGCTCTTCCCAGAAGTGATGGAATTATGAACACAGAAAAGTACTTTCAGATTTTAATCAACTATGCAGTAACATCTGGAATCTGATTGGCAACAGCTTCATTTTTCAGCATAATAAACCCAAAGACACGGCCACTGCAGTAAAAGCATAGCTGGATAGAAGACACTGTGGAAGAGTATCAGCGATGGACTAGTCTCTCCTGGACTTCAGCATGAATTGTGTAGAGTGGGATCATCTCAACAGAACCAAAGGCAGATAAAGGAGCACTGTCCACTGTCCTTCAAGAAGCCTGGAAAACCATCCCTGAGGACGACTAAACACTACAAGACTAACAACTAAGGACTACAGAAGGCTTACCTAACAGAGTTCAGGCTGTGCTGAACAATGGAAGCAGTCATTGACTAGAGTTTGTTTGTACCAACTCTGTTTTCCCTGTAATTGTGTACTTTTCAGTCATCTTTCCATGTTTCAATAAACTGCTACACCTATTTACCATTTTTCCCAGCAAAGTGTAAAGAAATGGGGGCAGCTCAGGACCTTTGCACAGTCCTGTGCTTGTACTTGCTGAGCTTCTTTAAAAACTGCTCCTACATTTGAGTTTTGTTTCTATATTTCACTTGTTCTTAGACTGTGAAACAGCATTGGAGCTGAAAGAACAATTCAGTTCAGTTTTATTTATATAGCACCAAATCACCACAACAGTCAAGTCAAGGCCCTTTAGGTGCTAAGACCGTACAGTGAGACAACGCCCCCCTGTGACGATCGTGGGAAGGAAAAACTCTATTTTAACAGGAAGAAACTTCAAGCAGAGCCTCAGGGAGGGCGTGGGGGTGAGGACGGGGGGACAGGACGAAAGACACATTGTGGAAGAGACCAAGAGATTAATAATAACTAATGATTAAATGCAGTAGAGGTGTATAAACACATACTGCAGCATAACTAAGGGAGGATTCAGGGTCACCTGGTCCAGCCCTAACTATATGCTTTAGCAAAAAGGAAAGTTTGAAGCCTAATCTTGAAAGTAGAGATAGTGTCTGTCTCCTGAATCCAAACTGGAAGCTGGTTCCACAGAAGAGGGGCCTGAAAACTGAAGGCTCTGCCTCCCATTCTACTTTTAAATACTCTAGGAACAACAAGTAAGTCTGCAGTGTGAGAGCGAAGTGCTCTAATAGGGTGATATGGTACTACAAGGTCATTAAGATAAGATGGGGCCTGATTATTTAAGATGTGAAGAGAAGATCTTCTCAAAGCTCTCACACATGGATTTGGTGTATGCTGGCTTCGTTCTACATGCCTCTAGTGACGGACTTGTTGAAGGCAAGCTTAAAGAGCATTAGTTAATGAAGATGAATAATTTAGTCCTGGTGCAAATATGGGGTAAGGTTTTTTTTAAGAGGTGCATATAAGTTAGCAAATGGGTTGAATCAATACTCCCATTGATACAGTTGGCAGCTTAAGAACTCGAAGGATTGCTGTACTGTCAGACCTTTAGGGAACAATTGCAAACTACATCGATAACTTCAGATAATAGCAGTGTGCTGCATGTGTGCGCTATATTTTCTAAAACAGACCCGGTCTAAATTTAGGAGGAAACGATATAGAGCCAACTTATCTGCCAAAAATAAAGAAAAACATCAAAAAACATTAATCATACAAAAAATATGTTTTTTCCAAATCATTTGACAAAGACAAGCTGCCTCTTCTTTACCTGTAATCCCCTACATCTTTACTTTCCCCTTATAGTGTGTTACAGGGTCCTGAAGCTAAACAGGTCCACCTGATGCTGTAGTGAGAGCTTGGAACCGTTTGAACTTCTAACATTGCTGTTTCATTACCCCTGCAGCAGCGACGAGGACAACAAGCCTCTGCAGGGCAGCCAGACTTCACTGGATGGCAACGTAAAGGAAAGTGACGACAGCCTGGTGGACTACGGCGAGGGAGGAGACGGGCAGTTCAACGAAGACGGTTCTTTCATCGGCCAATACACAGTGAAGAAGGACAAGGACGAGACGGAGGGCAACGAGAGCTCCGAGGCCACTTCGCCTGTGAATGCCATCTACTCGCTGGCATAGCGGCTCAACAGTGCACACGGGGAACTTGGACGCAGCCTCTGATTTGTTATGATAGAACCAGACACATATACCAACACACATGATTCTATGAGTATATGAAACACATTACACACAGTGAAAGCAGCAGTGGCACCAGTCTGGAGACTGTCTAGGCTCTCCTCTGCAGGTAACGTGGAGAAAGATGCGACCACAAGCCTTTAATTTATTTTTCCAGTTCTAACAATGTGGTCCATGGACACATCTGGAGAAAGTGGACAATGCTCGTTTTCCTTTGCGCTCTGCCTGCCCTTTACCCACACAGACTTGAAGTGTGCCTTCGGGAGGCATCAAACATTCTTTAGAGATTTTTTGGTTTGTGACTCAGCTCTGCTTCCCGACGACCTCCCCCGTGCCCGGCATACCTCTGCGTAACCAAGTAAAGTAGTCACAGAGGTTAAATATACATACACACTCTGGCCACATCCTGTAACATATCAGCTTCTAACCATAGGATGCCGGCAGATATGTTTATCATATTGATATTTAGGCAATGAAAGATTTTAGTTTTTCCACAGCTGATAGAGGAGTCCGTGAAACTTAACGAATGCTGTATAAAGTCCTGGCACACATTTTAGTGCCCTGCAAATCTATGCACTATCACCTCCTTCATACCATTTTTGGTTCCATCTGGTTAGTAAAAGTACACATTGTGGGCTTCTTTTTAGCAGATTCAGTCTCAAGGTGGTTTGCCTTGAACTTTGTTGCAGGCATGCATCTGTTCCCTCTTATCCTGTGTTGCAGTTGTTCAAAATGCTTTTCCTGGGAAAAGCTGTTTCATGCTTTGTGCTCAGTTACAGTATGTGGTTAATTAAACCCAACGTTGTTCTGAAGCATGGTAATAAACTTAGTGCGAGAGAAATGTGATAGGTTTGCTCGAGAAACACCAGCGCACTAAAAAACCAGTGAATTCCCTAAATTAGCATGTGGGCTTGTGCTACATTCATGTCTAGCTGACAGGGTTCGAGGGCAATGATTCCCACACTAATATGGGAATCATTGCCATCATGTCGTTGAAATGTGGGGAAAACTGCAAAAGGAAGAAGTTTGAATTCAGTGTCTCCTGCCGTGAACGTAATCGTGAAAGACACTGGAAATGTTTAAGTCCAGTCTGCTATCCAAAGACAGTTTAGTCTGTGAACTCGAGGAGTTATGGATCAAGTTATTGGATGACCTCATCAAAGCACAAGATGAATGGTCAGTCACAGTCCTGGATCAATATTCTTCTAATATTGCAGGACAACAGACAAACCTTCTTTGCATCTGTGAGGCTCCTCTTTGTTAAAGAGTTACATCCAGTCAGGTAAACTGGCAGTTTTGAAAGTGTGTTTTATAACCAGGCCAAATGTATGGTGGTCACACAGGGACATATTTCAACTGAAAGAAAATATTCTTCTACCCCTCTTTAGCACTTCAAGAAGATGTGTCAGGTTAGCATCTTCGTTTTGTCTCCTGGGTCATGAATGTAGCACCAGAAGTCATGGTCCATAAGCCGTGTCCACACTAGACTTTGTGCGTTCAGCTTCACTCAGGCTGTGCAGACATTAGTACCACACACTGTATACAATGACCTCCAGTACTCACTGTTATTGGAACAGCCACACGTGTTGATCTGAAAGAGTCCACATAGATACCTTCAATTATTTTTACTTTATTGCCTTGAGGTGCTTTATATTGCAAGGTACAACATCGGCGAGCGAAGCCCAACAATCACATGATGTAGATAAGGTACATCCCAATCAGTGAGGTAAGTGCACTGCACTGTTTAGCCTGACCCCACCTGCACAGAGGGACCCCGGCCTCTTTGGTTCTTTGAATCTTTATGAACTTGATCAGTTTCTTATCGCTCCAAAAAGACATAATTACAAAACACTGTTACGTGATACAAATGATTTAAAGAATAAAATGTACAATTCACAGCCACAAATGAAAGTTATCCGCTTCATTTGACATTTTTGAGGTTCACCAAACAGTTGCTGGCACTCATGCTGTAGTTACTGAAGCTACTATTAAACCCCTGAGTGCTACATCAAACAGACTGACATTTGGAATATTTATTTGGTATTTATTACATGATGTGGATAGCATTAATATATTAGTTCTTAATTTAATTCACTTCATTTTTATGTACAACTGAGCCAAACTACCGATGGCTACAGAATAAAATTATTGTTCATCACGAGAGGCATCAACACACAACTGTATGTTCGAGATATTTTTCTAGCAGCTACGTTTTCTGCTGTAACCGATACACAAAAATATATCTGTCAAAGACGTCTCCATCCTTATACTCATGTTGTATTACTGTTACTCTGTGTTGTTGTTCAGACTTAAGTAGCATAACCTTTCCATCATTCTGAGAATGAATTGATGTGTATTCATTATTGCAGATTATTTGGTATTTATTTTGTACATCAGAGTCCTGAAAGAAAATCCTACCTTTGTAAATATTGAAGACTTGACCCCCACCCGCCCAATGAGAGTCACAAACCTGCATCCACCAAGCAGCTGTAGTGGTGCAGTCTGCCAGTCTGTCATGCACCTTTGTTATGTAGCTTTGATTAATCTTTGCACTCTGAGGAGGAATCTTCCCTTTGCATTGACGTTGTCATATATGGACTGTGGCAAGCCTTCTCAGGTGTGCTGATGGCTTGGTGTGTGTGTTGTGAAAGAGAAATATGTTCTATTGTGTACAAAGTAACAGCTCCTGCAGCGTACTACCTGAGTTACACAAACTACTAAAAGACCTGAGAACATGAATTTCCTGAGGTCCCCTCCTTGTCTCGGATAGAGGCTGGATACACAGGCATGACATTTCTCATTACAGGGGTCAACAACTTTGACCCCTGTAATGTATTCCACTTTGTTTGTTGGTCTTTGTTCCCCATTACAACTCTTCTCAGGTGCTCTTTGTCAACTTGTAAATCTACATATCCACAAAAACCTTGGTAAGAAGTCTTAAACTGGGGAAAATCATTCATTTTCTGAACTTCCTCTTTCTTAATGTGTCCTAGTGTGAGACTGCCAATAAACTGTAGCCCCAAACCTGACATGTGTTTCAAACAATCCACAGCAAACAGGTACAATGTGACATAAGACCACCAGACCACATCAAAATAAAACTTCCAGATCATTCCCGGCCTATAATCCTCAGCTGATAAACTGCAGAATGAAAAGGTTTTACTAGTTTTATCTCATTCTCTGTAACAAAGAGCATAGGGATATTTTTTATGATGATATATAATCAACACTAAGCGTTTGGTAAAACTAACATTTAAATGCCGTGTTTTCTTCTGTCTAGAATTCGTTGACAGCTCTCTCTCGAGCACTGTACAGATGAACCTTTGGCAGTGTTAATACAATGGCATTAGTAGCAAGTAAACACAGGTGAGCACAGGTGAGCTACTCTATAATCTTACCTTCAAAATGTTCTAAATTCACTGCAGGACTTGAAGTGAAAACGTATGTTCTTCTGTTCTTCAGAGTTGGACGAGCTGCCTTATTTCCTCGGCAACTTCGCCTGCTAATGGTTGCAGTCTTGTATAAGAGGCAAGCCTGTTTGATCTGTTAAAGCAAACTCAATACTTCATGTGTACACTAAAGGACACGTGAAGGACACTAAAGGAGTAAAACTCCTCAATCATTTCATGCAATGGGAAACCCTTTAATCTTCTCAGTGCTTTCATTGTGAGATGTTTGCATGCATACTGTATGCAAAAATACTGAATGAGACTAGACAACAGCAGAGCGAGGTGGTTCAGCATCCACATCTATTGGAGATAAAGTATCTGAATTTCAGGAGTGGGACCATGCCTCCAAACACACTCCTTCTGGTTCTTTTCTACATATGACCCCCCCATTTCTATAAGCTGTTCCCTCTGGTTTTCATGCCCCACCCTCACTCCTCTTTTCACTTCTTCACTTCTCATCAGTACACAGGGATCTGCCATGGAAACAGGGCATGTATTTTTGAACTTTGATGGGAATAGGGGAATATTTTTGTTCTTTTAATAATTTACCTTGAGTGTTTTTGCCAGGCTGTCTCTATCCCCATCTGTGCTACATCCAAGTGTTGCAATGCTACAGTTATCCTTCTTGTGATGTAGCACTATGCCACTTGAAATCGATTGAAGTTACCTCCTTAGCAGGGCGCCAGGTTAAAAACAATTGTAGAGGATTTTCATGAAACACATGCTTATTTGCTTCCTACAGTGGGTTTAGAAGTTGACCCAGATCACCTGTTGCTAAAGTCTGCAGAAGAGAAGGCCACTTTATTTATGATAGACCTTGTGACTCCAAAGTGAAATTTGAGTTTGAGCATCTCTAAAACAGAGCCCAGTAGTTTCCTTGTCATTGATGATCTTATATTTCTCACTCCTTTCAAGACAAACCTCTTGCTTGACAGTACGTCCCAGTCATCTGTCCTCTCTCCTGAATGTTAAAGCAGTGTCCTCTGAGTTTTAATCAGCAGAATGATTCATCCCATGCTGCACCAACTATAATGTGTTGACTAGCAGGACGCTGCTTGTGAAACTGACACAGACAGTGAGACAGAGCACTGGAAGAGCAATATTTGGTTGAAGAACAGGTCTGAATTTTATCACTGGAACTGGAAGTCTTTGCTAAAAATCATCACACACACCACTCCTTACTCGCTCTGCTGCTGCCCATCCACCAACCTCCACTGGTGGACCACAGCAGGGAGGCTGGCAACATAAAGAAACAAAGGTATACAAAGCTTTGTGTGTGTCTACACATCAGTTTATGGTGCACAAAGACCAAGCTTCTTTTTCTTCACTCTTCACATTATCGTAGCTCACCTTAAATTGGGGATGAAAATAGTCAATGTGCAGTTTTACAGCCTTTGCTTTTCCTTCAGTTTAAAATGCTGCAAAGTGTCAGAACTTACTGGTGCACATTTCCAGCTGGATTTTTCACAACTGCGTCATATTGGCATCTTCTTGTTTTTACCATGTGTATCAGAGCAGCGTGTTAACACCTTGCTTCTACATGCAGCATAACAGCTTTTGTAAGGTACATCTACTCTACAGGAAATGGCTTAAATATATTCACCATGTATGCGTGTATGATGACATGTTGCAACTTCTGCTAGTGCGCCTTCTTTATAGTAAAGCTATCTCCTTTTCTCTACCTCCTGACTGTTGGTTGTCATCCTTGTTTCTGTACTTGTGTGCAGCATAGATTTAAAGCAGTAGACTTTCCTATGGAAGAATTGATTATTTCATCCTAATTCATTATATTAATAGTAGAAAACACCACATGTTTCTACTGATACATCACCCAAAATCTTTGTCTTCATTTAAAGGCTCCCTCTAGGAGAGCTGGTGATTACCAAGCTAGCTCCTCTAGCGGCCTCTTAAGGCTGGCTCTAAAACAAGTCTCAAGTTAAACTGACCAATGTCTCAGAAATAAAAGTGCATCATTACAAACTGTTACAAAACAAAAACTATTTTTACTGCATTGCACTTTATGTTTAGTTCTCCCTTTATAAAAGCTGAAAAAGGCTTAAAGTTAGGAACATTTTGACGTGTGCAGTAACAGCCCTGTTCCACTAGTACCGACTTGGTTTCCATCAGGTGGTCATAACTTTTCTAGGATCTACTCGGCCGGGCTCCGAGTCATCTGAGGTGAACTGTGACATCAGCAGACTGCAATGAGTCATGAGAGCATCTCCTTCACTAAAATCAAAAGCTTCAAAAAAAAAAAAAATTTTTTGAAAGCAGACAATGACAGAAATAAAAACCCTAAAACACACCGTCTGACAAAAAGCCATTCACCATACATCAGGTATACCATTGCGTTGACGTCCTCCATTGTTGTGGTGTTCCTGTCACAGGACTTTCAGCTGTGGTTGCCACAATGACCCCACACACATCAATTGTTTCTAGATTGTAATGGAAAATGTGTGAAACAGAACTGAGTCAAGTCGAGCAGCGTGTTGGTAGGTACCAGTGGAAAAGGGCTGTAAGTGATGGTGGTCTTTTAAGCCTGACATCTACCAGATTGTTACTTTCTGAACCGGGCCTCTCTTTGGCTTTTGGAATAGTATCATTTAGAGTAAAGATCATTTTAGATGTTTGTGCTTCAGCTTTCATGAGTGATTTTTTATTATTAGTCTGTTAGGTGATGCATACAGTATATGGAAGGAACTTGGCAGACTGGTTTTCTACCGTGACCTCATTACTTAACACTGCACCATCTCACCAGTTATGGTCATTGTAGGGTCTAAAAGAGATGATACTGGACACAATTTCAAAGATGAAACTTCCTGAAACCAGTGGGTGACATCATGGCTACATTCATATATTCCACTAATTTACAACAGTCATCTCAAGATGCTTTATGTTGCAAGGTTAAAACCCTGCAACATTAGTAAGAAACTCAAGCAATCACACGGCACCTTGTGAGAAAGCACTTGGTGATAGGAGAATCTCCAAAAGTTGATTCTGTTCATCTGGATGTTTTCAGTGGGAAAAACATCTCGTCATCATCAGGTGACTTCTTCAGTCTCAGCTGACTGCAGGTTTCAATCTTATAAACAGTACATTTGCATAATGACTGAAACCAGCCCACTGAAGGAACAATGGGCTGGGAGGTCAGTTCAACTGTTGGAGATTTACTTACCTGGATGATTGAGCATGCATCAAGACGTGATAGGAGAATATTCCCTTTTAATGGGAAGAAACCTCCAGCAGATCCAGACTCACGGAGGGGCAGCCAGCAGGTGCCAGCTGGGGGTGAGGAGAAAAGAGAAGAGACGAAGGGCAAACTATGGGAGAGAGTCACAGACGTTAACAGTTACAGTAGTGACACATATAAACACAAACTGCTCCAATCATGGATCATCCCAATTTATTCCCCATTGTAATCAGTGACTTTCCTTAAGCAATGTCACTCCACTCATTTTATCACTATGAGCTCAATAGTGGTCAGATAATGAGCCCAAGACTAAACTATTCTATAATCACTGCCCATTATATTTTCTCATGTCACTTGTCTGTCTGTGCTGAATCCTTTACAAGCACTCTTAAAGAGAAACATTAGCAGTAGCATCCTAGGTCAGGCCTAGGTCATCCAGAGTCCAGAGGTGCTGTAAAAAGGTCATAAAGTTAACACTCTGCTGTAAAAAGAAGTAACACTGGTTTCAAACACAGTTTGTCTCACACTGTATTCACATTTTCCCAATAACACAGTGTAATTGCATCACCAACATATAGCCTGTAACACAGTTTCCTTCACACAAAAACCCAGTAATCCTGTGGTAGAAAAACATTAACCAATCGTGTGTCCTGCTGTAAATCACATGATCAAATCACATGATTAACCCTCTTCTGTAGAAAAAGTAATGTAAATGTTAGCGCTGCACAGGTGTATACACACTTTCTCACAGTGACCTCTGCATTATCAGTAATACAAGGTCACGAATAACGCACCGCTGGTAAATTCACAGACACCCAGAAAAATGACAGCTAAAAAGGTTACATTTACAAAGTTCACATAGTCATGTTACTCAAAGGTTCCCCCTCTGGTCTCCTGCTGCTCCTGCAACAAAAGACACACACACAGATACATCCACCCCTTTGTCACATCTGGGTGGGGGTTAACCTTGCATAGTCAAGATCAAGTTAGTCAACTCTTGACAGCTTTTACCAGTCCAGTCAGTTCCCTATTTTAATTTCACTCATTCATTCATTCATTCATTGCTGATAGTAGAATCTCTCGTCGCATTTCATTTCTACCCTCAGCAATATGACGCCATTTCAAAAAGAAAAAGAATTTAGACTGGATTACCTCGCTGAATCCTTTTAGACAGGGACTCGCTTTCTGATTGTCCCAATAAGTGACTTTCTCCTGAGCCCATTTTAATGTGGAGAAACTCACTTTGCAACTGTTCCCGACAACATGTTGTGTAGTTCTTTCTGTTCAAATTGTTCAGATCTGCTTAAATGACAGAGATTATCAAACAAAACTTTCAGTGCACTGTGAAAGTAACAAAAAGAAAAAGGAAAAAAGAAAAGAAAAAAACATGACACGTGTTCTTCGTCTCAGGAGGGTAAATCATACCAAACCTAATTGGCAGGCTCAACTTTGTAACAAAAGACAAATCATCAGCCAGATTAATCTCAAACATTCATCCATCAGCCGCACACCTCGCAACACAACACACAACATAACCCTGCTGTCTTATCACATAATGAGTCTCTTCTCATGTAACCAAATGTGTGCCATGTTAAAACTTCTTCACACACCAGAAACAAAACTCAGCTCACTCATGCAAGACCCTAGTGATGTGTCGTTCGCGAACGAAACGGCTCTTAGAGCGACGCGAGCCGGCTCCTTATTGGGAGCTGTGGGTTTTTTCCCCCCCCCTTTCTCACACCCTCTCTCTCTCTCTCTCTCTCTCGCACTTTTTTCCGCTTCACTCCGCACGCGAGCCTTGTGCTTTGCGCTGGGCAGAGGGGGGAGGGGCGGTAGTTACACTCACAGTAGCACAGGAACAGAGCGGGAGGGAGAGAGAGAGAAAGAGAGGCAGGGACAACAACGTCACATTAGCAAGGTATAGTAATCATCCACAACTATTTTCAGTTGCAGATGATAAAGGATTCAGAAAGTTTATTCATGCAGGCCCATATGACAGAGAATATGCATCTTCTTTTTGTTTTCATATTTTAATTTATATTTAATTGTGTTGTGGTTTGCAGTGTTTTGTGTTGTTTCACTTTAAATTTGTTTAAAAGGAAAAAGCTGAAAATTTAAATAGTTAAAAGTTAAAATGTGAATAGTTGGTTTTTGTATTATATGATTTATTTATTACATTTTATGTGGAGTGAATAAATAAAAGTATATTTATGGTGGCCCCTAGAGACAAAGCACGTACAAACTTCAAAACACGTAAAAACTTCAAAACACGTAAAAACTCCAAAAAACGTAAAAACTCAGAAGCACGTACAAAACACAACAGAAGTGCTCCAGGATGCTAGGGGGCAGTGTTGAGCTTTTGTTACCTAGTGGCTACACAAGCCAGGAAGTACCAACAACTGGATTTGGTGTGTGGTAGTAACAGGTAAATGAACATTTTTTTAATTATTTGAATATATATGAGTGCTTGTGTATAAATACACAAACCATACACATATGCTTTCAATTGTGTAATTTAAGTGATCTAGGTAGCTCTGTTTGGAAGTTCAGTTAACTCTAGGAATGTGTTTTGGAGTTTGTACGTGCTTTGTCTCTAGGGGCCACCGTATATATTTATATATAAACATATATAAATAAAACCACGTTTTTACTTTAATAATTCCTTTTGTGCATAATTTTATATTGTTGTTGATAATAAATTGATTAAAGCAACAAAACAACCTGAAGAGCTGGCTCTTTTCAGTGAGCCGAGCCGAAAGAGCCGGTTCTCTAAAAAGAGCCGGAAATCCCATCACTACAAGACCCCTCATCAGCATTCTGTTTTCCCCCCTCTATAATGCAATCATCTTTCCTACTATAATATTAGTCCACTAGTCTCTGTATCACTTTCATCTTACTAGTGACTTGGACAAGATGACAAACAGAATCGCATGCTTAAGCTGCTGTCTGGTCTTCATGAGTTTCATTGTATGTGTATATAGGTGTTAGTAGGGTTAATACATTTTCTGTTTGTGTGTGTTTTTGTGTACCTTTCTCATTTTGTGGTCCAGACTCCTTTTCAATTTTCCCCCTTAAAGCAGTCATTTTCCTCTTTCCCAGGATTGCTAACCCAAATTTCATTTCCCACACCAAATAACAACCTTCCTCTGTGTTCTCACCTGCTTCCTCCCACTTTGCAGTCCAATGGCCGTCAGTTCTCTTCAGCTTTGTCCTGTGTTTTCCACTGTCTCATCTTGCCATTTCACTCCAAACGTGGCAAATGTCACTCAGACAGTCTCCTCAAAAGTCCTCTTCACACACAGTGAAGTTGCAGCTTGCTGGAAACGCATCTCCATTCAGTCAGGTGATGGGTTTTCTCTTCTTCTCTAATGCTATTTGCACACTGCTGCTGCTGCTTGCTGGGTCTTTTCTGCTCAGGACTCTGCTGTTGTCTCTTGGGCTGCTGTCAACTGTTGATATTCATGCCTGTGCTTCTGGAACTGCACTCCTTGTCTTCAGGCAGAGGTTAGCTTCCGTGGAGCTTGCTTTTCAGGATGAGGAACACATAGGAGTTAAGCTGTAAACACAATTCAGCCAAAAGCTCGGCCTGAGTGTTTCCTAATGGTGTTTAACCTATAATTTTCCTCCAACTGCTGCATGTGGAAAATTGATCCAGGTCTGCTTCTCACCTGTAACACACTGAGACATTTTCATTATTCTCATCACTGCTTAAACAACACACATCTCTCTCTCTCTGGTTCTGAACTCTCCTTTCTTAAAAACAGAAAGTGAGATTGTAGTTGTTTCAGGCTGAGAAACACCAAACACTCTTCATATTATTGTTGCTTGTTTTCATCAACAACACAACTATTTTCTTTCTTTTGTGTCCACTGGGGTAGTTGGTGACCTGCAGAATCACCTCTTCCCCAGTTGGAGACAATTCTCACACACACTTTCACACTCCTCTGGGGCGCACACACACAGTGACGATAGGCACATTCACACTCACTGTTCCATCTGCTTTGTGCACAAATTCATTTCTTTCTTCAATGATCTACATACTATGTGCTGCCCAGTGAATACGTTTCAAAGTATTTCATCCCCTTTCAAGGCAGACTTACTCAGTTTATTCCCCATTACAAAACAACTTTCAGCCACACACACAGAAACCACGTTTGGTCCGCACTCACTCACACACGCACGTTCACACACATACAGAATAGGCCTATTGCTTGTGTCTACACGCACAGCTAGCGCGCTCTGTTGAAAGCTCTCAAACGCCCCATATGGCGGAGAATTCAACCATCGGACACTCTCCTAATGCCCCAAATGGCGGAGATTCCGAACTCTCCTCACGGCGGAGTCACAAATGGCGGAGAAGCCTGCGTCTCTCTCACACGGCTGGCGCGCTCCCGGACCCGCGTTTCATGCACAGTCATGTAGCCGCTCTCTATTGTTTTAGGTCCGCGTGCACTCGCGCCACCAGCACTCCCCCCCATTCTACTTCCGGCTTGAGTGAACGCTGGTGCGCCTGGCTGCCGCTACTCACCGGTACATTTTCGATTATTTGGATTCAGATTTGAATGAACAGGGATATTCACACTCAGGACCAGATCAATCTCTGCCAGGGATTGATTTGCAATGCTTGTCCTCAACATCTGCTATTTCAGCTGAATGTGCTGTTCTGACGTCTTCTTCTCAGTGAGCTGCACTAGCCTAACTGTTTGACCGACCGTCAGGGCGACCGTAGCTCAGGGGGTTGGGAAGAGCATCTGTAACCGGAAGGTCGCCGGTTCGATCCCCGGGCTCTCTGTCCTGGTCGTTGTGTCCTTGGGCAAGACCCTACCGCCGTGTTGGCCAGAGGGGCCGATGGCGCGATATGGCAGCCTCGCTTCTGTCAGTCTGCCCCAGGGCAGCTGTGGCTACAACTGTAGCTGCCTCCACCAGTGTGTGAATGTGAGAGTGAACGAATAGTGGCATTGTAAATTGCTTTGGGTGCCTTGAAAAGCGCTATATAAATCCAATCCATTATTATTTGAGCTATTTTAGCCTACCTGTTCATTGCTCCGGCCGGCTCGGCTCCTTTTCCTCCACATAACCGAAGATGTGGGCCAAGATGTTCCTGAGCTGGTCGGCACTATTCTGGATTCTCCTGATGCTCGTCTACCATCCTACGGCTGGACTGCTCCGCTATACAGCCGCTGAGCTCCTGCGCCTTCGCGGGCAGCTGTCGCTCCCGTCGCTGGCGGAGCTCCACTACCACCCGGACATCACTTTCCAGCCTCGCCGGAGATACATCCATCACGGGTCCCGCAGGATTTTCCATAACTCCAATGGAACTAAATCGTTTTGGTCTGCTACTCGCCGCCCTCGCAGGAACCCTGATCGGGCTGTCAACCACCAATCTCTAGCCCACCTGCCCAGAGCGCCCACTGCGATTAGCAAAAAAGAAAATACTCCACTCAACTTCGGTCTTCTAAACATCCGTTCACTGACAAATAAAGGACCTCTCATCCAAGACCTCCTATCTGACTGTAACTTTGACCTTTTCTGCTTAACTGAAACCTGGCAACAACCTGATGACTTTTCTCAGCTAAACGAATCTACTCCTCTGGGGTTTGTTTACTTTTCTAAACCCCGCTGCTCAGGTCGGGGGGGTGGTCTCGCAATCATCTTTCGTAAATTTTGACACCTTTAGTTCTCTAGAGGTCCTTGCATGTGAGCTGACTGGACCCATTCCCACCATCATAGCTACTGTATACCACCCCCCCAAACCCTGTCTTTCTCAGTGACTTTGCTAATCTACTAACCCATCTTTCATCTCTCTCCCCAAATGTTATCTTGGTGGGAGATTTCAACATTCATATGGATAATAATGACCTTCTGCTCACCAGAGACTTTTCCTCCTGTCTCGAGGGCTTTGGATTTAAACAATTTATCGACTTTCCCACTCACTCTAAAGGACACACCCTGGACTTGGTCTGCTGTTCTGGTCTTACTCCCTCAAATCTTTCTGCTACTGACCACTTCCTCCTTTCATTTAACCTCACTCTCTGCTGCGCTTCTACCAAGCCAACCCGTCTCATCTCCTTCCGCAACATCAAGAACATTGATATGGACATTCTCACTACCAGATTGGACAATGTTCAGATTCCGGACTTCTATTCTACTCCTGATGATTTGTTGTTATATTATAATAATTGTCTACGCACTGTCCTTGATTCTCTGGCTCCTGTAAAAACTCACTCTGTTTCCTTCGCTCGCTCTGCTCCCTGGTTTACCTCTGACCTCCGAGCTTTGAACGCCAAAGCTCGGCAGCTAGAGCGTAAATATAAGAAATCTATCACGGTTCTGGGTCAGTTTCGACCCAGTATTTTGAGTTCTGATGTTTGGTTTATTTTTGAATGATTGTTGTGGTTTTGGGTGCTATGAGTATTATTATTATTATTATTATTATTAGAGTTCCATGTTTCTGTTTATTCGTATTTCAGGATTTGTGTCTCATGTTTAGCATTTAGGTTCCATGTGTTATATTCAGTCTGTCTCTCAGTGGTGAGTCTGCGTCCTTGTGTAGTGTTTTCTTGTTTCCTGTTTTATTGTGAAAGTCTGCGTCTCATGTGAGTGTGTTCAGTTTTACCTCCCTTGTCTCGTCTCGTTAATTACTCCCAGCTGTGTCCACCACCTGTGTGTAATCTCCCTGTGTTTCTCTGAGTGTATTTAAGTCGTGTCTTCTGTCATTGTAGTCGCTGGTCCGTCTGTGTATCTACCATGTTCCTTTCGTGTGTTCTCCCTACTGTCACCATCATATACCATCTTCTATCTTCCTTCATGTTCAGGTTCGTGTTTTGGTTCATGTTCAAGTAGTTAGTTGTTGCCAGTATAGTTTAGTTCTTTCTCCATTTGCCGTTGGTCCATTTTTATTTTTGTGTTCAATAAACCACCTTCACACCTTCACTACTGCCTGTGATTGGATCCTCCTTTATTATTTCCACACGGCTCATCTCACTCGCCGTGACAAAATCTGGTTTAACGGTTGATTCAGAAATCTATAAATACCATGTACTTCAGTATAAAGACTCCATCAACAAGGCCAAACAAAGCTTCTACTCTGGTATTATCAGTTCTTATGAGGGTAATGTAAGGACTCTGTTTTCACTTCTCAACAAACGAATTCAACCCCCCAACGCTTTACCACCACACTTCTATTCCTCTGAAACCTGCAACTCCTTGATGCTGTTCTGGGGCCCGTTCTTCGTACCTCGCTTACTACATCCAAGATCAAATCACCGCGCTAACCTTGAGCTCGCTAATCCGGTTCTCCGAACACACCTGTTGTTGACGATTAGTATAGCTGGATGAAGTAATCTGAGATCACTGGGTGGCTTAAAAGGGGCTACGCATCGATAGTAGAAACATTGATCGGCAACCCTGTGATTGGTCGGCGAAGATGTCGAAGGAGCGCGCTCAGTATTTTACGGCAGCAGACCAAGAACTCTTGATTGAGGGATTTCAGGAGTTTCAGAGTCTAATTAAAACGCAAGGGAACACTGCAAAGGCTGCAAAAGCAAGGAGAGAGGGCTGGCAGAAAGTTGCTGACAAATTAAACTCGTAAGTAATTTATTATATTACATTATATCATGTGATATTATATTATACCACATTATATTATATTACACCATATCCTCTGTCACATTAGAGCCACAACAGGACCCACTAGAACATGGGAACAAGTAAAAGTGAAATATAAGAATATTCTACAGAATGGTAATATTTATCACTTATATTGCTTTTAGTCTCTTGAAAAGAGACCCTGAAATAATCTGTTTGTTTGTTTATAACAGCAACCAAGAAAAGGGCAGAGCAAATAAAGACAGGTGGTGGTCCTGCACCCCCTCGTCACACCCCGGCTTTTTGTACCGTGACATTTATTGACATTGTGGAGTTTTTTGTGTGTAGTTTTACATAACACTCCATCACTTTTACTTGTTCCCATGCGAGGGGTGACTGAAGCATGCACAGTAAGTTGGGAAATATATATATATCTATATATCTAGAGAGAGAGAGAGAGAGAGAGAGAGAAAGAAAGAAAATAATACCCTCACAGGAATATCGATATCTCTCTATGAGCACACTGTCGCGCTGAGCTAAAGGATCCTGTCTATCCCGCAATATACGCTGAATTCTGAAAACCCTTCTTATCAATCTTGCACCTTCCGCAATGGGTTGCTCGCGTACAAACGGACAGGACATGGCTGCGACAGACTTCCCAAATCCACCTTCGCTTTTATAGCCGTGGTCTCTCATCTTGATTACACGAAGTCATTTACTATTACTACTCTAAAATATGAATTACATCTGACATAATCTACTACATGACATAGAATGATTAATAGTACATTTCCCTTTTTTTCGGAAATGACCTGTATGTATCTGTATGAAATCAATAAAAGAATGCTGCATTATATTTAGTTACATTGATAATATTTATTTATGGTAAAACAGTGGCGAAATATCGCTGTTGCTTTCATATAACTGCAGCGGACATACCTGAGTGGCCGCGATCTAATCCTGTTTACATAAAGTAAACCTGCTCGGGAGCAGGTTTACGCTTACGGATCTGTTGCTATGACAGCAAGTCCCAGATGAGCTTCGGAGAACCGAACGATCCAAGATCACGCGAAATCGTCAACATTCAAATCCGGCTAACTTACTTAGCGAGGTACGAAGAACGGGCCCCTGGACTACGAAAATCAATAACATCCACCAGCAACTCAGATCAAATGTTGTGTCTACGCCCTCTCCAGAACCTTTTCTCCTTTTTGAGCCATTTTCCACTTTTCATCTTCCTGATTTATCCGATATTTCTGAGTTCATATGTAAATCAAAGCCTGCCACATGTCATCTTGACCCCATGCCCACAGGGCTTGTGAAATCCTGCCTCTCTTCTTTACTCCCACTCATCTCTGCTATCATTCGTTAACGAAGCAAGACGAACAGCTCAACCAGTTTTTCACATGCTAGCAAGGGGAACCGGATGGCAGCAGTCCTCTGCCATCGGTGTCAAGCGAGTCCAAAGAACCAGCTTCCCCTGCAGCCTTTTATTTCTGTGACACACAGTTTACACAAACACCCATTGTAAAAAAACCCCTATGGTGCATCATGAACCCTAAGGCATTGTGTGTGTGTGTGTGTGTGTGTGTGTGTGTGTGTGTGTGTGTGTGTGTGTGTGTGTGTGTGCGTGTGTGTGTGTGTGCGTGCGTGTGTGCGTGCATGCTTGTGCACGTGAGTGTGTGTGTTTGTTTTTGGGGGTGTGTTTGTGTGACCTCCTGCTCACCAAAAGGGTCATAAAGGCAGGAAGTTTACTAAACAAGAAAACAGAACCATCACCTAGGATGTGCCTATAATAAAACACTACAGCCTCCCCCACCATTCAACAGGCTGGGGAGGGGGTCAGAAACAAAGGAATGTCTTTGATCATACAGTTTGAACCAAGACTTACAAATTTAACTAACACAATGACAACATTTAACAATTTCAACCTAACAATGAGTACTGAAGAAACACTTGGTAAACCATGGAAGCCCCACAGCTGCCTATTGCAGAAGGTTTTAAGCATAATCTCGACCCTGGAGATAGTGTCTGTCTCCTGAATACAAACTGGGAGCTGCTTTAATAGTAGAGAGGCCTGAGAGTTGAAGGCTCTGCCTCCCATTCTGCTTTTGAAAACAGCCCGCAGTCTCTGAATGAAGTGATCTGTTTGGATAATAAGGTACTGTGAGGCCTTTAAAAATTTTAACAGGATGCCAATTGTTGGATTTATCTAGGCACAAACCCCGCTGGAACACGAGCCCAACTAACTGCACGACAAAACAAGCCAAGACAGAGCTCTTTGTCTTTGTGGCTCGCGAGGGAAGTCAGTCAAAGTTGAGGAAAAGATTCCTTCACCTGAACTCAGCTCACTTCGACTGATTCCTTCACTACAGCCCTTTTTATTGTCAGCAAGCAATCATTCATGAATATGCAATTACAAATACACGTGACATTCTTAAGCAGGCATCTCTGAACAACATCAGTGTCTGTATTCTGTGTGTGTGTGTGTGTGTGCTTCCAGCCATACTATACATAGACACACGACCTTTCAATGAACTTAAACTGTATGCAGACAAGCAGAAGTAAGCGTCTTGCTAAACTATAAGAACAGGAACCTGCAATAGGTCATGTCTCAAATACATATTTAAAGGTGTGACCTCTCGAACCTTTAAGAAACGGAACAGTCTGGTTCCTAAAGCTATAATAGAATTATAATGTCGAGGCTGCTTCCTCTCATCTCATGGTACACAAGTGCACGCAGAATCTTATCGGACCTAATAAGGATATGATTTTTATCAGCATACAAATGAATATATATATTTCTAAGCATAAATGATTATATGTTTCTAAGCACAAATTCTAAATTCTTGTTTAAAACAATTACGAGTACTGTTTCTCCTGATGCTCCTTGTGCACCTCAGCTGGATCCATGTCTTCCTAACAGTTATAGGCCAATATCCAAATTACCTTTTATATCGAAGATTTTAGAAAAAGTAGTAGTAGAACAACTTAACTACTTCCTGGATAAAAATGCAGTTATGGACACTTTCCAGTCTGGTTTTCGTAAATTGCATTCCACTGAAACGGCCTTACTTAGAGTATCTAGTGATATGTTGATGGCAGCAGATTCTGGAGAGCACACAGTTCTGGTCCTGTTAGATCTCAGCTCTGCTTTTGATGCTGTAGATCACAGTATCAACAACTTGTTTGGGATTACTGGTGTTGTTTTAAAATGGTTTATATCATATTTGTGTGAGAGATCTTTTACTGTTTGCATGAATCATGTTACATCAGAATCAACAGTTTTGCCATGTGGGGTACCTCAGGGATCTGTCCTGGGTCCAATTCTCTTTCTACATTATGCATTCCCCCTAGGCCAAATTATTAAGTGCTATAAAAATATCTCCTATCATCTCTATGCTGATGACATCCAACTGTACTGTTCCTTCAAACTGTCTGAGTTTTATAAATTGTCTAATTTAAGTAATTGCCTGACAGAAATCAACCAATGGTTAAATGACAATTTCCTCCAACTAAACTCTGATAAAACAGAAACTCTAATTACTGCTCCAGACCACATGGTCCCAGAAATCAGGCAGCATATCAGCTTCTTAGACCCTTCTGTTAAATCGAGCCTCAGAAACCTCGGTCTCATATTTGACAGCTCGAGGTCACTCAAGCAGCTGATCCGAAACTGTTTTTATCATTTACTGAATATTTCAAAACTCAGACAAATGGTGTCAAAGCCTGAACTTGAGATGATTATTCATGCTTTTATTTCTTCTCGTTTAGACTACTGTAACGGCTTTTTTACTTGTTTTAACAAATCAGCCTTAAATCGTCTTCAGACTGTGCAGAATGCTGCAGCACGACTCTTAACAGGCACCAAGAGAAGATCTCATATCACTCCAGTTTTAGCCTCCCTTCACTGGTTGCCTGTAAGTTTTAGATTTCATTTTAAAATTTTAGTTTTAGCCTTTAGGGCCCTACATGGTCAAGCTTCCCAATATTTATCTGACCTTCTGAAACCACATTCATCTTCTCGAGCTTTAAGGTCATTAGATTAGAGACTGCTGGTGGTACCGCGCACTCGTTTTAAAACTCGAGGTGATCGGGCCTTTCAGACTGTGGCACCACGGCTGTGGAGTTCTCTCCCACTGTCTCTACGCTGCACGGACTCCACTGATTCTTTTAAAAAACAGCTGAAGACATTTTTATTTAGAAAAGCATTTTATTAATTTCCTCTTATGTTGTTTTTATTGTTTTATTGTTTTACATTGCCATTTACTGTTACATTGTTTTATATTTCCATTTCTTGTGTTGTAAAGCACTTTGTGATTTTTTATCTGTGAAAAGCACTATATAAATAAATTTTACTTACTTACAAATGACAATATAAAAACATCAATTCCAACATTCCCTCCTCTTTGTCATTTTGCAAAGCCTTTCAGTGTTATATGGCATCAGCATCGCGCCACTTGTATTTTAACATTTTCAGCGCATGCATCATTTTAAACACGTTTCGGCCATGCCATCCACGTCACCTTGCTGCAACAGAATATAGTTAGTAAAGGTGTTAGCAATCATTTTTTTTATCATTGATCTCAGACAGGGTAATATGCAAGCTGTGAACAAACAGAACAAAATCAGTAGTACAAGAACAGGAGTCAAGACTTTCAAGAATGTATGCCACAGTGGTCCAGACATCAACCAGGCTGTCCAGCCTTGTGGCGCGTCTCCTCCTGGTGTGTGTTCTGCCACATATCTCTGCAGAGCGGTTACGTTCTGCAGTGCTTCATAAATGTCTCCTCCGGTTGTATACCCGGTCAGGTATAAACGTGCAACATGTCTCTCCAATGAGCTAACATACACTTTTTGATATGCTGTTATCAGGTCCAATGTCAGTCGGTTCTGCAGTACCATTGTCCGTATGGCTTTCTGCTCCTTTGCTAGGGCTGTCCCAAGGGTTTTGGTCAGATTTATGTGTCTCAGTAGGGCGTATCGGTTGATCTCCACGTGATCACGCACCTCTGTGACTCCGACATTTGGGACTAGGCTTTGGAAGAATTTAGCTCCAGCGCTCCAGCTGCGGAATTCTTGTGGCATTCCGGTATCCACCGTCAGCCCGAATGCGTTTGGTGAGGCCACATTTATCTCGCGTTTATTCTGGTTTCTTGGGTGGTTTTCCAGCCTATCCATGAAGAATATGTGGTCTGACAGTTTAACCAGGGCGCACAGCCCGCCCCATCCTGCTGGGAGTGAGAGAAAAGCTTTGTGTCCGCACAGGAAGTACCAGTCGGCTAGGACTCGTGTTCCCTTCGGGGTCTGGGGGCCATGAATGAGCATCTGGTTAAGTTTTGTCGGTTGTCCTTAAGTGGGAACTGCCATGAGGTATTCCAAGATTTTCCTAGCGTTGTACTGTAAGAATAGGTACAGTTACATAGTCGTCCTGGTAGCCGTCCTACATTCGTTGAACCGTTTCCAGCGAGACAAACGGGAAAGGTTGTGTCTTTGAGGTGATTCAGTAGCACTAGATTGGGTAGTGGCTCCTGGACCTGTGGCCAACCCAGCAGGTCATCATTCGAGACCCATTTCTGCGTTGTGCAATTTTTCCAGCCTTGGATTGTGGAGCCATACACGACCATATTTAGTGGGGTCGAGAAGTTGGTCTTGTCCCACCGCGTCAGTGTTCTTCCTGTAAATCCAGGGTGTGTGGCCATTAGTTACTTTGTTACTTTTTAAAACATGATTTATCCCCTAAATAGGTGATAAAGCAATAGATCTCTCAGCCCAATTCTACTTTTTCTGCATAATCCATCATATAAAATGTAATCAAATGAAAAAGTCTCTTTTTAAAACTTGTTTTATTAGTTTTAATCTTTTAACTTTATGCATCAAGCAAACATTAAATTATATGCAACATTCTCTGACTGGAAGAAATTTAAACCTATTTTCTGCACATTCCAGCACATAAAATAAAATAGTTTGTGTTTACACTCACTCTTTCAAATAGATGCACGTAAAACACAGCAGAAAATAAATAAAATCAAAGACTCAGCGGTCCTGTTGCTCTATTTTCACCTGTATAGCAGGAGTGGGGCAGGCGGAGGTTTGCCCTGGTGCAGGTGTGCCGCAGCGGTCAGTGGAAGGATACGGCAGTTTCTCTGTGAATGTCACATTCCCGTGGCAGCATACTCGGTGCTTGCTCGGAAGTTTAGGGGTTTTTTTCGCTGTAAAAAGAAGTTTTCTTCCCACACAGTGAGCAGCGGATGCTAATGTTTTTGTCACTTTTTACAGAATCAAACTCAAAGTAAGGTCAGTACTTCCAGGCTTTAAACGCTGCACGGCCATACTCTCTCCCGCACTCGATATATTATCCATTGTTGATCTGCACACAGCTGTTGCCACGAACGTCGCACTCGCTTACGTCACTGTCATGAGACACTCTCGCAAAAAAAAAAATCACGGTTTTAGTAATGCAGTAACGCAGCGTGCTTACGGGAAAGTAACAGTAATCTAATTAACAAGTAACCCGTTACTGCCCATCTCTGGTTATATGCAACACACAACAGCCCACACAGGCCCCAGATTAAGTATCTACACACACTGACTTGGTGAGCTCAGGTAGAACACATAACATGTTTCTAGCATCCCTCACAGCACTGCCTGTTACTGTAATCACCATTAAAAGCATTGCACCCAAGTAAACTTTGTAGCTGCTCCCATGCACCGCTGTTTGTCGTACACAGTGAAAGGCAAATAAAAATGTACATATACCAATAAAACTGAGCCACTGATGTGGGGATGTTAGACTGCACACTGCATTATTATTAACGTATTAACACCTACACCATCATAATGTCTTGAGAGAGACTTTGTGTCAAAAAAAGATTTATGGTGTTGTGTTACTTTACTGCTCCAATGAAACATGAAGAGCTTATTTTAAAGTACAGTTTTTGCTACTCTGTGATCTTGGGATGTCCTCTTAATATTCGAGCCATTTCTAGGGACAATAATATTTATGTTAGATTCTGTTTTAATTGAAGATTATGTATTGGAATTTCAGGAGCAGGGCCACGCCTCCAAACATGCAAGCTGTTCATTCTCGTTTACGTGCAAACAGGGTCCATTCTCGGCGAATACCTTTAAACACAGCTTATCTCTCAGGAGTAACATGATTTTACTCATCTTTCCATTCGCTACAATCGCCCTCTCGTCTGTCAGCGAATCAGATGAACAACTACTCAAGCTTCTGCGTTCATTGCTTTTTCTCCAGCAATCCAAGAAACACACAGAACGTCACAGCGGTGCTTTTGAGAGAATGAATGCTGATGCCGACGGACGTCAGCCCCGAATCCAGGAGCCACGCTGTACCCACGCTTCCAAGCAAATCGCAGCTCCAACAGCAAAAGCTACAGTGTACTTTGTAGCTCCACCCACCTGCCAGCGCCAGGTAGCAGGGAAAAGTTCAGCTCTGTGCTCCTTCTTCCTAACACCATTTAATGCAAGCTGGAAATCTGTCGCTAGCTCCATGCAATACTGTTTCTCCATCACCGTGATGTTTTCCATCCCTCTTTTGGCTAAATTTTCAAGCAAGTTTTCACTGGGACGCCAGGTTATTCAGCAGCAAGCTTCCTACCACTGAACTGTCAGTTTCTCAGCGAAAACCAAAAAAAAGGCACAGAGTTGCCAGTTCTCCTTCCCTCCGTAGCAAAATGCAGTATGCTTCGGCACCGATTTGCCAGGTTCCCAGCCTCTCATCCCTCCTCTGCTAAACTCTGCAGCATACGTCGGCACCAGGTTGCCAGGTTCTCAGCCACACATTCCTCCTCTGCTAAACTCCGCAGCAAACGTTGCACCGAGTTACCAGGTTCCCAGCCACTCTTCCCTCCTTCGCAAAATTCTGCAGGAAACCTCGGTACAGAGTTGCCAGGTTCCCAGCCTCTCATCCCTCCTCTGCTAAACTCTGCAGCAAACGTCGGCACCGGGTTACCAGGTTCCTTTATCCCTCATTCGCAAAAGCAACAGCAAGCTTTTCTACCACCGGGTTGCCAGTTTCTCAGCACAGACAAAATAAATAAATAAAGAATAAAGAAGGCACTGGGTTGCCAGGTTTTCCTTCATCCCCCATTTGCAATGCAGCATCTAGCTTCCCTACTACTGAACTGCCAGTTTCTCTGCATCTATCATTGCAAGCAGCGGGAAACCCTTCTAGCACTGGGGTGTCAGGTTCTTGCTATATCTGCCATTTGCAAACTGCAGCGATAAGCTTCTTAGCCCTGAGTTGCCAGTTCCTGTCCATCCATCATTGGAAAAGCAGTGGAGAATCCTTCAAGTTGGTTCCTTCTATATCCATCATTCGTAATCACAGCAGCAAGCTTCTTCCAACATGTTGCCAGTTTCTCTGCATCCATCATTGCAAAGCAGCGGTAAACCTCTTTGGCACCAAGATGCCAGGTTCTCTCTTTATCCCTCATTTGCAAATGCAGCAGCAAGCTTCTATCAACAAGTTGCCAGTCTCTCTACATTTACATCACAAAAGCAGCAGTGATACCTAGCACTGGGACACTAGGCTCCCTGTTTCCGTCATTTGCAATTGCAGCAGCAAGCTTTCGGCACCGGGATGCTTGGTTCTCATTCCTTGTTCGTCTTCTGCAAAATGCAGCAGCGTGCTTATGACTTCGAGATTCACAGTTCTTTTTTTTAATCCCTCATTCACGAAAGCAGCAATGTGCTCTCTACCATCGAGTTGCCAGTTTCTCTGCATTTGTCACCGCAAATAGCAGCAATAAATCGTTCTAGCCCCAGATACCAAGTTCTCGTCTCTCATTCACAAAACGGCCAGTTTCTCTGCATGGGGAAAAAAAATGCCACTGGGTTGCCAGGTTTTCCTTTATCCCTCATTTACAAAAGCAGCAGCAAGCCTTCTACCAATGCAAGGATGCTAGGTCCTTCCCTCATATCCAATCGCAGCAGTAAGCTTTTCTATGAACGAGTCACCAGTTTCCCTTTCCCGTATCCCCCATTGGTAATATGTAGCAGCATGCTTTTGGCACCGGGATGCCAGGTTCTCTTCCTCTATCCCTCCTATGCAAAAACAGTAGCAAGCTTTGGCACCGGGATGCCAGCTTCTCTTGCTCTATCCCTCCTTTGCAAATGCAATAGCAAGCTTGGCACTGAGATGCCTGGTTCTTCTTTATCCCTCCTTCACAAACGCAGCAGCAAAATTTCTTATATAGAGTTGCCAGTTTCTCTGCATTTATCACAGCAAAAGCAGCAGTGTATCCTTCTACCACTGGGATGCCAGCTTCTACGCCTCTAGCCTTCATATGCTAAGCAGCAGATATCCCTTTCGGCACCAAAATGCCAGCTTCTCTGTCTTTGCAAATGCAGAAAAATCTCTTTGCACCGAGATGCCATGCTCCTTTCTCTAGGCAGCTCACCCTTCCGGTACTGGATTGGCAGTTATCCTAGACATTATCCTAAACTGGACTAACAAAGGGCCATGAGTCCAACATGAAACTTACCTTACATAAGGTAAGGCTGAAGTTCATTGCTAATTTTAATCAAAAACTTATACTTATATTTATACTGAACATGCAAACATCTGCTGATGAAAATGTGTTGATTTATTGGTCTGTTATGAAGCAATTGCTATTTCTAATGTGTTTTTATCACTTTCTGATGTTTTATTAATTAAACAATACATGTATTAATTGTTGTGTTATCTATAGATATAGTATTTACATATATTTATTTATATTATAGTAAAAATATTTAATTATTACTAGTTAAATGACTAATATGTGACATGTATTAGTAGTGATGTGGTGTTGAGGGTTAAAATGCCTTTTTGTCTTTTGGTATATTACGAAATGGCAATAAACCATTAATATATGTCTATGCTGTGCTCGTATTTATTTTACCCTACTCAAATTCAATTTATGGTACATTTTATTTTGAAAGATTTAAAATGGTTCTTTAAAGAACGATTTTAAAAAAGTTTCTTTGAAAAACCATTAAAGGTGCCCCAAAGAACCATTTCTTGATGGGTCTTTGGGGCACCTTTAAAGGTTCTTCAATGAACCACTGAAAGAAATGGTTCTTCAAAGAACCGTTGTTTGAAAGGTTCTTTGTAGCACAAAAAAGGTTCTTCTATGTCATCAGTCTAAAGAACCACTTTTGGTTCCAGTTGGCACCTTTATTTTTCTGAGTGTAGTGGTCATTTTGACACAGCTGCTGATGTAGAGCAGTTGTGGAGTCGTGTCGTTCTAATGTATGACAGATCCTATGATCAGAGATGGATAGATTCATTTAGCTTCTGCCCATGCGCCCGGCCAAAACACCGTCTGCCTTGGGATTCAAGGACCTTGAAAAAGGCTTCTTCCCACACACGTTTAACACAAGGGCTAACGGATTCCATGTAGGCCCTTATCCTGACTCTTCTTTTTATGGGTATGATAAAATGAGTGAAAGTGAAAAGGAGAGATTTATGGCCTGGTACAAGCCTTTGATTTGCAGGCAGAAATGCCTAAGTACTGCATTAATGATGTCGTGGTATTGAGAAAGGCATGTAAATGGAGTGCATGCAGATTGATCTATTTTCGCACGCCACACTCACATCACACTGCATGGGGATTTTCAAAACCTTGTTTCTTCCAAAAGACACCCTGGCGTTGACCAGAAGAAGACATTTTCAGATGTGTCTCCTGAATGGCTCCAATACAAAGCCCACAGACAAAACATTGTTATCACACACGCTCTCAGAGGTGGCGAACAAGAGGTAGGACTGTATTTTGTGGATGGATTTGACGCTTCCAGCAGAACTGCATATGAATTTTTGGGGTGTTTCTATCATGGCTGTCTTTGCTTCTCTCTATAGGGGAAGACAGAAGCTCATCAATGTCAAAATGCTGAACAGAGGGAGCTGGAGCTGCATCAACATTGTCATTTCCATCAAAACGGACACTAGGGGATGGTAGAAGGTCATCGGATGGCAAAATCTCAAAATGCCCAGTAGAGTCCTCCAAATATCTCCCAATGTGGCAACATAGATAAAGAGAACGCTGGTGTATAAGGTGCTTCTGAATTCTGAATACTTTTTTTTCCCCCTCAACAGGTTCTTCATCAATCAGCCTATTATTGCTTCCGATATCTGCTTTTTGAAAAACTTCCAAAGGCCCTTTTAAGAGCCACGTCAGTCTGTTTGTATCTGTTCTTACTGCTGTCCCTATTGGTCTGTCTCTCTGTTTCTGCCTCTCTGTTGGTCTGTCTCTCTGTTTCTGCCTCTCTGTTGGTCTCTGTCTTGTATGATTATTCTGTTTGTCTTTGTTTGTTTATTTTTCTGCTTACTGCCATGAGTGACTCTGAAACTCAAGATCCTTTGAGGGTCCTAGATAATCTGACTGATCAGCAGGAACAAACTGATGAGCTTCAACACCTTGATGACATGTTTGGTGAGCTGAAGGAAGAGGAAGCTCCAGTACCAGTGAAACCACCTGAACCAACAGCAAAGTGGAAAAAAGAGACAAAGATGGAAATAAACTCTATGCGAGGCAAAGATCAACCAGGAGTCACTTAAATAAGGGTCAGCACTGTTTCATGCAAGATAATTTAAAGATATAGATTGTACAGACACAAATACATAAATTTAACTATTAATAAAATGAAATATTTCTACAGAGAAACAGTTAAGTCATTTGTTTGTTTTGACACAAAAGCACATTAAATTAACCACAGAATTAGCTCATAAAACTGAATACTCCCCTAGCAAGTATGGCATTCATTACGTTATGTTAGTGCAGTAACAAAATGTGGCTGACAGTTACCTCGTCACGAGGATTTGGGTAAAAAATATTGGTACTGGGCGGCACAGTGGCACAGCAAAACATTTCCTGATTTCAATTCCACCATCAGACCAGGGTCTTTGTGTGCAGACTTTGCATGTTCTCCCCTTGTTTCTGTGCATCCTCGCAGGTTACCTGGTTTACTCCTACAGGCCTAAGACGTGGAGTTAGGTTAACTGGTGATTCTAAATTGTGTCTGTGTTATACATGTGGATTTGATTTGTGTTTTTGATATACTGTTGATGTTTTATACAGCTGGTCACAGTCAGAAGACCAGTGCTACCACTAATAACCATTACTGTGTGGTGGCCTTGGCTCCAGAGACTGTTGGTATGTACTTCACTGTGTCTTCACTAGATCAAAGCTGTCACGTCCGCTGTGGCAGACGTGTGAAGGTAGAAAATTGGGACCCAAGATGCAGGCAGCTGAGATGCAAGTGAGTTTATCCATAAGGTGGTGATACAAACAGAAACGGCGAAGGTGTGGACGGAAACTAAGCAAAACCTAAACTGGAAAAACTAACAAAACACAGAACTGAAACCTGAAACGGAGACGCAGGGAAAAACACTGACGAACCAGCAACGCACACAAGAAAACACAGGGCTTAAATACACCACAGGCCAATCAGGGAATGGGAGACAGGAGGAAGACACAGCTGGAAGAACTGAGACTGAGGGAAGACCTCAAACCTTCAAAATAAAACAGGAAACTCAACACCTATGCACAGACACAGACTAAGAGACACTTTACATCGAAGGAACACAGGAAAAGATAAGAAGGTGAAAACCTGGCCAGCAGGAGCCAGCTCTGCTCTTCAGGACTGCTTCGAGAGCACTGACTGGAACATGTTTAGGGAGGCTGCAACTTACGGCGACTTCACTGACTTGGAGGAGTACACGTCATCAGTGTCCAACTACATCAACAAGTGCACCGATGATGTCACTGTCTCCAAGACCATCATCTCACGATCCAACCAGAAACCGTGGATTACTGCGGAAGTGCGTGCACTTCTGAGGACCCGAGACTCTGCCTTCAAAGCGGGAGATAAGGTGGCGCTTAGAAGAGCTAGGGCCGAACTTTCTCGGGCCATCAGAGAGGCGAAGCGTGCACACGCCCAGAGAATCCACAGCCACTTCAAGGACAGCGGCGACACACGGCGCATGTGGCAGGGCTTACAAGCCATCACTAACTACAGGACGACATCACCTGCCTGTGATGGTGACGGCTCCCTCCCAGATGCGCTGAACAACGTCTACGCTCGGTTCGACAGGCAGAACGACGTGGCGGCGAAGAAGACCACCCCTCCTCCGAACGACCAGGTGCTGTGTCTCACTACAGCTGAGGTGAGGAAAACTCTACGCAGAGTCAACCCACGTAAAGCTGCTGGACCAGACAACATCCCAGGCAGAGTGCTCAGAGAATGTGCTGAACAGCTGGCAGATGTTCTCACCGACATCTTCAACATCTCTCTGAGCAGTGCCGTCGTTCCCACGTGCTTCAAGGCCACCACCATCGTCCCCGTGCCCAAGAAGTCTTCTGTGTCCGGTCTCAACGACTACCGTCCTGTTGCACTTACACCCACCATCATGAAGTGCTTCGAGCGGCTCGTCATGAGACACATCAAGACCCTGCTGCCCCCCTCACTGGACCCACTGCAATTTGCGTACCGCCATAACCGCACAACGGACGACGCCATCTCCACTGCACTCCATCTTGCCCTCACACACTTGGACAAGAAGGACACACACGTTCGAATGCTGTACATAGATTTCAGCTCAGCATTCAACACGATCATCCCCCAACAACTGATCGGAAAGCTGAGCCTGTTGGGCCTGAACACCTCCCTCTGCAATTGGATCCTGGACTTTCTGACCGGAAGGCTTCAGTCAGTACGGATCGGGAACTGCACCTCCAGCACCACCACACTGAGCACTGGGGCCCCACAAGGCTGTGTGCTCAGTCCTCTGCTGTTCACACTGCTGACTCATGACTGTGTAGCAACACACAGTTCAAATCACATCATTAAGTTCGCTGATGACACGACCGTGGTGGGTCTCATTAGCAAGAACGACGAGTCAGCGTACAGAGAGGAAGTGCAGAGGCTAACGGACTGGTGTAAAGACAACAACCTGTCTCTGAATGTTGACAAGACAAAAGAGATGGTTGTTGACTTTAGGAGGACACGAGGCGACCATTCACCGCTGAGCATCAACGGCTCCTCTGTGGAGATCGTCGACAGCACCAAATTCCTGGGCGTCCACCTGGAGAAGGACCTCGGCTGGTCCCTCAACACCAGCTCCCTGCACAAGAAAGCCCAACAGCGTCTCTTCTTTCTGAGAAGACTGAGAAAGGCCCAGCTTCCACCACCGATCCTGACCACCTTCTATAGAGGAACTATCGAGAGCATCCTGAGCGGCTGCATCCCTGTCTGGTTTGGGAACTGTGCCATATTGGACCGCAAGACCCTACAGCGGATAGTGGGAACAGCAGAGAAGATCATCGGGGTCTCTCTCCCCTCTATTGAGGACATCTACACCACACGCTGCATTCGCAAAGCCACCAGCATTGTGGCTGATTGGACACACCCTTCTCACACACTTTTCACACTCCTGCCATCTGGAAAAAGGTACCGAAGCATTCGGGCACACACATCCAGACTGTGCAACAGCTTTTTTCCACAAGCCATCCGTCTCCTCAACAAAAAGGGACTGGACTGATAAACACACACACACACACACACACACACACACACACACACACACACACACACACACACACACACACACAAACAGTATCACTCAGCTTAACTCAACTACCTCAAAGCATTGAGACTGGACTAACTAATCAACACAAGCGCAAACACACTGACCTACACCACCAAACTATCGTACACACCAACCTGTAAATGCTCTTTTGCACAATATGATTACTGGATTTTTTTGCACTAACTTCTTTACTTCCTAATTTTTGCTGCTACATTAAGAAATGTTTACTGTTCCTGCACTACCTACCTACCAAGTTTTTTTTTTTCCTTAGATAGTTAGATAGTTAGTTTTTGTTAATTTATGTTGTAATTTATGTTAGGTCAGTCTGTCTTGTCTCTGCTAGCCAGCTAACTAGGCCTCTTAGTTAACAGAAAAACACTAAACTAGCTAACTAAGAGGCCTAGTTAGCTGGCTAGCAGAGACAAGACAGACTGACCTAACATAAATTACAACATAAATTAACAGAAAAACACTAAACTAGCTAATTTATGTTGTAAATTTATGTTGCATGTAGCACCTTGGTCCTGGAGGAACGTTGTTTCGTTTCACTGTGTACTAACTGTATATGGTTGAAGTGACAATAAAACCAACTTGACTTGACTTTACTGTTTACACATTTTCCTTAAGCTCTCTCTCATTTTTATTTCAATGTTGATGCTATGTCACTCAGCTTCCTCAGCTCTCCAGTATACTGTCAGCTGTTAAGTGTTTTTATTGTTTCCATTAAGGCTCAGTTGGTTCTACCATATCTTAGTCACATTTCAATGTTTTACTTCCTAGTGTTTTACTTCGTCCGACAGGGACAGACACGATTTGTTAACCGAGCTAGGCCGTCCGGCCCGAGGTTCCCAGAGCTCCACGCTGCCTCCGGCAACCACCCATACCGGCGCGTCTTGTCCGCCATCAGACACTTGAAAGCCGCGGCGCCTGATCTTGCGAGCCAGACACGGTGAGTCTCTCTACGTTCTCATAATTTTAAATTTTTTAAACTATCGTTTTTATTTACCATAACTTACTTTTTTCTTTTTACCCTCTAATTGTCAGGTTTAGGCATTAAACACCTCAGGGCGTTCAAGACTGCGAGCACCAGGACCAGCAGAAGCAGGACAAAGAAAGCGCAACTGACAGCAGCTTGTTTCTCTGGCTCTTCGAGCAGTATGTCTCATTGTTGAATTAATGTCCTTGATGAAATAAGAAATAAATAAGCTCTTTGGTTTTCTTAAACATTCTCCTTTTACATTCTTCTGCGTGAATAATGGATAATGACCCATTTTTCACACTAAACCTAGCTCTAGCTATGTTAAACCCAAATATCGATCAGTCTCAAATACACTTTCACAAAGCAGTGAGCACCCTGCTGCGATTAATGATAATGATCCTTTAGAATTGCCCAATTTAGCCTTTGCCCGATTAGCACATAGTGAAAGTCTTTCGCAAAATAGCTTTCCAAGTTTGGGTGTTGAGCCTGGGGAAATCCAAATAGAGTGAAACGCTGCTCATTCTCAAGGCTGCCTATCACAAAACATTTCTTCTGACCCGTTCTTTGCTCTTAACCACGCTTTAGCTGCTTTGGCACAAAGACAGGACGAGGTTCAAATACCCCTAGAGCTGTTAAGCCAGATAAATAGGTTAAATGAAAACCGTTTGAATGACTCTCATAACCAACAATCGCCCGACTTTTCCCAAAACAATATACAATTACCCGCAAATGAACCAGTCCAAGACAGCCCTGCAGACCATCATCGCGATCATTCGTTTCAACATGGCGGTAATCCAGAACAGAGTTGCGCCAGCAATTCAACACAGCCCTCTATAGTTGTCAGAAATAAATTTAATAACGTTGAAATTAGACAAATTTTGAATTTCCCGCCTCCAGATATCAAGGCATAATGGGTAGTGCCCGTGAAATAACAAACAGGGTTTTCTCCCATGCACGTCCAGGCGATGTTGTACAGTTAGAGCTGAGAGGGGATCAGTTACAAAACAATGTTTCAGTCATTTTACGTGATAATCACGATTTGTCTGAATTTGAAAATTTATTCTTGAGAACCGTACAATCAAACTGGTCGGTAATGTGTGACGAATCGCTTGAGCTCACAGCTCAGATTGTTAGACCACCCTCTGGCAGTGGAAAGAGACTGCTTAGACAGATCCTTAACAATGAAATCGTTAAAAAGAAAAGGCGTTTTTTGTACATGGTCCATAACCCTACAAATAATTTATGTTTTGCAATCTAAGTCTGGCCCACCTTCTGCACTCGGATTTTAATGATATCCAGGCTGAAACCTTAGCTAGAGAAATTCAGCAAAAAGCAGGTCTAAAGCATCAAACGCCTGTCGGCTTTAATCAAATAATTACATTTGAAAACCCCCTCCGCAGTGTAAAATTATTGTATTTTATAGTATAATCGCAATCTTTGTAAATTTCAAACGAGTACACGAACTAGCGAAAAAACTGTTTATTTTTATTCGAAAACCATTACTACACTGCAAAAAATTTAAAAGGGCACAAACTATGTATGCGATTATTGTTACACAGGATATAACCATATCTTATTCCATTTCTGCCCTGCTCGCTGCTCGGTCTGTATGCAGCCTGGCTGTAACCAGCATGTCTGTAGGACTCCCATTTGTTTCAACAACCATAAAAAGCTTGTTCAGAGGCGTGAAAGACTCGCAAGCAACTGTCAAATTTACAAAAAATGTGTGAAGTGTTCGTTACTTTATTGTCTAGCAGCAAACGGCAAACCACACAAGTGTGAAAGGAGCAAATGTCGAAACTGTCGTCAGGAAAAATCTAGTGATCAGGAAACACATCAGTGATATATGCAGGTTTTAGAAGGCGAGACAAAACATAACAACAAGTTGATTCTCTATGATTTTGAAACATTTGTAAACCATCATGGTGAACACACCACATGGTAAATGCTGGAGCTCACAAGGCGAGGATGGCGCTGAAAAGTTTCTTGCACATTTTAGACGACCTTTCTTTAAGGGTTCTATCTTTATCGCTCATAATGCCAAGGGTTTCGATGCTTACATTATTCTCAGGGTTATGGTTAAGCAAGGTTTAAAACCATACTTAATCATGCAAGGATCGAAAGTGATCAGCTTTACAGAGCCAGACTTTAATCAGCGTTATATGGACTTGTCCTGCTTTCTTCCCATGCCTCTCTCGGCAATCCCGAAAGCAATGGGCTTTTCTGATAGCGTTAAGGGTCTTTTTCCTCACTCATTCAGCTCGAAACAAAACATGACTTATGTAGGCTCTTATCCTCCCCCCTCCACATATACTCTTGAGCGCATGACTACGAATGGGAGGAAAGAATTTTACAAATGGTATGATTCGGTCAGTTCCAGCACCTTCGATTTCATGAAAGAGGCCCTTTTGTATTGTGAAAACGATGTTGAAATTCTAGCTCGGGGTTGCACATTGTTCAGAAACGGTTTTATTGAAGAGACAGGAGTCGATCCTTTTAGCCGTAATACCCTTGCCAGCGCGTGCCTAAAAGCTTATTTAACAAACTTTATGCCGGCGAATTCTTTAGCAATACCGTGCCCTGCAAATTATCGTAATCAGGTCAAATCATTTTCCTCATCCTCAGTTCAGTGACTCAAGCATGGCTCTTACACACAAGGCGTTTTTATCAGACACGTGTTACGTGTTTTTCAAATCAGGCAGCTCTCAACCCCCTGCTAGGTGCTTCTTTTTCGGACATTAACATGGCCACTCAAGACAGGCTCGCTAGATTGAGAGGTGAGCATAATGTGCAGCTTGTGATAATTTGGGAGGATGAATGGATGGAGTTAAAACGTACTGATGAGAGTGTAATCAGCTTTGTCAAACGTTACGATCCACCCGAGCCTTTAAATCTCGCTACACTCTCTTCGGTGGTTGCACAAGGCCAGCACGGCTGCGCTGCAATGCTGGGCCTGGTGAAAACATTTGTTATGTGGATGTTACCTCTTTGTATCCTTTGTAAATAGCATGTGTCGGTACCCCTTAGGTCATCCTCAAATAATCTTTCGAAATTTTCAGGACACAAAAAACTACTTTGGGTTTATCAAGGCAGTTGTATACCCGCCCAGGGGTCTTTATTTTCCTGTCTTACCTTATAAAACCCAATCAGGCAAGCTTGTGTTTACGCTCTGCCACACTTGCACTGACATGAACAACCAGGAGCAGGCGTGTAACCATAGCAACGAGGAGAGAGCTCTCCGAGGCGTGTGGACCACTCCTGAATTTAACCTTGGCTTAGAAAAAGGCTATAGAATAGCTAAAATCATCGAGGTATGGCACTTTGAGAGACAGTAATACTATATTCACTCAATATGTACATCATTTCCAGCGCAAAAAACTAGAAGCTTCAGGCTATCCATCACACTTTTTAAGTGAAGAGGATAAGAGGCTTTACATCACTGACTACCAGGCTAAACAAGGCATCACTTAGACCCTTAAAGTTAATTATCTCTCCTGTTTTTGTTCAATTAAAAACAAACAAACAACGCATTTACATTTAACATAAGTGACAATCATTAAAAGCTTTCAGAGAGCATGAAGTTTGGTTAAAATTGCTAGCTTTACATGATCAAACGCATATAAATCGTTTTACAACACACGAGACCATGGCATCATTTTTCTTTTGATTAGACCCATATAAAGCAAGTACATCATCATAAGTCTTTCCACGCGATCTCTGGGCTAAAAAAGATATACAGTGCTGACCGCATACTGTAGACAGCATGGCTTGCAGCTGCCTTTGATGGAAAGATACTCGATCAGCATGCTTTTTCAAAAAGGTTACAAAATGGATAATCCGGTGGGAATCCGAACGAATCATAAAAACTTGCACCTCCATCTTCATCTAATTAAATCGCCAGCCAATGAGTTCAAGGTTTATTCCTTGGATCTGTATTTATGATCAGATATTCCGGCCGTTTAAATGAGCGTTTGAGCAGCAGCAGTAACTCGTCTGAGGCCCAAACCCCACAGAATCTGTCACCGACCAGCAGCCTCACGATACTCTTCAACTGATGATTGTTCATGATTGGAGAAAACAAACCTATCAGTAATAATCAACCAAAACTTGTCTTTTTGAATTGATCTCGAGAATTGAATCGTAATAAGCATAAACGATCAGCGTCGTTGTGTGAGGCAGCGGGACTATGAAGCGCATTTCAAGTCTCAAGTTGCCATTTATTATTGGTGACAATGCTTGGCTGTCATCTGAAGGATTCAAATTGAACACAAACAGAGTATATCCTTGTTCAAACTCCTGTCTGTCTATGCACAAGGACAGATCTTTCACAGACTGATTGTCAGTGAGATTGGGTTGAAAAGCTTTGGCTGGTATCTGTTTACTCTCATGACACAAAGCCAAAAACTCTAAATTGTTATGCTGGAAATTGGAAGGGCATAAATCATATCTCCCTGTAAAAGCGTGGTTTACCATGCCTATGACAAGATATCTGGGCAGTGAACCCACAAACAGGTTCTCATGATGTGATATCCGGGAATTCTCCTGTATGGAAAATGTTTTTACATTAATCTGCGACATCAGATATAAGGCATTCACATGCATGAGAGCTGCTGCGTGACCTACACGCACTGCGGGGGATACCGTGACTTTTCTAATAAACATTGAAGCTCCCAGAATATTCAGACAGTAATTGGCATTTTGAGGCGCCATGAGGCTAAATGCATCGCTGGCCCGGGTGAGCTTAACTCTTAAATCCACATTATTGAGCAAAAATCTTTCACAGAAAAAAACATGTCAGAGTGCAAAGGACCCAAAACACAAAACTCTCTTGAACGCTCGCTATACGCGGCTCTTCTGACTAAGCCTCTGTTAGGCTCGTTATTGACAACATGAGAGTCATGGATGCCTTTGAAAAAAAGACCAGCACTAAATTGAGTTTTCAGACTTTCTTCCAGGTAATTTAAATAAGTCTCGATGATGGCCCTATACGGGTAAGGAGAACTGGCTTGAGAAATCAACCTGTCACCCAGAGTCACATCACATTGTGAGAAAATGG
Organism: Pelmatolapia mariae; assembly: GCF_036321145.2. NCBI lineage: Eukaryota > Metazoa > Chordata > Actinopteri > Cichliformes > Cichlidae > Pelmatolapia > Pelmatolapia mariae. The sequence goes on from NC_086231.1 coordinate 38,190,551, forward strand.
TATTTAAAGGGTAATTTATAATTCCGACATGAGGGTCGGCAGTGATATCAGTGCCATCTGTGTTTGTTATTTTCAGCCTTAAACTAAACACTGTGTCATTTAAATCCAGGTAATGCAACCCGTTTCCAGGCACGTAAAAATCCAGAAGTCCCCCATCTGTCATTGCTGATACTGGTAACATTTCTGAATAACATTTGTCTTCAATTGAAAACTGAGTCAACGGTGCTATAAACAGATCCAATTTGCTTAAGGTACACTCGCTCGATCGTTCGTGAACTATAGACATTCTTGGTTTTTCTTAGTTAGAAAATATCTTGCTTAGACTTGCTCCTATACGTCTCGCGGTTTTAACCATTTGTCTCTTTTTGACACTTTTTTTTGGCTTTTTAAACTCTGTCACTCTTTGACCAGGCGGGCGTTTTAAGGGCCTACACGAGATCATGCTTAACCCTGAGTCCTCTTGACCTCCTGCTGTGTCTGCGTGATTGAACCTCCTGACAGCTGTAGTCAGCACGTCTGAGGCTATGTTCAGCGGTCTTCAAATGAGGTTTTGCACCGCTCACACCCCACTTCATGAATGAAGTGACAAATCTGAACAATTTTGAGAAAATAGATGCTATGCCGTGTCCGTAAATTACGGGTGCACACGAAAACCCGGGGAGACCGTTACCGGCTAGGGATTCGTAATATTTTATGAATCTATTATTATCCATGTTCTTATGAATTAGGACAGATCCTTGACAGGCCAGAAATGTAGCTTGACTATCATTTTACCGTAGCTATCAGAGCTGCCCCAGAGCTATCCCTGGGGCAGGGATAGCTCAGTAGGTAGAGTGGTGGCCCCATGATCGGAAGGTCGGGGGTTCGATTCCCCTGAACAGCTACCCTGAGGTACCCCTGAGCAAGGTACCGTCCCTACACACTGCTCCCCGGGCGCCCAATGGCTGCCCACTGCTTCACTGAGTGAATGGGTTAAATGCAGAGAGGAATTTCCCCACGGGGCTCAATAAAGTACACTTTCTTTCTTTCTTAAAAAGGGTAGAGTACACGGTTTCAATCTGATCCCTTTTGATTTCAATATGAATATTCTCGATATGGTTCCGAGCAAGGGGTATGTAATCTGGTTGGATACAGGGCAAACTTGCGCTCGGATCTTAACCAGACCCCTGGTGTGACACCAAGCATATATGCAAGGGGTGGGAAAAATTTGAATACATATCTGGTGGGGTATATCATCTCAAAGTTTTTCAGAATTGGGTTATATTTCAGATAAATATTGGACTCGATACGCCTAAGGCAGGCCTCAAGCTCTGATCTCAAGATGTTAGGATCTTGATAAAAACCAGCACATATTTTTGTCTCAACGACATCATCGGGCTTCTGCTCTGCATCATTCTTTTTCCTCCATTCAAAATAAGCCTTATCATTCAGAAGATTGAACCATGTATAGGGATAGGAAATTTCAGTGAGAGCCACCTCCCAGGCCCCATTGAGATGGAGATGGTGGGCAAGATCCACACGGAAACTGCTACTGGTGTTATTTTTAAATACACCAGTAGTTCGAGGGTAGCATTACGTAAAAGCCGTGCGAACTCACAGTCATGCTGATACCGTTACCAGTGTGAAATGAGGTCCAGGTTTTTTTATTTTAGGTTTTGATAGCTGGATTAAAGCCAGTGAGCTTAAAACTTTTCAGGCCAGTTCTGCCATTTGACAAGGAAATACATTTGCCCCCTCTGATTACGTTTTGAGAGAATTTTCTCTATATGATACAGCTTACCCTAAACCAGATTGATTTTCTGCAGCTCATGATTGTAAAAACTACCGATAATTGGTTCCCCATTGTAATCTTTGATTTTATAAACAGGAGGATCCCTAGGTATGCATTGGTCTATAGTAAATATTTCATCCATGAAAGTCTGCTCATAGCCTTTATCAAACACACCTCTAACTTTAGACAGTCTCCCTTTTTAAATTTCATGAGCTTATTTCTGCAACGAGGTGGACGATAGATGATAACAAGTAAGACTGGTTTCTGAGTTTCACAGCTGGGGTGGACAAGGCTAAGCATCAGGCTTTCAAATGAATTAAAAGTGTCACGGCTAGATGGTCCTCACCGGTCACCTTGCCAATTTTTGTGTTTGTGTGTTCTTTGTGGAATTCTCCTCTCCATCCTGTGCATGTGTGTTTGTATGCTGGAACATGTACTTCCGGAAGCCGTGGCACAGAACGGCAGCTGACCCGGGGGGAGTATCCTGAGCTGAAATCATCGCACCTGTGCTTAATCATTTCGCCGGCTGCTACTAATCCGAAGCAGACCTATTTAACGGTGTGGTTGGGTCACAACCAACGCTGGAACGTTGAGCTAAACCGGGTAGCGTAGTCGCGATTAGCATATCTAGTTTGTGAAGGAGAAGAGAACGTTTTCGTTACCGTGTGTGTGTGTTTCTCATCTGCCTCCAGGATCCAGGGATCGGAGGAGGAGCGGGCACAAGGAGTAGTTTTGGATTATCACTCCACTGTCACCACGGGGAGAAGTCACCGTATCACTGCACTGCCCTTTTGGATACAGACTCGAACTGTTGCCTTATTTTCTCACTGTGAATAAATTCACTGTCACTCTGCAAGGAGTCTCGCACCTGAGTCCTTTAACCCAATTCACATTGACAAAAAGTCTGTCTTGGTCTTTGGTTGATTAATAGGCTGGTGTGAAAAATTGCTGCAACACCGCCGGCAAACATGAATATATTCGACAGAAGATCCATGAAGTTGGAAGACTTCTACTGATCCTACGCAAGAAATATGTAATATACAACCTTGAGGATGCCATCAGACCTGCAAATTTTCATAAACTTATCCAAGCTGTCAAGGAGGTATCTGGGTTTGATGAAGACAGGCTCTCCTATAAAACTCCAAGTCTTGCTCTAAAGCTGGGTCACTCATTGCACAAGATATGTGACATCATACAGTGTAGGGCTCTGATGGCAGAAGACAATGAGCTGGAAAAGTCAACCCAAACTTTCAAAAAACTGTACACATCAAAATGGTCTGAGCTTATCTCTCACAGAGCGTTAACAACATTGAGTGACAAGCACTTTAACAAGCCATCCACACTCCCTTTCACTGAGGATGTGCAGCGTCTTCACCAATATCCTGAAAAGACGGGAAATTCAGCATCAGAAGTTGAAAAATAATCCATCACCACAAGCCTTTGGAGAACTTTGGAGAATAACTGTGTCAAAAATGATTTTGTTCAATCGAAAAAGAGGAGGAGAGGTTTCAAAGATGCAGCTGGAAGCCTTTCTTCAGAAGGACACAACTGCACTACATAAGAATGTTGCAGTCGGTCTCTCTAAGTTTAAGCAAAAACTGTGTGCACATTTCAGTCGTGTTGAAATTAAGGGTAAAAGAGGCCGAAAGGTTGCTGTACTGTTATGACCAGACATGGCTGAAGCCCTAACACAGCTCATAAGCAGAAGACCCCTTCCTCTTTGCAAGAACTGTTTGACTCCTTACAGAGGACAGGACTGTCTCGGGATTTATGCAAATGACTGTGCTGCACAAAGCCCTGAACTCCTTAGGTCAACACAGCTACGCAAACATGTTGCAACTTTGTCACCGGTCCTGAACCTAAAAAAATCAAGTTGCTGACTTTCTGGGCCATAATATCCGTGTCCACAGTGAATATTACAGACTTCCAGAGGCTACAACCCAGCTGGCAAAAATACCAAAACTACTACATGCCATGGAGAAAGGGACCCTTGGAAATCTCCAAGGCAAAACATTGGAAGAGATTCAATTTGAAGGTATTTCTAAGTAGTAGTAAGAGGAGGGATATTAAACGAGTGATTTATGATCTAGGAAGTAATAAAAGTTTATGGTAGTCATAAAAATATGTTATTAATAAAATTACCTTAAATTGCCTTGATTGAGAACTGCCTTATGGGTTTACTTTGCTGTTTTGAGCCTCATTGCAACACTGAAGTGCAGAATAGCCTGCGGGAAACGAGCTCGCAACAAGCGCGAACAAGGGATCAACACACCCAGACGTATCCATCCTTCAAACAAGAAGAGCAACAGCAGCCTTTAAATCTGGTGAAAAAAATCATTGCATACAGCCAATGGGAGACACGGAGCACACCATTCTTCCGCTGGTACTGTAGAGCGAACCGTCAGATTGCCCAAGAGGCTTTTACCGATGAATTTGTTTTGGACTTTTCCAACAGCCACTCTGGTGTTTTCGACACCATACTGTGAATTCCCACCCAGGGCTGGTTGAAAATGGTGGGCGAGAAGGGTGCAAAATTCGTAGAAGTTAAACTGAGCCAGAATTCAAAAATTGCATCGCTCAGTTTTCTCCAGACCATTCAACAGTGTTTGCAGAGGAGAGCTTCGGAGCCCCTGCTGCTGCTGCTGCTGCTGCTGGTGACGCGTGGTTCGAGCCTTCCACTGAGACTATGCCACCACAGAGCCCGCTGGCACATGTGGTCACACCGCCTCCCGCGACCCCACCACCAGATCCAGCGACCCCGCCACTGTTATCCCCTCAAGGCTGAAACTCACCCAGCTCTCTCTCGGTTGGCAATCCCCAGAACCCCAGCGAGTCTTTAGGGTCCGACGCCTCGCTTAAGCCCAAGGAGTTCTGGGCTTTAGGGGATCCCGTCCTCCCCTCTTTTCCGCGAGCCTGGAGAGAATCATCAGCCGACTTTGACCGAGGAGCATGAGGCGAAAAGTCTACTCCCGACGGCTGTTTTGGAACTCACTAAACTAACGGTAAAATACCTAATTGATGTCCGAGGCTGTGAGGTGTACCATCCTTCGCAGAGACGACATTCTTGTATTTTCCCATTAGATAAATATTACTTTTTCCTGCCACTATGATGTACTCTGTAATAGATTCTGGAATGGACACTTCACCAACACGTTATTACAAATTCTCCGGCTAGAAGGGTTCACACTAGTGATGGTGAATTTGATTCTTTTTACTGAATCGAGTTTGAATGAGTCACTCACCAAAATGAATCGGGTTTGAGTCATTTGAGTCACTGAGTCAGTTGTCCAGAGAGTGCAAAAAATTTACATTTTCACTCCAACTTAATTTGTTTCTCTTTTCATGTAAATCCTACTGCTGAGTGATTGAAAAAGAAAAACAACTATTTTTATAGAGCAAAAAAATTAAGATTTCTAAAGGGAACATTTATTTTATTAGTATTTTCCTCGAATGTGTCAAATATATATTATCTCATCTAAATGTCCACTGAGCTGTGAGCCAGGGGCGGTAATGCACCTTAACGTTGGTTGCCAGAAGAAGGAAGGAAGGAAAGAAGGAGAAGAAGAAGACGAAGAAGAAGAAGATGAAGATGAAGAAGAAGAAGACGAAGAAGAAGAAGAAGGCGGCTATGATTCAGCACAGGAGGGAGGGGGTGAGTAACTTAAATGTGCTGTTAGCATGTTAGCTGAGCGATGCTACTGCATTTGGTGCATTGGTCGGGGGTTGAGGGGGAGAGAGTTGGAGGTTGAGACCGAGAGGGTCCGAGGTGCTCAAACGGGCAGACACGAGTCAGTGGTCGAAGTGAGTGGACATAAGCCAGCTTATTCAAAGGTAAGGCACTACCTGTTGAATTATTTCCAAAATGTGCCAGATTGGACATGAGAAATTAAAGTCTACTCACTGACATTACTGGTAAAGGTCTGTTTTGATTTTGGTGAAAATCTCATGAGAATGGAAGTTGAAGTAATGATAATGAAGTATAAATGACAGTACTGAGTAAAGAGAATAAAGGAAAGAAATAAAAAAAGCAGTTGGACTGCTAAGTGAATTTAGTGTGATAGGTAATTGGTGAAGTGTTTGTGACAGTAAAGTCTCAATTGAATATAAAGCCGGGCTTGGACACCAATGTGGTTGGTTTTGTGGTTTTGTGCGGTGTCTTCAAAGTAATTAAATTTCTGTAGAACGGAATTCAGGGAATTCTAAGAAGTGCATTGTTCGGAGGTGACGCTCCAAATTTCCTGGCGACGGTCAGGATTTTCCTTGGGAAGGGATAGTCCGATTGGCAATCGTGGGCAACTGAGGACGGCCCAAAATAGCTACCGACTAGGTCAGTTTACCGTCCGGGGCGGTGGTTTGCACTTTTTTGGTCAGTAGAAACCGGGTTTCGGGCGTGTAACTTTAACTTAAAACTTCGGGGAAGCCTGGGATGTGAAATGCCCCAAAATAGAGCTTTTCGGCAGGGGTTGAGTTGGTTGACGCTTTTAAATTGTGTTAGGGCATTAGATATGTGACCACGGTCCGGGGCCGAGACTGGTTAATTGATCGCAAAAAACTTGGAGTTTATCCCTTGGAGGGTTAATTTAAATTTGTCAAAATTCTGTAGGTTGTGCGACTTTAGGCCTTGTAAATATTGTTCATTGTGAGACGTCTTTGTAATATACTATGACAATTTTTATGTGAAATACGTCTGTCAGTACTACTGCAGCCTGTAGGTTATTTTAAGACTGTGTGTGTCTGTGTCTATGTAAATGAGATGCCTGTGACATTCTTAGATTAAGACTTCCTGTTTACTAATGACTGACTGCAGTGACTGCGCTCTACGACAACTTCTATTTCTCTTTTCAAGGTAGAAATGCTGTTTCTGTTTGCTATATGTGTATGATTCCTGTTGACCATGATACGTATATTATGAAAATTGTATAGTAGCAGTCCGGTATTTCGCTCATAATTTGTATAATACGTAACCCTTTCTAAACTTGAGTAGAAGTGTGTTTTACTAAATACCCCACAATATATTATTTGTATTTTACATGGAGGAAGTACACCATATGACTGGCTTCACTTTCAGTCTTGCGCTGCGTCCAGTAACTGACGGACAGTCAGTGCAGGTGGAAACCGAGGTGTGTGTTTGCTGTGAAACAGAGGAAGCAGATTATGATTATCGTATAACTGTGTACTTAACTGAAGTAGAATTCCCTATTTTATTGAATGAGTGAAAAGTGGGAGGTTGAGAGAAGAGGCAGTGTGTGTGAGACGATTATGAAAGTATTGGGTGAATGATGTCACAAAAACTGACAAATGCAAAAAACTTGGAATATTTAAAAGTGTGCATGAAATAAGGGTGTATTGTTTTTAGACCAAGACTTAGTAAACTAAAGAGGGTTTGTAGACTGTAAATATGAAAAAACAAGTGTTTGATTAATTTGTAGAAACAGGAAAGAGAAACAGGAAATACTGTGCTGCTGTGTGTGTGAGAGGAAGGTGTGTGAGTGACTGATGATGTCAGGGGAGCACCCAGAGAAATAGACAGACCTTAAAATTCTAAGAAGATGAAGCGAATGCATGTTTTAAGAAAAGTAATAAAGTAATAAAATTATATTAATTACAGGTTTTAGAAAAGAGACAGACCGAGAGAAATAAATACATGAACTAACAATTACATTAATGAAGTGAAAACGCACGTACACAAACTGTTACATGTGAAATTATTGTTGGAAAGTTTAATACACACATGAAATAAAGAAAGCAGTTTACACTCCTTTAATTTCCAGAACCAGTGTGTCCCCCAGACCTGATAACACCCTTGCCCAGTTGGCCCCCGTATCAGGCGAGCATGGAAGGCTGGACAGCCCATGACGGGTAAGATCCCACCTCGAAACCCTGGGACAACCTAAGGCAAGGCGCAGTCACGATTGCTTGAACCTAAGTCCCGGAGTGACCTTGGAGTCACTGGAGGAGACGGGACTTCAATGGGTAAAGCCGCTGGGTACAGGCGAAGGGGAAATGCCACTAACAATGACCAGTGATGAGCCAGAGAGAGAAAACACACCCTGTCAAAATGAGTTTGAAACACTGCAAAAGAAACATTTACAAGATCACAAAGATCACAAAGAAACATTTATAAAAATCACACATACAAACAGAAAATGCACTAACCTTACAGAGATAAGCTCATGAAGATTACTGCATAGATAGTGATTAAAACCTGGCTAAGAACACAAACATATGTAATTAGATGAGCTTGCTAATTTCATGAGTGTTAAAATAGTGTGAATGTTGAAGAAAATACACTTAAAACACACTTGGATAAAATAGAGTTGTGGAATAACTCAAACGAAGCTGTATGACAAGGGAGTGAGTTATGGAAAAAACAAAACAAAAAACAAACAAAAGAGAAGTGATTAAAGTAGTTTAAAAGGGTGACTTAGGAGTGCTCTTGCACTGATGGATCAAAGTAAGTGATTAGTATAGAAAGAAAATGAAAATAATTGAATAATGTGATAAGGTTTAAACATGTATTTCTCTTGTTAAGTTAACTTGTTGAAATATGACTCAGTATGCAAATTAGTTCGAGAGCTCGTGTGAGTGATGACAGAGGAGCTTGCTGTGTGTGTGTGATTGAGGCCTTCAAGGAGAAGTAGACAGTTCAGAGGTGCAAATTTGATTAAGAGGTTTATAAATTAGTGTTGACACATTGTTATAACGTGTTTATATCTTAGGCTGAATCTGAGTATGGTAAAGTGCTTAAAGGGGGATATTGTTGTGTACAAAACGGTGCAGCTTTTGACGAGGTTTTTAGTGTGTTGAACGGGTGAAATTTAAGATTGTTGAAGATTTTTGAGGTTGTTTTATTTTTAATAGAGGGAGTTTTAATAAACATGGACATGTTTAAGGGTGGTTTGTAACAGTGCACTTAGAAAGAAAAAACCTGTCAGGTGATTTTGTTTTGTACTTTGATGAGCTAATACTCAGCTCTCTTTTTTCTCATTTTTGTTCTAAGCAGGCCTGCAAAAGAATGAATAACGGCGCTGACAAAAGTCTCAGGAGAACAAAACTAAGGTGACCTTTTCCAGATTACAATGGGCGAAGGAAAGAGGCCACGTGGGGGATCTGATCAGATTGTGAGTCCCTGTCTAAAAGGATTGCAGCGAGCCAATCCAGTCCCAAAAATATAAAGAACTATTTTACTAGAAACAAGTAAAAAGAAAATAAATGATTATATAAATACACTGAGTTTGCTGAAAGTGGGAAATCTGATTATTTGTGTGGAAGTCTACCAACACCCGATGTTAATGCGTGTGAGTGAATGTGTGGGAATGGACAGGTGGATGGACGGACCAGGCAGACCATAGGTTGGACCGACTGGACACTGACAAAAGACTGGACTAAGGTTGGACACATGACTGATAACTGTTCTGTTTTAAGTTTTCTTTTATAACACAGGTTGGATCATAAGTGGGGAAACTGAGTATGAAATGTGAAGTTCTGGTTAACACACAGGTTTTTGTTTCTAGGATGTTTCAAGGATGCAGGCTGTGGATGGAGCCAAGAAAAGATTTGACATGATGATTAATTTGATTTCATTCCTTAAACACAGGTTTGAAGGTCCGGAGCATGTATACCTAATATGATATGATTAACCTTTTCTTTTAATTCCCTAACATGAGTGAAGGATTTTGAGTTTGTAACACATGAGATGTGTCACAAAAAGGGGGGAGTTACAGGACTTAAGGTTTAATTTGAAATGGGTTTTAGGATTACTTGATGACGTTTGGGGTTTTGATAATTTAGGTATGGTAAAACTGAGGCAGAAAGTGTTATTTTCAGGTTATTTTTGATTTCTAGAATAAGAGGTTATAATTTAGGCGTGCACATACAGATATGTAAAAGGAAAATTGTATATATGTGATTAGCTACATGAAATGTGCTCTTTTAGGGTTACTAAGTAAATGTCTACGTGACCTTTACCTAATAACTTTTGTGATGATAAACTTATTTACCAACTAGCAGCTCCCTCTCTTCTAGAACATACAGGCTTAGAAAAGGGGAACCTCAGCTCTGAGTTCTGAGAATAACTCTGGTATCTTTGTAAGTTGGTAGAGTTTGTAATTAAATGTGGGCTTGAAAAGAGGAAGCAAAGTTGGTACAGGACGTGCTTGAGATGATCAGATGAGAGAAGGGGAAGGTCAGGAATAGTTTAAAGTCTCTTGAGAAATTAAATTGGGTGAAAGGGGGGTGTAGCAAGTAGATTCAGGGCAGCTCACAGCCCGGCGTAAACGCAAGGTGCTGTCACACAGCTTAAGTTATTTGTTTGATTTATTTTATGACAAAATAATAAGTAAACATTGAAAACATACAACCCGTTGAGGAGACAGATAGGGTTGGCCAATCGAAAGGTTTTGTTTGTTTAGCATGATATCTTTTGTTATATTTTAGCGTTTAACATGGAAGATGCCTCTCTGGAGCTTCTCTCCTGATGCTACCCCACCAAAAGACGCTTATCCATAGAGACTATGTCAGCTCCCAAACAGACAACAACAAACCAAGACTAGCAATAAACAATCTAAACATAAATAATAACAAATAAAGAACAATACAGAATCCAAATTTGAACCGAAGAATAAAATAGTGAAATGTGGATTATTAAATATTAAGTATCTCTCTTCAAAAGTCTCTGTTAGCTGACTCCAAGCGGTCGCAGCAGATGGCTGCCCGTACCTGAGCATGGTTCTGCTGGAGGTTTCTTCCTGTTAAAAGGGAGCTTTTCCTTCACACTGTTGCCAAAGTGCTTGCTCAAATAGGGGGTCACAAGATTGTTGGGTTTTTCTCTGTGTCTATGAAGCGCCTTGAGGCAATTTTTGTTGTGATTTGGTGCTATATAAATAATGTGTATCTGCTCATTATCTTGTTTTATGTACCTTAATAATGAAGGCTGGCTTGTAGAGCAAGGCCACCTTTGACTCACAAACAAGTGCTCAGCCAGACTGAAAAACAGGAAGTTTTAGTGCACAAGGCATATTAATAGATATAGACACAAAAAGAGGAACTCCCCATATAAACAACATTCAAAACTGTGTGAAGTATAAAGTACCGAAATAACACTATATAAGTCACAGCTGATGATTCTAATGTTAGAGAGCTCTTGCAACTGGCGTCTGAGCTGTGCAGAGGTCTCTCACCCCCGGAAGATGATTAAATAAAAAGCTCCAAATCTGACATTTACACATGAAGGAATCAACATGGCAGATTTAATGGGATTAGGAGGACCTCATGATTGTACTAAGAAAGCAGAACTTGAAGGGAAAGTCAGGGAAGATTTAAAAGCAGGACCTGTTGGGATTTGGGATTTAGAGATTCTTTTATTGCTATCATATAATCTGCCTTATGATGACTGCATTAATAACAGGTTGTACAGTATTATTTTAATAGTATTGAATATGTTTGTCATAACAGTGATGTCTCTATTTACAGGTTGAGTTCATTTTATACACAATGCATAACTGTGCTTGTTTAGAGTTGATGTTCCGTCCAAAAGGGTTTTAAGCTTCACGGGTGAGAGTGTCCAGGTGATACATGTTGAGGGAAGATGAGAACATAGCAGGTTAATTGCATGCACGCTTACAAACACACATGATTTAAATATAGGCCAGGCCAAAGGCCTGGACTTTATGTAGCTAAATTTACAGCTCCTAACTTCCAGGAATGGCGTGGAGTGTAATGAATGAATGCAAAATATGCTTACAGACACAAACATGACAGGGGTTTATTTTACAGGGTAAAGGTGGAACACATGTTGCTTTGTTTCTGCTTAGCAACTACTGAGGTAAAAGGTGTTAAAGATAAATATGCAATAAGTGAACAGGAAACGTGTGAGGGTGAGACGGGTGAAACAAAATGTTGTAGATAATGGAAACTTGTCTAACTGGCATTAACAGTAAGTTTTGCATGTTAGGTATATGCTTGAAGCCAAAAGAGGCGTAAATCCTGATAGAAAATTTTGAAGTGTGCTTTCTAGCGGAGATTTAGGCTGACAGGGGGATGGTGTGTATTTTACTCGGGTTGTGTTTAAGAAAACTAAAAGCGTTGCTCACACACATAAAGAGTATTGAGATTAAGTAAAGTTAATATAATGGATAGAGCCCAGAACATGATATTGTGAACCAACTTTGAATAATGACAGGAACCTTAGATGAACACAGTAGGTTAGTAAGGTGTAGTAGAGAGAGGCTGTTTGTTTTTTATCCCTTACAGGAGAAGATTTCCACTAGAGAGGGACCCAGAAAAGGAGCAGGGACCACTTAAGCATGAAGTGTTTTCAAGTGGGAGCTGGTGTTTTATTACTGGACCACCTAGAGGACATGAGGTGGTTGTCTGATTTGCTGAGTCAGAGGACGGCTAGAGAGGGTCAGAGCGAAGGCAGTGGACCTGGGAATGGTGGTTTCGGGGCCCATGATGCCATTAATGGATGTAGAGGTGACAGAGTGGGTCGAGGAGTGACACAAGGAAATGGTGTGGTGATGTCTCTGGGAGAGACATCAAGAGAGGGAATTGTAGAATTAAAGAGATTATTTTACTGCTACTGTTCAAGACCATCATCTTATCGTTGCATTAATTATCATTTCATCAAAGCATTTATTGAAGCTGTCGGCATTATGTTATAATTTGTATTACAGGGGTTATCATAATCAAATATTAACATGTTTATGACAGGTGCAGTTATAACCACTTTAAATCGTTGAGTTAAATCTATCATCTTAAAAGCTTATATGCTGAGTATATTGTTACAGTAAAATAGTCTGAGCAAAGGCCTGAATGTATTCAGCTTCTTGTGGCATTTGAGTTTGCCTAGTTACACGTGACACAAGGAGGACAAGTCCATGGGGACCTCAAAGGCCTGAGATCATCACCATATTTGGATGGATGCCAGAAAGGGGAACTTCTGTGTCTGCAGTTAATTCTTAAAATACATGAATGTTCTCTACATGCAAATTATGTGCTTGTAAACGCATGAGGGGGCGTCATAATACCCTGATGTTATAAAAGCAATCTGAAGTGTATTTTTGGGTGGGGATTTACGACTGATGGTTTCCAGTGTACGTCTCCCCACGCTGCGTGTATTCATTAAAATCAATTGTTTGACCGACCTCTTCTGGACCATCATTGTTTTACTCTCATCCTCAATTTCGAACTCGTAACAGAACCGAGGAGCTATTGTCTTGATGTGAGCTTCTACTCAGGGTTTTTTCTTCCAGTTCAGAGCAGAAATGTTTTTGTTAAGAAACTGGATGTTGTTTTTTTCCACACAATTTTAATTATAACCTAGATATATTTCTACTAATGAAATTAGTTTGCTAACAGCAACAGGGATGAGTCAGTGAGTCAGTTGGGCTTGTGAATCATGATTCATGAGTCAGCAAAGTGATTCGCGAGTATTGAACGATTCCTTCATGATTCGCACATCACTAGTTCACACCACCCCCGGCTCAAGTCAGAGGCGTTGCTCAGGCTTATTTGTATGACCTCAGAGACTCCCACAACATCGGGAGGTGGAAGAAATAGAGGCCAGCGAGGTCACTAAAAACAAACATACATAAAGTCCTGGAGGAAAAATACAACTTGTGGCTAGGGGAGTAATGGGTTATTTTTTAAATTTCTTTGATATTTTCTTTCTAAAAAACTAGAAAGTTTTTTTTAGTTTTAGTTCAATGAAAATCTAATGATTAGTTTGCATCAAATAAAACTTTCTTGTAAAACTTTTACAAGAATAAATGTAATGTAAGTAAGTATGTATATAGGTAGGTAGGGTAAAGTAAGTAAGTAAAACCCGTTACCTGAATAAGTAACCAGGTTCATCCTGAAATAAAACCATAGTTAAACATAACTTTGATGATCACACATGGGTGAGCAACTTTTATTAAATCAAGCTTATTATAACCCATCTCATCCTGGTAGTTTTGGCGGCGTGGAAAAATTGGTTAGAAGCGTGCAAGATGAAACTGGTACAAAGATTAACATGCGAACAGCTCGAGGCTTCCTGTCAGGGGAAGACGCTTATACCTTGCACAGACCGGCCCGATTACGCTTTCAGAGAAATCAAACAAAACAGGTGTTAAAGTCACTAAGGGTTTTGACTCTGTTTTAAAAGACGTATGGTATAAATCATTTTGCTACAGGCAGCGATCTAAAAGCCTCAGCCTGTGAAAGGTTTAATAACTCTTAAATGTATGGATATTTCACCGCTGTAAATACTTACTATAGACCAATGCATACCTAGGGATCCTCCTGTTTATAAAATCAAAGATTACAATGGGGAACCAATTATTGGTAGTTTTTACAATCACGAGCTGCAGAAAATCAATCTGGTTCAGGGTAAGCTGTATCATATAGAGAAAATTCTGTCAAAACGTAAACAGAGGGGGCAAATGTATTTTCTTGTCAAATGGCAGAACTGGCCTGAAAAGTTTGATAGCTGGATTAAAGCCAGTGAGTTTAAAAACCTAAAATAAAAAAACCTGGACCTCATTTCACGCTGGTATCAGCATGACTGTCAATTCGCAAGGCTTTTACGTAATGCTACCTTCAAACTAATGGTGTATTTAAAAATAACACCAGTAGCCGAAAAAAAGTGTCAAAAAGAGACAAATGGTTAAAACCGCGAGACGTATAGGAGCAAGTCTAAGCAAGATATTTTCTAACTAAGAAAAACCAAGAATGTCTATAGTTCACGAACGATCGAGCGAGTGTACCTTAAGCAAATTGGATCTGTTTATAGCACCGTTGACTCAGTTTTCAATTGAAGACAAATGTTATTCAGAAATGTTACCAGTATCAGCAATGACAGATGGGGGACTTCTGGATTTTTACGTGCCTGGAAACGGGTTGCATTACCTGGATTTAAATGACACAGTGTTTAGTTTAAGGCTGAAAATAACAAACACAGATGGCACTGATATCACTGCCGACCCTCATGTCGGAATTATAAATTACCCTTTAAATACCATTTTCTCACAATGTGATGTGACTCTGGGTGACAGGTTGATTTCTCAAGCCAGTTCTCCTTACCCGTATAGGGCCATCATCGAGACATATTTAGAGTTTATGAAGGGACCCTTTTAGGGAGACCAAACAAGTAGTGATGTTCGATTCGTGAACGAATCGTTCAATACTCGAGAATCACTTTACTGACTCGTGAATCATGATTCACAAGCGCAACTGACTCACTGACTCATCCCTGTTGCTGTTAGCAAACTAATTCCATTAGTAGAAATATATCTAGCTTATAATTAAAATTGTGGGGAAATAAACAATAGCCAGTTTATTAACAAAAACATTTCTGCTCTGAACTGGAAGAAAAAACCCTGAGTAGAAGCTCACATTAAGACAATAGCTCCTCAGTTCACAGTAGCATCGCTCAGCTAGCATGCTAACAGCACATTTGAGGTACTCACCCCCTCCCTTGCTGTGCTGAATCATAGCATAAGCAAATCACTAAGGACTCACTAACCCCCTTCCTCCTGGCTCACAGCTCAAACGAGTTGAACGAATCACTGAATCACTGACTCACCCTCTCCCTCCTGGCTCACAGCTTCTTCTTCGTGGTTGGCAACCAATGTTAAGGCACTTTACCGCCCCCTACCTCACAGCTCAGTGGACATTTAGATGAGAAAATTCATATTTGACACATTTAAGGAAAATACAAATAAAATAAAAATTAATAAATGTTCCCTTTAGAATTTTTTTGTTCTTTTTTGCTCTAAAGAAAATAGTTGTTTTCTTTTACAATCATTCATCTTAGCAGTAGGATTTACATTAAAAGAGAAACAAATTAAGTTTGAGTGAAAATATACATTTTTGCACTCTCTGGTCAACTGACTCAGTGACTCAAATGACTCAAGAAACCCGATTCACTTTGGTGAGTGACTCATTAAAACTCGATTCGGTAAAAAGAATCGAATTTACCATCACTACAAACAAGAGGGAATAGTGTTACACCCCTGAAAACAGGGGGAAAAGAATCACGAGAGTGATTATGACTTGCGTCTCTCATGCAGTCGTTTATTGCAGTGAAAATGAACAGAAATGTTTCACATTCTGTACTGCTTAATGTCACATGGTGGAAGACAAACACTAAATAAACCAAAATACTAAAGTGCTTATTATATATGCCAGAACATGTTTCCTCATAAAATTGTTGACAATAGTGGCGTTTTTAGCTCCTGTCGTTATCTTAATGGCCATTACACAGTACAAAACTGAGGCTCAAAACCGCCATGTACATGTGCACAAAACTGTAATATAATGCTTCTAAAGCTTACAGAACAATGAAGGGTTACCTCTTAAATATCTTAACAGTGTACAAATTGGAAATATATCAACTTTTAAACACTTTTACCTGAAAACAGGGGGAAAAGAATCACGAGAGAGTGATTATGACTTGCGTCTCTCATGCAGTCGTTTATTGCAGTGAGGAGAACGCAGTGAGAGACACTACTAATCGATCCCAGAAAAGGCTTATGTGAGGGCACATGCATATAACTTGTGGAAAACTGTCATGTCTGAATAAGCCAAGAGGAAGTGACATATTGAGGAGAGTGTGCACGCGCTGTTGGGAGCGAGCGGGTGTGCGGTTTCAATCGCGCGCGCGTGCCATGTAAGTGGAAGACACCAGGAAAGCCCCGCGGTCAGAACGAACCCGAACGAAGAGTAACCGGGAGGTTAGTGGGGCAACTGACAGGATCGCCGTGAGTTTATGAGGAGTTTCCCTCCGTGAGCGGAATCCGACTCCGGTTACAGCGGACTTCCGGCGCTGGGGGTGTAGTGTCGACGGAGTTAGCGTGAGCAGGGGAGCTAAGTGAGAGCTAAGGCTAGCTGCCCTTCCCCCTTAACTCACCCCCGTTTCCCATCGCTATAGGCAGAGTTTGACTGTAGAGCACGTATAGAAAGCGAGGCAGCACGGCCGGCTGCCTGGCAAAGGGCTAGCGTGTTTCCGGGAGGGGAGTTGGACGGCTTCGCTTCACACTGCCCGGGAACTGCCGGAGCTCCGATGCATTCTGCGGACCCGACGTTTAGGATCCCAGGAGTCAGCGGTGTTTGGACTACCCTGCCACTCAGACGACATTCCGGTCGTTCACCCTGCTCCAGCTGGCTGTATGTGAGAACATCGCTCTTTTCTAACCCGTTGGTTCCTCACGTCCCGTTTCTCGGGAGACAAAAGTACAGTTTCTGTGTTCTTTGGTTTTTTTTGTGAACCCGAGACTGGTTGTTCTGCTCCGGCTGTGGGATTTCTGGGCAGCCTAACAGACTGGAACTCTGGTTCACGACAGCTACCCCTAGAACTGTTTATTGGTTCCACATACCAGGGACAATTCACTGGATCGGACTGTAAAGACTGGAACTATTTTCTTTGTGTTTTGGACATTGCAAGTAATGTGACGAAGCTGTGTTAACCAGTCTAGATAAGAGAATTTCTATGTTAACCTTAATCGTTCTGCTGTATTGTGATCTTCGCGCCCTTTTCCTGTGGCTAGTGTGGTTTGGGAGGGGTCGAGAACTCACAACATTGGGTCACAACAGCCTGTTTGATTTATTTCTTTTATTTTTTTGGTCTTGGGGAGTTTCCTTGCTGCCGCCCTTTGCTCTCCAGGGCCCTGTTAACATTGATAATCAGTCTTGGTTCATGAGGGCCATCCAAACAAACACGTTGTTTAAAAAGTCATTGTTGTATGCTTCTGTCCAACCCAGGTTGCCTTGGAGTAGGGGCACCCGAGTTGTCTGGTTAGGTACAGAAAAACGGAGGCAAGCGGAGCTGTGTTAATATTCAACAGTACAGTGCACGCCAGGCAGTCGTTGTTTCGCAGGTTTGGGCCCCGGAGCCCTTCTCCTGTGCCTGTAGCAGCCAGACAGCTAAAACCATTCTTACAGAAGTATCAGGGTCAACTGTACTGGGGGGGGGGGTGTCACGGACTCAGATCCCACCACCCTTTAGTCGTTCAGGGCAGCCTGTGCGCCTCTTCACCCCTACATAGCTGGGCTAGTAGCCCCTTACACTTACTAGCTGATCAGTGACGTATAGATTGCAGTTCTCTTAAATAACATGAAAGCCATTAATATAACATGAAAAATAATAACCTCTTAACCATTTTCTTACCATATTTACATTATTTTTGTCCTCATATCAGCTGATATGAATTAGTATTAACTGAACAGTTTTATATCCAGTAGTCCTTCAACCTGTCACAATTGCAGTAATCAATCCGGGACGTAATAAGACTATGGACAAGGATGGCAGCAGCATGGGGAGTAAGGAAAGGACCAAGTCGGTTAATATTACGTAAGTGGAAGTATGCAGACCGGGTTATGTATGTATTAATGTGAGACTGGAATGAAAGAGTATTATCAAGTATGACACCCAAACTCTTACCCTGAGGGGAGGCTGGGAGAATTTTCAACGTCAATTGAAAAACTGTGGAATTTGGTTAAGATAGAGGCCGTGCCAACAAGTAAAACTTACGTTTTATTACTGTTACGTTTAAGAGAACTGGAGGAGAACCATGATCTAATCTCAATAAGACGGTTTGAGAGGGAGGTAGGTGGGAGGGATGAATTGTGTTTATGTAGAGCTGAGTGTCGTCGACACAACAGGGAAAATTTATATTATATTTTTCGGAATATATGACCAAGAGGGAGCATGTAGATAACGAATAAAAGAGGCCCTAATACTGAACCCTGGGGCACACCAGCAGAAACAGGATAGTGACTTGAAGAGTGGGATTTTCCGGTCTGAGAGATATGAGGTGAACCAGGCGAGGTGGGTGTGACTGATGCCAATGGATGCTAACCAGTTCAGGAGGATATTGTGAGATAGAAACTTCATTAGCTTAAAAATGATAAGGTCCTGTAAGATTTATTTTTTTCTTTTGTTTCTGTGTTGGGTATTCCTTTTACTGTATTTTAATGTATTTGATTAAGCCTTAATTTACCTTTCCTCCTCCTCCTCGCTTCCTTTATCCAGTGTCATGCTCATGGAGGTTTTCTCACAAATGCCATCAAACCTCGGCCTCCTCCTGCTATGTCCCCCACAGACGACCGCTTTAAAACAGCTCCCAAATTTCGGCTCAGTTTTCTTTAGGGAAGCATTTGTTTCAGAGCTTAAGTCCTGTTTGCTGCTCTGTGTCTGACCCAAAGTGCAGAGGAGCGTGATTAATTTATCCTGATGGCCTTACAGTTGGAGTAAATAAATGATAATTAATCTGAAGGTGGTCAGTCCTCCAGGTCCTGGCAGTCTAATCTCCTTATTGGAGGAGCTGGTACTGGTGCAAGGAATGGCTGGACCTCAGCAGCCTGTTGAGCACATTAATTGGCCTGGCAGCATCAACGTTTCCAAGCTGGCAAACCGATTCAGTCCTTGATTCACAACTCAGTCCCCAAAAACAGTCTTGGAACAGGCAGTCACAAAACACTATGAACACAAAGTGCTGGGTCGGGTCACCCAGAACCATCGTCGAGTTCCCCATTTGGTCTGGCTTTGTGGTAATTAAGTGCAAACAAAACTCCCAGCCCCTTCCCCCCCATTACCAGTTCATTAAGATATTGTATTTAACACAGAGGACATTCATGAAATAAATTGAATCTTTAATAAAAAGGAACATGCCAACTCCAAACCAAATTAGTTCCACAAAGATGGTATTGTGGTCACACAGCACTTTACACTGAAGAAAGACTGCACTTTAGAGATTTACTTTCTGGTTTTCACTCGACATAAAACATGTCAGGAATGAATCCACTGTCACAGTGAACCTTTAGAGTCCACTGAGAGTCAAACAACATTTAAAGTTCAGAGTACCAAAGAATGCCTTTGACCCTGAGAGGAAAACCTCCATGTGCAGCGCAGCAGCAGCACTAAAAGAGATGCTTTTAGGTTAGCAGCCATTTTATAGAATTTGGCCACACCCACTCCAGGTGAAACCAACCAACTCAGATGAATCTTTTAACCTCAACCAGTGACTGAGGATACACATGTGTAATCTGTGGAAACATTTTCACCTGGTATGAATAAAGGACACAAACCTCTGCTGGAATGATGAAGGAAGGAAGTACAAATGATTCTTTGTCTTTATCATTTGTGGTTACTAAATAGTAGATCACACAAAATCTAATCACATGTGTAAGGAGAGCAAGTGAAATGCACAAACTAAGAAATGAAAAAAAAAAAATGGAAAAGAGAAGCTGTTTATACCATATCCAGGAGAGGACACAGAGGCTGAATGTAATCCAGTCTGTGAGTTTATAATGAACGTGCTTGTTGCAGCTGTTCAGTAACAGGTCAAAGATTGTCCTTGTCCTATTTTGGATTAGAGACGTCACGTGACATTTATTTATATAGGCTGAATTATTTATCATTAAAGTTACAAATACATTGGAGAAAAACAGACTGATAAAATGACCAAACATTTGAGAGTAATTACTGAAATTGACAAGATCTGTGTACAGATGGCTGCTCCAGCAGAATTGAAACCTGTAGTTTGTTACACCCCAGCCCAGGGATAACCGGCGTGCAACATAAGGAAAATAAAAATAAGGAGAATTGCCCCCACACTCCCTGCTCTCAAGGAAGACGAACTAAAAGGACAACTGCCACGGATTTCACAACAGCCAGTCAATTTATTAAGTCCCAAAAGGTAGCGGGCGTCAGGGTGAGCATGCGCTCAATGACATACGGACCGGAAAACTTTGCCTGCAGGGGAGAACCAAAGACAGGCAAGAAAACCAACACGCGATCACCTGACTGGAACATCCGTGCTACAGACTTTTTATCAAAATTGGTTTTCATTCTGACCTGAGCCTTTGCTAGCGCATCACGAGCAAAATTGCAGGCATTATGCAGCCTCTCTCTAAACGAACTAACATAGTCCAGAATGTTTTCTCTTGGACGATGCCTATCTGAGAGAAATTTCTCTTTCAAAAGACGTAGAGGACCACGCACAGTGTGATAAAATGGTAAAATGGTAAATGGCCTGTATTTGTATAGCGCTTTTCCAGTCCCTAAGGACCCCAAAGCGCTTTACACAACCAGTCATCCACCCATTCATGCACACATTCACACACTGGTGATGGCAAGCTACATTGTAGCCACAGCCACCCTGGGGCGCACTGACAGAGGTGAGGCTGCCGGACACTGGCGCCACCGGGCCCTCTGACCACCACCAGTAGGCAACAGGTGAAGTGTCTTGCCCAAGGACACAACGACCGAAACTGTCCGAGCCGGGGCTCGAACCGGCAACCTTCCAATTACAAGGCGAACTCCCAACTCTTGAGCCACGATCGCCAAAGTGTGGCCAAAAACTAAATCAGCTGGACTGAACCCCAAAGACTCCTGGCATGTCTCCCTGACGGTGAACAACAGTAGTGGCAACCCCTCATCCCACTCACGGCTTGACTCAGTGCAAAATTTGCGAAGCATGTTTTTCAGAGTATGGTGGAACCTTTCTAATGCACCTTGACTCTCTGGGTGATACGCACTGGAAGTGTGATGGGTGACACCGAGCTCTGTCATGACCTGGGCAAAAATTCTAGACATAAAATTTGTGCCCTGATCTGTTTGGATGCGTTTAGGCAGTCCAAAGGTAGAAAAGAACTTAACAAGTGCTTTCACAATCCCACGGGTTTTTAATGAGCGCAACGGAAAGGCCTCAGGATAACGGGTGGCAGTACACATCATGGTGAGGAGGTATTGGTTTGGTAAGACGCAGATTTCCCACACTTAGGCTCTGTCACATAAGCCCAACAAGATGACAAGCTTTCATCATTTTTCTGGGCTTCTATAAGCTTGTTTTTATCTACTGAGAGTGTCATAGCTTTCTCATCAGGCTGAAGCTCTACTGACACAGGGGTACTTTCACAGTCGGGTGGCAAGCTTGTTGGATCTGAATCACTTAGGAAAGAGTTGCTAAGATCCACAAACTCTCCATATTTGCGTGCCTGTGCACGCGTCACAGCACACACAGGAAACAAAGAATCACAGTTTGCTGCGGCAACATCAGAGGCACTTGTGTCTGCTATTGGTGTTTCGACTACCTCGGGCAAAGGGAAAACTTTGCATCCAGCTAAATCATTCCCGAGAATGATGTCAATGCCCTTAACTGGCAACTGAGGTCGCACCCCAAGTTTAACTTCCCCTGATACGAACTGTGACGACAGCTGCACAGAGTGCAATGGCACACGCATAACCCCCATTTCAACTCCCCACGCTAACACGTCGGCGCCACAATACGATTGAGCAGAAAAAGGTAACACACCCTCACAAATGAGTGACTGTTTTGCCCCAGTGTCACGCAGAATGTTAACAGCAACTTTCTTCTCTCCTCCCACCAAAGAAGCAAAACCTTTTGACACGAACGGTTTGAACTCGTCATCTATCCTGTCCTTTTCAGTTTTAAGTACAGTCTCCCCTTCTAAAGCATAAGGTTTGGTTTGCAGAAAGCTGATTGGGGAAGGAGATTTAGTCTTCCTGGACTGTTCCTTTCTCTTAAGAATGGGACAGGCAGCAATGAGGTGTCCTTGCTCATGGCAATAGTAGCACTCTCTATTTTCAGTGGTTGCGGATGTGATACTGCGGGTGTTCTTTGGAGACCAGGTTTTTGGACTGACTGAATTTGGTGTGCTGTGAACAGGAGATGAAAACACACTTTTGTGTGTCAACGCAAACTCATCGGCCTGTACAGCAGCAGTAGCAAGAGTTGCAACCTTTTGTTCATTTAAGTAGGTTACTATCTCTGGGAGTTGACTTTTGAACTCCTCCAACAACATCAGCTCACGCAAATCATCCAAGGTTTTTACCTTGGTAGCGTAACACCATTTATCAAACAGAGTTTTCTTTTCCCTGGCAAACTCTACATAAGTCTGGGTGGCAGTTTTTCTAAGACCTCTAAATTTTTGCCTGTAAGCTTCTGGGACAAGCTCGTATGCACGCAGGACAGCAGCCTTCACCATTTCATAATCCAAACTGTCCTCCAATGAAAGAGCTGTGCACACCTCCTGAGCTTTCCCCACCAATTTGCACTGGAGTACAGTCTTTGGCCAGTGTAGTGCACCTGCAATGCGCTCAAACACGGTGAAATACGAATCTACCTCAGTCTCTCTAAAAGCTGGGACTAATTTGATGTGCCTACTTACATCAAAGCTGTCCTCTGACTGCAGGGATGGTGACTGCGGGGCTGACGGAGGTGTAGGAGGACTGGCAGATACAGCGGCTCCCCTCTCTATCTCCAGAGCCCTAACCTTTAAGTGCATGGCATCCACCTCCAACTGCTGCTTCTGTAACTCAACCTCCTTTATGCGCAGTGTTAACTGCAGCTCTTCCGCAGAAGGGCCAGTTTGAGGAGGGAGATCTTTCAGTGGGGCAGGAATGCCAGCAACAGCTCCCACATCAACTCCCTCTGCAGGAGCTGGCTCACCAAACAACCCCCTTTCATGCAGCTTAACACACAGGAGCTCTTTCAGCTCTTTCTTCTTCACATTCAACGGCACAGGCACATCAAAAAAGTTTGCAATGAGCACCAAATCATCCTTCTTACACCTTTCCAACTTCCCCTTAGTTGGACTCATGGTGAACTCCTCTAATTTAAACTCCATACTAACACACCTACTACAAACACCCTTCCCCCCACACAAGAAAAAAACTGCCAACCAGAAAAACAGGGTCAACAAAGGACACTGGTAACTCACCGGTGACGACGACGACGACTCCAAAAAATAAAGAACGAACGAGCCCACGCTCCAAGCCAACCCAAACGAGACGAAAAAAAGGAATGGACGAGCCCAGCCCAGGGATAACCGGCGTGCAACATAAGGAAAATAAAAATAAGGAGAATTGCCCCCACACTCCCTGCTCTCAAGGAAGACGAACCAAAAAGACAACTGCCACGGATTTCACAACAGCCAGTCAGTTTATTAAGTCCCAAAAGGTAGCGGGCGTCAGGGTGAGCATGGCCAAAACAACAAACAAAAACTCTAGAAATGAAACGCAGCTGGCTTACCTTCACAGAAAACCCCAAAAGAAAATTACAGGTGTCTTACCTGCCTCCTTAACCAAAAACAGGAGAAAAGGTTCCCAAAGAAAAATGGCTTCTCATCCCTACAGCTACCGAGTAAAAAAGAATATCGACAACTATTTACATCTACAGTTGTGGTCAAAAGTTTACATACACTTGTAAAGAATATAATATAATGACTCTACCGAGTGTCCCATTATTTCTAAAACTCTGATTTTTCTCTGATAGAGTGATTGGAACAGATACTTCTTTGTCACAAAAAACATCCATGAAGTTTGGTTCTTTTATGACTTTATTATGGGTTAACAGAAAAAAGTGATCACATCTGTTCCTTTACCACTTTTGATGTGTGTTTGGGGTCATTGTCCTGTTGGAACACCCAACTGCGCCCAAGACCCAACCTTCGTGCTGATGATTTTAGGTTATGTTGAAGAATGTGAAGGTAATCCTCCTTCTTCATTATCCCATTTACTCTCTGTAAAGCACCAGTTCCATTGGCAGCAAAACAGCCCCACAGCATAATACTCCCACCACCATGCTTGATTGTAGGCATGGTGTTCTTGGGGTTAAAGGCCTCACCTTTTCTCCTCCAAACATATTGCTGGGCATTGTGGCCAAAAAGTTCGATTTTTGTTTCGTCTGACCACAGAACTTTCCTCCAGAAGGTCTTATCTTTGTCCATGTGATCAGCAGCAAACTTCAGTCGAGCCTTAAGGTGCCGCTTTTGGAGCAAGGGCTTCCTTCTTGCACGGCAGCCTCTCAGTCCATGGAGATGCAAAACACGTTTGACTGTGGACAATGACACCTGTGTTCCAGCAGCTTCTAATTCTTGGCAGATCTGCTTTTTGGTGATTCTTGGTTGACTCTTTACCCTCCTGACCAATTTTCTCTCAGCAGCAGGTGATAGCTTGTGTTTTCTTCCTTATCTTGGCAGTGACGAAACAGTGCCATGCACTTTATACTTACAAACAATTGCTTGCACTGTTGCTCTTGGGACATGCAGCTGCTTTGAAATGGCCCCAAGTGACTTTCCTGACTTGTTCAAGTCAATAATTCGCTTTTTCAGATCCATGCTGAGCTCCTTTGACTTTCCCATTGTAGCGTTTGTGGGCGTTTGTATCCAATGAGCCCTATTTAACTGGCCTAAGAGAAGTCACCAGCTGTAGTCACTCATAATCACTCACAAGAAGTTAAGAGGCCATGCTATGAAGCTCAGTTCACTGACAACTTTCTAAGTCACCAAAATTGCTAATTCATGTTGCTGTATGTATATTTTTGACCCAGCAAATGTGATCACTTTTTTCTGTTAATCCATAATAAAGTCATAAAAGAACCAAACTTCATGGATGTTTTTTGTGACAAAGAAGTATCTGTTCCAATCACTCTATCAGAGAAAAATCAGAGTTTTAGAAATAATGGGACACTCGGTAGAGCCATTATATTATATTCTTTACAAGTGTATGTAAACTTTTGACCACAACTGTATATACAACAAAAGCTTCCAGAATACAAATTCACACGCAGCCACATGCACAGTTCGTTGGGAACAGGAAGTAGGCGGGGGGGCGTGCCAGTTGAGAAGGGTCCTCATTTATAGCCGGCCTCTCCCAGTCCTCCACCAATGGTCAGCCTCCACCTGGAACTCACATAGCAGCAATAACACAGGACACAAACTATGCCACCCTCTGGTGCGGCAGACAAAAAACACAGTACAAAAATATCCATAACACTGAATCATAACAAGTTCAATCCTCACTGTCCAGAAACTTGGAGCTCCAGGAGGAGTCCAGGAGACTTTGAAATCCTCTGGGAGGGAATTTAGTTCCAGCGGGTGAGGCTGATGATTTTGCTTGTAGTTTTCAGTGACGGGAATAACGGCGTTATAAATAACGCCATGTAAAACCAGAGTCATGATAAACAATATATACGCGTGTTTTTTCCTCAATAGTTTCGTCACGTTTACTGTCTAACTACAGTGCAGCAAGCACTCTCTGCTTATGACCAAGAAAACAAACAAAAAACAGCCCGTTCATGTTGGTGGAAAAATGCACCATGTTGACCAATCAAAAAATGATATGGCAACATGACATTTAGTTGTTTAGGAAGAGGGGGAAGTTTTAGGAGGGATGGCGAGAGACAGAGAGAGAGAGTGAGAGCATGGGTTTTGAGAGGTGAGAGATTTTTGAAGCTTAGCGTGTTCAGAGCGTGTAGTTGTGCATAGAATTTTAAAATTGACAATTTATATTTGCATTTAAAAGTTATGACATATGATTCATTAAACTTGTTTGTGGTTGTTACATAATAAATAACTTTTTCCACTCAGATTTTATGTTTTTTGTCTGATTTTAGATCAATTGTGTTAATACAGTATGTATGAAAACATAACTGTAAATTCAGACACGTGAGGTTGTGCTGAAAAGGATGATACCAAACAAGACAAAGTAAATAGTTTTTAAAGGTAAAATGTAGAGGGGAAATTAAAAGTAGTCAAAAACCGTCAATTATACCCTGGACCCCAGAGGGTTACACGTTTTTTTAAGGTAACACAATAGTTACTTTTCTTAGTAATTAATTACTTTAGAATCTTGTCACTCAGTAACTAACTCAGCTACTTTTTTTTGAAGAAGTAGTAACTATAATTAATTACTTTTTCAAAGTAACTTGCCCAACACTGGTTGTTTTGCTTAGGGTTTGTGGGTTTGAATGCTCATAGGAATTATTAATTATCACTCCAAGAAATTTATTTTTGTACACTCTTTCAATTTCAGTTCCATTAACCCTAATTTTAGCCACATTTTTCATTTGTCTCATGCCCAAAATAATACATTTTGTTTTGTTTATATTTGACGATAACTTATTTATATCAAACAATTTTTTTTCAGTATATTTCCGCTGTAGTGAGAAGCTGTGCTAGGTTTTTACCTGAGCGATACAGAGTGGGATCATCAGCAAACAAAACACATTTGAACAGTTTGGAAACATTTCATATATCATTTATATGTAATATGAATAATTTAGGTCCCAGCACAGAGCCCTGAGAAACGCCACAAGTTACCTTCAACTGATTAAATTTTACATTATTGATTTCGACATATTGATATCTGTCTCCAAAGGTTGAATCTGTTCATCTGGATGTAGCGTTTTGTGGGAGAAACGTTTCGTCATCATCAGGTGACTTCTTCAGTCTCAGCTGACTGCAGGTTTCAATCTTATAAACATTACATTTGCATAATGACTGAAACCAGCCCACTGAAGGAACAATGGGCTGGGAGTCTCAGTCAGCTGAGACTGAAGAAGTCAAGACGTTGATATCTATCATCCAGCTTACTTTTCATCCACCTGTGTGCTATCTCTCTTATACCATATCTCTCTAGTTTATTCATTAATATAGAATGATCAGTTGTATCAAACGCCTTTCTTAAGTCTATAAAACACCAACAGTATATTCCTTATTATCTATTGCAGTAGATATCCCTTCTACAAGTTCTATCACTGCCATCGAAGTGGACCTTTTTGCTCTAAAGCCATATTGATTATCACTTAGGAGATTATGTTTCTCAATATATTTATCATATATATGATATTGGTCTGTGATTGGTAAATTAACATCTCTCTCTGTTTTTATGGATGGAATAACTTTTGCTATTTTAATTTTGGAGGGAAACATACCATTTCGACAGGACAGATTACAAATGCATGTGAGTGACTGCACTACATATTCTATAATACTTTTAACTAATATGGTAAATGGTAAATGGACTGGTTCTTATATAGTGCTTTTCTACTCTTCTGAGCACTCAAAGCGCTGTACACAACTTGTGCATTCACCCATTCACACCCATTCGCACAAGCACATTTTCTTAGTGCTTTCTAACTAACATTCACACACATTCATACTCCGATGGATGCATCGGAGAGCAATTTGGGCTTAGTATCTTGCCCAAGGATGCATGCAGACTAGGGGAAGCCAGAAACCACCAACCTTCCAATCAGTAGATGACCTGCTGTACCGCCTGAGCTACAGCCACCCCAACGGATCGACAATATCATGTCAATCCCAAAACAATCAGTGGACTTTTTATTTTAAAGTGTTTTCAAAATGTCAGGTATTTCTCTGTGACCTGCAGCACCAATACTATTGAATAATCTCCATGTTTCTTGTGTGTTACTCCTGCTTTGCTCCAGTAATGTGTGGTAATATTCGTTCTTACTTGTTCTTATAATATTTACATTCCCTGAGTAGGTATCTTTAAACTTGTGTCTATTTTTTTCTTCTTCTCCTGTCCTAAAACAATCTGAATGTAAGTCAACGTGCTGCCAACGGAGAGATGTCAAACTGTGTTTCATTGTTTTTGTACCAGTGACAATAAAGATCTATTCTATTTACTAATCTATTTTTATATGACTTATAAAGTTCTCCCTGTCTCTGCCCCACCCTTTCACTCCTTTGAATACATCGCAGTACAGCTCCTTGGATCTACTCCCACCATTATCGGCCACCTATTACAAATAAGGAATTTTTAAATGACTTTGCTGCTCTTCTGGTGACTCCAATATCCATATGGAAAATGATAAAATCCCTCTTTCCAGAGATTTTCCTTCTTGTCTGAAAAGTTTTGGGCTTCTACAATACATAAAATTTTCTACTCATTCTAAAGGTCATATCTTAGATTTGGTCTGCTGTTCTGGCATTACCCCCACTCACTGTAAAGCCCATTTGTTTCCCCCAATCTGATCATATGTTTATTTCTTTTAGTGTAAATACAAAAGCCTCCAAAACCTGTACTCCTCCTGACATCACATTTAGGAAACTTAGTAGTAATAACCCTGCTGAGCTTTCATCTGGTATTTATGACCTTCCATGTATTCACAGCTCCTCATCCCCTGATGAACTTGTTTCCAATTAGAAACAATAATTATTTTATCTGAGCTGAGTTTGGTTTCTTCTCCCTTCAACTGCAGTGTGGAAAATGCTTCAAGTTCAGATGGAACTCACTGACCTGCAGTCTGACACACTTCTGGCAGAGCACTTCAGCTCAGTCTCACTGCGGGACTTTTATTCCTCCCTTTAAAGGAGAGAACTTTCCACACCTGAGGAGTCGTGCTCAGAGGATTGTAGTCCTCTTTGGATCTACCTATGTATGTGAACATTCTCGGTGATGAAGTTCAGCAAATCCAAACACAGATCCTCCGTCACTCATGACTACCTCTCAGGTGTTCTTCACATAGCCACCTCAGACAATCAGCCAAATTTCAATGCCGTTGTTTAAACCCAGAACAGGCTGGATTATTCTCACTGAAAAGGAGGAAAACATGACAGTCATTGTATTCTTGCATTTCTATAAACTTCTTGTTTGTTGATTTAAACAAGTTAAAATTAAATCACTGATTCAGTGGTTGTTTTTGTTTTATTTGATCTATGCACCACAATTTCACATAGCATAGCTCGATATAAATATTTACAGAATTTTAATTTAGTGAATTTTACAATGGAAGAAAGTTGAGCAGACTTAGGCTGGAGTTGTCGTTGATGTAGCCCTCTGACACAACTCGGGTTTCTCATGTGGCCCCTTGTAAAAATTAATTGCCCACCCCTGTTGTAAGGTGACCTTGGGTTTTAGAAAGGTGCCCACAAATAAAATGTATTATTGCTATTATTATTACTTTATTTCAGCATCTTTTGTCCTCTGTTTTATAAATCTCTGATATAAATTATTTTTCGTTTCACATGCATCCTCTATCTCCTTTGTGATCCATGGCTTATTTCCAGTGATTTTCACTAAAGGACAATGTTTCTTATTATAGTGAGGATATAGTTGACAAGAATGCATTATACTGTATACTTTGGTTTTCTGAACAAGAAGGAACAAAGCTAAAGCTCCTTTGTGGTATACTCTTACTGTTCTTTTGTGGTAGCACATTTTACTATGTGGAGAAGTTTGAGATGTAGTTAGTTATAGTATTTCACTGAGTGTCACTCACTGACTGTATGTTCTCAGCTGATGTAATAATTTAACCCCCCGACCTTCCAAGCGCGAGCATTCAAACCCACAAACCCAAAGCAAAACTACAAAGTAACCACAAATGATAAAGACAAAGAATCATTTGTACTTCCTTCCTTCATCATTCCAGCAGAGGTTTGTGTCCTTTATTCATACCAGGTGAAAATGTTTCCACAGATTACACATGTGCATCCTCAGTCACTGGTTGAGGTTAAAAGATTCATCTGAGTTGGTTGGTTTCACCTGGAGTGGGTGTGGCCAAATTCTATAAAATGGCTGCTAACCTAAAAGCATCTCTTTTAGTGCTGCTGCTGCGCTGCACATGGAGGTTTTCTCTCAGGGTCAAAGGCATTCTTTGGTACTCTGAACTTTAAATGTTGTTTGACTCTCAGTGGACTCTAAAGGTTCACTGTGACAGTGGATTCATTCCTGACATGTTTTATGTCGAGTGAAAACCAGAAAGTAAATCTCTAAAGTGCAGTCTTTCTTCAGTGTAAAGTGCTGTGTGACCACAATACCATCTTTGTGGAACTAATTTGGTTTGGAGTTGGCATGTTCCTTTTTATTAAAGATTCAATTTATTTCATGAATGTCCTCTGTGTTAAATACAATATCTTAATGAACTGGTAATGGGGGGGAAGGGGCTGGGAGTTTTGTTTGCACTTAATTACCACAAAGCCAGACCAAATGGGGAACACGACGATGGTTCTGGGTGACCCGACCCAGCACTTTGTGTTCATAGTGTTTTGTGACTGCCTGTTCCAAGACTGTTTTTGGGGACTGAGTTGTGAATCAAGGACTGAATCGGTTTGCCAGCTTGGAAACGTTGATGCTGCCAGGCCAATTAATGTGCTCAACAGGCTGCTGAGGTCCAGCCATTCCTTGCACCAGTACCAGCTCCTCCAATAAGGAGATTAGACTGCCAGGATCTGGAGGACTGACCACCTTCAGATTAATTATCATTTATTTACTCCAACTGTAAGGCCATCAGGATAAATTAATCACGCTCCTCTGCACTTTGGGTCAGACACAGAGCAGCAAACAGGACTTAAGCTCTGAAACAAATGCTTCCCTAAAGAAAACTGAGCTGAAATTTGGGAGCTGTTTTAAAGCGGTCGTCTGTGAGGGACATAGCATGAGGAGGCTGAGGTTTGATGGCATTTGTGAGAAAACCTCCATGAGCATGACACTGGATAAAGGAAGACAACAATGGCTACGTTTTGATATATTTATATTATACATGTAGGGCAAATTGTTTGGGGAGGAAATGCAGAGAAATTTGTATGGAAAAAAATTTAAACTGCTCTTGTGGAAAAAAGCCATAAAATAAACAAAGCTGTAAAACATGGCTTATTTAATAAAATTCCAAAGTCTTGTGACCCGTACAAAGTTTAAATGATGCTTCTGTGACAAAGTTTAGCGGAGCAGTCGGCCTCCAAAGTGGCCTGGGCTTAGGGTGCCCCCCCCCCCCCCCCCCCAACTCACTCACATTCAAATGAATAGGGGAAAAATTCCAAAGGGTGGGACGAATTGCTAGCAAAAGTCATAGCACACTATTCCCGATTGAGCCTGTCAAAATGATATAACGTGGGAATTGTCTCAAAGCTGCAAGGCTTTTTGTTTTGTTTTGTTTTTTAGTGCCCTTTCTCACCGTCCCTTTCTTCCTTGTTTTCCTAGCCCCCAGTCATGTCTGCAACAACTGAAAGTAAAAGAAATGAATAATAAAGGTCAATCAAATGGACCAATATGGCAATGCCGCGATGATCCACTTGGCAAAGTAAATCCGTCGGGAATCTTTCCTGGCCTTCAGACAGTAATGCTGATGGCTAAAAAAACCAAATGGGACATAAACCAAGTGCTCAGCCAGACTGAAAACAGGAAGTTTAGTGCAGAGACATATTAATAAATACAGGAAACCAGACAGAAAAGCGGAACTAGTAACATATAAGGAGTTGTTTATATCGAAACTATGTGTGACGTGTAAAGTACCAAAATAACACCTATATGAGACACATTTTTAGCTTCTAATGTTAGAGATTCTGCAACTGGCTTTGGGCTGTGCAGGGCTCTCTCTTCCGGAAGATGATTGAATAAAGAATTATAAGTGTTTTGACCACTCTGAGTCGGGTTTTCTCTGTTCTATCATGGGGATCAAAGAACCGGGTTTGTCGGGTTGTCCAGCTGATGATTGTCTATCATCTGGGTCATGGCACCAAATGGAAGTACGTGGACTTCACGGGTTCTTTTGATAGTAGAGATCAAACGGAGAGAACTTCACACTCTTTATTTTCCAAGCATTGAGTGAACAGATATATCTGGAGACGAAGCAACTAAGAGGTCTCTATGGGCGAGGTCCGGCTAAACAAAGGAATGCACCCATCTATAAAGAGTTGTGGGAGCTGCCCTCTGTGACACAACTCCAAGTACCTTTCTCTCTCTCTCTCTCCATCTCTATGGTAACACCACTGTCTCCCCATCTTATCTCACTGACCTTGATCTACTCCCCTTTCTATGCAAGCTGCTCACATTCTTTGACTACACACACGACGGCCTGAAACTAAAGCAGTCGTAAACATAATTAATACACAAGTCAACAGAAGAACTTCAATTTAAACAGATTAATTATCATTAGCTTTGTTTATTTATAAGGAATGAAGTAATGGAAACGACAAACACTGCCCTTCCCCCAAAAGAACAGGACACACTGTTGCTTCCAAACAACTTTATTACAGGTTTGAAGTTTCACCTTTCACACACAAGTCTGACTGGTCTGCTCCCATTGGTCAGCTTCCACCCCAGGTATCCACCTTGGTGAAAGCAGACTTTAAATACTTTCAAAATCATTTTCATATTGATCGCATTAAACCTAATTTGACGGGAGAAGAAACAAAAGCTCTAAAAGAACTAAGAGAAAACAAACAAATTACTATAAAACCAGCGGACAAAGGAAGTGCTGTAGTCATCCTAGATACAAATCATTTATTTTTCTGTAGCCCTCCTGCAGATATTGGTTTCTTTAATTTTAAATCTATTTAGAGACATTGTTTCATATTGATACATTTCTTTTGATATAGAACATTAATTATTCACTCCACAACAGACAAACTATTTGCTGGGCTCCCCTGAGCTAAGGGGAAGGCTGTTTTACATGTTGGCTAAGATCCATAAAGACCATGCAAAGTGGAGTGTCCCATTCCAGGTGCCTCCTGGGATTCCCATTCTCTGACTGTCCTTTTCAGCCACCTTTCTCACTCAACATGTGTTAATAAACCTCTCTACTGAATGACACTTGTTATTAATCTGTCTCTGTGAGAGTCAAACTTCATACACAGCTGAGTATTTAGATTATTTCTTAAATCCCTTTTCCACAATACATGACAGCTATATTAAAGATACCTATGACTTTGTGGAAAAGGTGAAACAAAGAGAGGTGCCTGCTGAATCCTTTCTTTTCTCTACTGACATTGATAGTCTCTATGCCAACATTGAATTAATTCCCTCCTTAATATCAATCAGGAGGATTTTCCAAAAGTGTCCGGACAAGAAATGGCCAGACAAAGAACTATTGCAATTGTTAGAAATTAATAAGATAACATAAGATAAGACTTTATTGATCCCAGCAGGTACAGACAGCAGAAGAAAAATACAAATACGAATAAAATACAAACATCTTACGAGAAACAACTTTGATTTGTAAATAGAAGTCCTCATCGAACTCAAAGGGACTGCCATGGCAAGAAATTTGCTCCTGTGTCACGGGGTGGAATGGACAAGTTTAACTTTCTTTTTTTTTTTTTTTTTTTTCTCATCTTACATGGGTTGAGACTCTGCCCTTCCCTGATTACCAACTTGGCACACCTGGGAGGTCACAGAGGCCAATAAGAAACCCTGACAGGACAAGAGAAAGCAAGCAGAGATGGCGAGGTAGCTGGTGGTCGGTGGCTGCCGCAGAGGGCGGCATGAAAGCCAAGTTGTAGGCGGCCTGGCGAGGTGCGCGGTGAGAGGTGACAGCTGGCGGTGATTGCAGAGAGTGCTCAGAGACGCAGAGGAGATGGCGTTGGTGCGGTGTGGCACGACGATACGACAGCCAGTGCTCAGAGAGGCAGAGGGAGCTGTGTTGGTGCAAGAGACACAGGACGGCCATGGACGCTGCAGGATTTCTTTGCCCCGCTCTGATTTTTAGTGGTGTGGTGGACGCCACTGGACTTTTAGTGTTTTTATGTTTTACTGTGTTTTTAATTGTACATTCTCCCTGGCCAGGGTTGTTTTAACTGTTTTTAAATCTTTTTTTGTACAATAAACTGTATGTTAATACCAGAGCTTTATGTTGTTCTATTCCCTTGGCTGCTCCACTGCTCTGTCCGTTTTTTGAAGGGTTCCCCTTCCTAAAGTAAAACCTGGTCACATTCTTACACCTGCATATGCCAACATATTCATGGCTGAATGGGGAAACTGCTGCCCTGGAAAAATGTGCAAAAAAACGATTGTATTATTACAGGTCCCTTGACTATATCGGGGGGATATGGCAACACTTGCAACAGGATTTTGAAGTGTTTTTAACTACTCTGAATGACCATAATGCCTCAGTTAAACTTAAATCCACAATTAACAAAACCACAATTGATTTCTTGGATACAACCACTTTTAAAGGCTCACATTTTGCAAAAAGCCACAGATTGGATGTAAAGGTGTTCTTCCAACCCACAGAAACACATGCTCTATTATTTAAAACAAGTTTTCACCCCAAACATATGTTTGCTGGTTGCATATTCTATGCAATCTTAATGATTGGAATTTGATTAGTCCAGCAGACTGATTTCAGAGCAGCCACCAAAATCCTATTCTCAGCACTCTCCACTAGAGGGTGCTGTCGGTCTTTTTCTTTAAAGAAAGTGTTTGCATTCCTTCTTACAGACCAGATGTACTGATGTTTCTCCTCTTCTTCTGGTGGTTATTACATATGCTCCAATGACATGCAAAATGGTCAGAGTAATTAAGGATCATTTTCACAAACTTGTTCAGGAAACCCAAATGTTACAAGATTATAAGGTCATTACAGCCTTCAGAAGAAACAGGAACATGAGGGATTTCCTCATTAAAGCAAAAATGTCACCGATCTCTGAACCTAAACTTAGATCAGGGGCAATTTCTTTCAGCACCACAAATGGCTGTGCAGTTTCTCTAACAATAATGTTTTCATTATTATTTCACATTATGTTAATAATGTTGAGAAAACAAGCAAAAAAGAGCAAGATAATAAACACAACACCATTGCATGAATCTAGCTCAGTGTAAATAACAGTAAAAACTAAATATTGAATGTTATTGTGCAGCACGCAAGATCGACAGCACACAATGTGCTTTGAGGTAGCAGCCAAGAAAGGTGTAGCTTGTCTGTTAACACCCGTGTGGATCAGCAGGCTTGTATTCAAAAGGTTTCTCCATGTAACGATCTGCTAGGGGGTGTGGGGAGTCATAGCCCCATCCCCCAGGGCATAAAGCATGCATGGAGGAGATCCAGGCCCCAGACATCCAGAGGTGCGAGAGCCCAAGGAGGACCATCTGAGGGGCAACCGTGCCACCCTCCTGGGAAGAGCTGAGGAGAGCCCCAGATGAGGGGTCACCCTGCACCCACAGAGCAGAAGCCAGAGGGGGCTGAAGTGAGATGCCTGTGGGCTCTGCCGGCAGCCAGCTGTGCCAGAGTGAACCGAGTCGCAGGCCCAGAGGCCAGAGGGCCCCCAACCTGCTGGAAGGGGCCTGACCAAGCCACGGGCGCCAGGACCCGCCAAGCAGCCACCGGGAGTGAGCCAGTACATACCTGAGCACCCAGCCCCGGACACCAAGAACCACCAACGTCTGAGGGCATCAGCCACCGGCAGGGAGTGTGGTGAGGGGAGGTAGGCCTCAGTACTTTGGAGGGCCTGAGATGTTCCCAGAGAGGTGGAGTCTAAGACCCGACCTGACATATAGACACAGACAAACAGGCGCACACAGACACCCCTCCCTCCCCTGCACCCGCATGCATGTTCACATTTTGCAATAGGAAGGGATATTGATTCATCTATTTTAGAGTGTTCTGTATATTTTAGACAATAATTTGGGGGTTTTAAGAGTAAGAAATTGTACCACACTTGGTGGTGTTTGTAGTTCAACTTGACCTGGTTTAAATTTCTTTTTTACTGTGGATTTAATTTGTTGATATTCTAAAAATCTTTTCTTTGTTGATCTCATATTGTATAACTAGTCTGTCAAACGAAATAAAGTCTGTTCTTTCTAATATATGTTCCAAATATTTAATTCCTTTACAACTCCAGTCTGGGAAGTTAATCATATCATTGTTCTGTAGTATGTCAGGGTTATTCCAGATAGGTGTGTGTTTGCATGGGATTAATGAAGACATTGTTACAAACTCCCACCATGCTGTCAGAGAAGAGCTGATGTTGATGCTTTAAAGCATTCATGTCGTTTGATGTTTGAGCTGATAAATGGTCTGAAATCTCTAGATTATTGCATAGTGCCTGTTCTACATATAGCCAAGGTTAGTCTAACAGAGCGTGTTTGAACCATCCTGAGATGAACTGAAGCCTGTTGGCTAAGAAGTAGTGCTGAAAGTTAGGTAGCTCTAGTCCTCCTTTATCCTTGGTCCTCTGATACACTGAGTTTATCTTTCCAAAGGAATTTAGACATATATGAATCCAGAGATCTGAACCAGTCTGGTGATGGTTTACTCAGGATCATTGAAAATAATTTATTTTTGGCAAGACCATCATTTTTATAGCGGCAACCCTTCCCATGAGTGATATGGGTAGACATTTCCACCTAGCCAGATCGCCTTCTGCTTTCTTAAAAAGTGGGATGTGGTTTAATTTAGTTAAATCTGCAAGCTTAGGAGAGACATTAATACCTAAATATTGAGTATTCCCAGATTGCAGTCGGGTA
The DNA here is from genome assembly GCF_036321145.2 of Pelmatolapia mariae. Lineage (NCBI taxonomy): Eukaryota > Metazoa > Chordata > Actinopteri > Cichliformes > Cichlidae > Pelmatolapia > Pelmatolapia mariae. Next base: position 38,227,312 of record NC_086231.1, read on the forward strand.
GAAGAAGACTTACGGAAGGAGCAATTAATCGGAAAAACTGCAGATTTTGACCTTTGTTTTTTTTTTTTTTTTTTTTTTTTTGAATGATCTGAAACTCTTGAGAAAGAGCTTTTTTTTTTTTTTTTTTTTTTTTTCTTTTTTTTTTTTTTTTTTTTTAAAACCTGTCCCGTTTGGTTCTTTTGCCATCAGAATTATTGTCTAAAGGCGAAGAAAGATGCCCAACGGATTTACTTTACCAAATGGACCATCCCAGCCTTGCCGTAATGGTCCATTTGATTTACCTTTTATTGTTTATTTTATTTTATTTTATTTTATTTTTTTTACTTGCTAGATACGGGACAGGGGAAAAGAAAAGGGAGACAGAAAGAGGGGGGGCAAAACAAAAAAAAAAAACAGCGGAGAAGAGGGACGGGGATAAAGGGCAAAAAACAAAAACCAACAAAATAAGCAGACAAAAAATACATATATCGATCACCTGGATCACCTGTTGAGAAAGAAAAAAGAAAACAAGCAGAAGAAAACGAGAGTAATAGAATAAACAACATCACAATGATATATGGGAATATAACACTAAATACTTAATATTAAACATTATTGTGCAGCACGTAAGATCGACAGCGCACAGTGTGCTTTGAGGTAGGAGCCAAAAAGGGTGTAGTTTGTGTGTGTGATCACCTGTGTGTACACCTGTGAGCATGAGCGCGCTTGTATTTAAAAGGTTCCTTAATGTAATGATCTGCTAGAGGGTGTGGGGGGCCACAGTCCCATCCTCCAGGGCATGAAGCAGGTATGGAGGAGATCAAAACTCCAGACATCCAGAGGCCCCCAGAACACAAGAGACCAAGGAAGACCAACAGAGGGGCAGCCGCGCCACTGTCCCAGAAAGAGCTGAGGAGAGTCCCAGATGAGGGATCACTCAGCAGGCGCGGAGCAGAAGCCAGGGGGGGTTGCAGTGACGTGCCCGTGACCTCCGCCGGCAGCCAGCTGTGCCTGAGTGACCGAGCCCCAGGCCGAGAGGCCGAGGGCACCCCACCCCCGAAGTGGCCCGAGCGAGCCCCAGGTTCCAGGCCCCGATAAGCAGCCACCAAGGAGTGAGCCGGTGTGTACCCGGACGCCCACCCCCGGACACAAAGAACCACCAACGCATCGATGTCTGAGGGCGTCTGCTACCGGCAGGGGAAGTGGTGGGGGGAGATAGGCCTCCAAACCTTGGAGGGCCTGAGATGTCCCCAGAGAGGTGGCGTCTGATACCCAACCTGACATATAGACACAGACATACAGGCACACTCAAATACAAACATCCATTCCCACCCTCATGCTCTCATAGGCAATTACTCCACACTCAACCAACGTGGAGACAGACATAAAGAGACGCTGTACACACAATCACACTCCCCAAGCGTACTCTAAGAACCGGGTCTAGGTACCCTTGCCCCTGGAGGGGGAAACTGCACCCAGACCCAGGTGGTGTTACCCTTTTCCCTGCAGTGGGGAGAAGCAGACTGCCCCGACTCCGCAGCAGCAGGGAGGCCCCACACACCAGACCCCAGTCGGACGGCCAACTCCTCCTCCTAGCCCCCCCGCTCCAGCAGGCCGCAGAGACCGGGGGTGTGAGAAAACTCCAAACCTCCCTCTACCCGCTCATATGTAGTGTTGATGTATATGTGTTCTAAGGTGCAATTAAAACCCAGGAGGGCATGGAGCTACCTGCCAGAGAGCAGCAGGTAAGCGCATAGCCCCTCCTGATAGCCCTCAATGTCTACGTGTATTTAAAATTGAGAGGTGGGCAACGACGCCAGGGGTGAGGTGTACACCCTGATGGTAATTTGGAGTCCGTGTTGTGAGCCCACCCCCAAGATCCTATATGTATGTGTTATGAGAGTGTGAGTAATGTGAATGTCTAAGTTGTGAGATAAAATTGAGGCAGAGGCAGCCAGAAGGGGACAGAGGGGGGGGGGGATGCCTCCTCTGCACCCTGGTGACACACCCCTACACCCCTACCCCAAGGCCCTGCATGTGTGGGTGATTGTGGTGGAGCGGGAAGAGGGAGGTAGCTGGAGATGGGGAGGGAAGAAAGGGAGGGGCAAGTGACCCCTCCCTGGGGCCAGCTCCCCCGCTGACCCCAGTAGGCACCCCCATGCTCCGCAACCCGCCAGGGAAAGGGGGCCCAGGCCCATCCGGACCAGGGCCCAGTGCAGCAGCGCCGCCCGGCCCCACAGAGCCCGGGACAGCCCACCCGACCCCACTACAGAGAAAACTGCACCCACCCCATCATCCACTCATCTTCCAGACTACACAAGACAATAGACGCCCAGGCTGAGATCTTCCTCCACCTCTCCTATATCTCCCCCTCCTGCAGAGAGAATTCCTGAGGAGAGGAAAGCTCCTGCAAGATGTGACAACCTCCCCCACCAGTTGAAGAGTCCCCCAGGTGGCTCGATGCACTGGCGGCGCCCTGCGCCAGGACTGGGCCCCCATATACCCACCCGCCCACAACCCCAGCAACACACCAACCAGGACCCGAGCCCCCGAGGCCCGGCCAGGGCCCCAGCCCAGAGACGGAGCGCCCCCAGAACCTCACGCCCGTCCCGGACCCACCCAGGGGCAGCCAGGCTACCAGGTCAGTAACCCACGTCCGTCAGCACAGACCCTCCCCTAGCCCCGCTGCACGCAGCCACGAGGAAACCGTCACCTAAGAGCCAACAGAGCCCCTAATTGGCCATGACCGCTACCCCGGGTTGAGCCCCCCAAGGAAGATGCTCCTGGGGAACCCCCCGACGCCCTAAGCCTGTCCCTACCCCCACACCAATCACAACAGTGAAGGTGGGACCAAACTATGACCCCCCACCCCCACTAGGTGATGGAGCTGATCAAAGGAGCCCAGAGCAATTGATCTGATGTGGTGGCAGAGGCTGTATCAAGACTAATGTAATCTAATAGATAATTTCTATACTGGTTAGAATTAAGATTATTTTTATTTTTCCAGTTCATGAGGACTGTTTTCTTGGCTATGCAAGGGGCAGTGAAAACCATGTGGGCTATCTTCTTTTCTGAAGTGACATTATCTAAGCTGCCCAACAAACACACTAAAGGAGAAGTTGGAATGTTACATTTCAGACACTTCGATAAGTCTTCACATATCTCACGCCAAAACTTCTGAACTGGTGGACAGAACCAAAGAGCGTGGATATAATTGTCCGGTGAATTGGTTTGGCAGTGTGAGCAGTTGTTGGTAGACGTAAAGCCCATCTTGAACATCCGATGACCTGTATAGTGCACTCTATGTAGTATTTTGTATTGAATTAATTGAAGACTGGGATTTCTAATTAGATGAAAGGTTTTTAAGCAAATCTGAGACCAGAAGTTTTGGTCTAAGTTAACTGATAAATCCGCTTCCCATTTTGCAATAGGAAGTGATATTGATTCATCTATTTTAGAAAGCATTCTGTATATTTTGGATAGTAATTTGGGGGTTTTAAGAGTAAGAAATTGAACCACACTTGGTGGTGTTTGTAGTTCAACTTGACCCGGTTTAAATTTCTTTTTTACTATGGATTTAATTTGTTGATATTCTAAAAATCTTTTCTTGTTGATCCCGTATTGTGTAACTAGTCTGTCAAATGAAATAAATTCTGTTCCTTCTAGTATATGTTCTAAATATTTGATTCCTTTACCACTCCAATCTGAAAAGTTTATCATATTATTGTTTTGTAATATGTCAGGGTTGTTCCAGATAGGTGTACGTTTGCATGGGATTAATGAAGACTCTGTCAACTTCAGAAACTCCCACCATGCTGTCAGAGAGGAGCTAATGTTGACGCTTTTGAAGCATTCATGTCGTTGAATGTTTGAGCTGATAAATGGTAGATCTGAAATCTCTAGATTATTGCAAAGTGCTTGTTCTACATCTAGCCAAGGTTCATCTAAGAGGGTATGTTTTAGCCATCCTGAGATAAATTGGAGCCTGTTGGCTAAGAAGTAGTGCTGAAAGTTAGGTAGTTCTAATCCTCCTTTATCCTTGGTCTTTTGTAGTGTTTTTAAGCTTATACGTGGGGGCTTATTTTTCCAAAGGAATTTGGACATATATGAATCTAGAGATCTGAACCAATCTTGTGGCGGTTTAGTTGGGATCATTGAGAATAAATAATTTATTTTTGGTAAGACCATCATTTTTATAGCGGCAACCCTTCCCATGAGTGATATGGGTAGACATTTCCACCTAGCCAGATCGCCTTCTACTTTCTTTAAAAGTGGGATATAGTTTAATTTAGTTAGATCTGCAAGCTTGGGAGAAACAATACCTAAATATTTTATATTTCCCGATTGCAGTGGAGTAGAAGAGGAATTATGGAAGGAGCAATTAATCGGAAGGACTGTAGATTTTGACCAGTTAATTGAGTAATCTGATATTCTTGCAAAAGAGTTTATCAATTCAATCACCCCAGAGATATTGGTTTGTGAATTTTGGAGAAAGAGTAGCACATCATCCGCATAAAGGCTGATTTTATGTTCCACGTTCTTGCATTTTATGTCCTTAATTACTGAATTCTGTCTAATTGCTGCTGCTAGTGGTTCAATAAAAATTGCAAACAGTGAAGGGGAGAGTGGGCATCCCTGCCTGGTGCCCCTCAGGAGACAGAAGCTGGAGGATGTCTGGTCATTTGTTGAAAGAAGATCCAAAACCAAATTTGTGTAAAGTTGCAAATAGAAATTTCCAGTTAACTCTGTCAAACGCTTTTTCTGCATCTAAAGAAAATATTGTAGTTTCAAGGTTTTTACTGTATGAGTAGTCTATCAAATTAAGTAATCTACGTGTATTTGTTGATGAGTGCCTACCTTTTATGAAACCAGTTTGGTCAGGATGAATTAAGAGGGGGGTTATTTTCTCTAGTCTCTTCGAGAGAGCTTTGCAGATTATTTTAAGGTCTACATTTATAAGGGATATTGGACGATAGCTTGAGGGATATACAGGGTCTTTGCCTGGTTTTAGCAGGAGATTAATGTTTGCAGAATTCATATTTGATGGGAGTCTGCCATTTTCTTTGATTTCCAACAGCGTTCTGTAAAAAATTGGGGCTAAAATCGTCCAGAATTCTTTGTAGAATTCTGCAGGAAAGCCGTCTGGACCTGGAGCCTTATTATTGGGCATACTTATCAGGGCTTCCTGGAGTTCACCTGGTGTCGGTGGCGAATCCAATGCCATTGCTTGAGAGTCTAATAATTTTGGGAGAGTTATGTTGTCTAAAAACTGATCAATTTCCTTTTTAGATGGGTTTATTTGTGGTGAATACAACGTTTTATAGAAATCCCTGAAGATGTTGTTTATTTGTTTCGGGTCATATACTGAGTCTTGAACAGCACATAGAGTTGTTTTTTCTTTATTTATTTTTAGCTGGTTTGCTAGAAATTGACCGGATTTATTACCATGTTCATAATTTTGTAAGCGTAGTCTTTGTACTAAGAATTTTGTTTTTTTATCAATTATCTCATTTAATTCTAGTTTTGTTTTGCGTATTTTGTTCAATGTTTCCTGATCTTGGTCGGACGCATAGGCTTCTTCTAGTGATTTGATGGTTTTTTCTAATTCCTGGATATTTTTGTTTTCTTTTTTCTTTTTATGTGATGAGAAAGAAATTATTTTACCTCTCATCACAGCTTTCCCTGCTTCCCATAGAACGGAAGCTGATGTTCCGGGAGTGTCATTAAAGTCTAAATATGAAGTCCACTCTTTTTTAAAATATTTAATAAAGTCTTCATCTTTAAGCAGTGATGTATTAAATCTCCAGTCTTTACTAGGCGTAGTATTATTCTTGTGCATTAGTGTTAAAGATACAGGAGCATGATCGCTGACAGCTATAGGGTGAATCTCAGTGTCTGAAATGTCCCTCAGCAGTGAGCTGCTGACCAAAAAATAATCCAGACGAGAGTAGGAGTGATGGACATGTGAGAAAAAAGTATATTCCTTACTGGTGGGGTGAAGGGAGCGCCATGCATCGCAAAGACCAAAGTCGCTCATATACTGTTTGATTATATTTATGGACTGCCAATTACGCTGAGTTCCTGCTGTATTGAGCCTATCCATTTCTTCATTTAGTCCAAGGTTGAGGTCGCCTCCAAGAACAAGTGTGCCATCTAAGTGTTCAGAGAGTGCACTGAAAAAACCGTGAAAGAATGAGGGATCATCAACATTTGGACCATATACATAGCTTTTTATCAAGTATAGATAGTTTAATGATTAAGAATCTGCCCTCTGGATCTATAACTGTATTGAGTACTTGAAATTAATTTTTTTATGGATTAAAATTGCTACTCCCCTTTGTCTAGAATTATAACAAGCTGAGAACACATTAGGAAACTCAGGTGTTTTAAGTTCATTCGAACCTCTAAGAGGTCTGTGGGTCTCTTGTAAAAGGACAACATCTGCCTGTAGTTTTTTGAGTTGGTTAAATATTTTTAACCTCTTTTCTCTGGAGCCAGCTCCATTTACATTCCATGTAACGAATCTTAGTGCACCCATAGATGTCTGTGTATAACTAGGGGTGTGCGCTGTGTGTGTCGCTTAGACAGGTGGAGAGAATACATCACTTGTTCATAAATAAAGAGAGGGAGAGAGAGAAAAAATGTGTGGCGAGATGCTCCCTGAGTCTGACTATGTGTGTGCATATTTACTAATATGAGTACGCTTGGTTTAAGTGTGTGTATCCTATACGACTGTGTGCGCTGTCTGATGTAAATGTGCTGCCGTTGAGCGCATGGCTGTGCGTGATCGTGCTGTGCGTATGTGTCCAAATAAAGGATGTTGTTTGTGGATGAGTGTGGAAGCAGGTGATCGAAGCAGTGAAAGAAAGAAAAAAATAAAGAAACCAAGGACAAGGGTGAGCAGCATAAAAACAAGAGGGGGAAAAAAGAGAACAAAAAACGAGAAGAAAAAAAAAAAATCCGGAAACATTCCGATCAAACCATTGACGGAGAGTGACGGTGTTAATTCTGCTATGAAATCACACCTAAGATGTGATTTGATACTAGTAAGTTAAACAGATGTTAATGCAAGTTAGTGTGAGTGGGTGGGGAAAGGGTGTAGCGGATTCTTATCTGGTGTGAAGTTAATACAGCCACGGAGTGATGTCGGGGTCGCGGTGGAGCTGTCCGTCCACGTACAGCCGGTCCACAGCGATGACAGCGCGGGAGCCCTTCTGGATAAAGCTGCGTCGGATTGGGAAGAGGACCCTGCGTCGTTCCAGGATCTCTTTGGGGAACTGGTCGTTCACGCTGAAGTCCGTTCCTTTTAATTCCCTGCCGCGGCTTTTCACCTGTTCCTTTTGTTTGTAGTGGCCGAATTTGGCCACGATAGGACGTGGTCTCCCGGCCGCAGCCCGAATGGGGCCGAGGCGATGCACCCTATCAAAGACGATGTTCTTCACCGTGTCCTCCGGCAGCTTCAGGTGGGTTTTGATGAAGCTTTTTACCGTGGTCTCCGCGTCCTCTCCAGCGGCTTCTGGAATACCAGAGAAAGAGTTTATCAACGCAATTACCTCAGAGATTGTTTTGAGTTTTAGAGAAAAAGCAACACATTCGCATAAAGACTGATCTTGTGTTCTTGCATCATATTGCCTCTGTAGGCTGTCTAATTGCTACTGCTTAGTGGTTCTGCTAGTGGACAGAAGCTGGAGGATGTTTGGCTAAAAATATTATATAATGTGTCAGAACAAACGACCAGTTTATGAGTTTCCAAAACAAAATTTGTGTCAAGTTGCAAATAACAATTTCCAGTTAACTCTGTCAAATGCTTTTTCTGCATCTAGAGACAATACTGTTGTTTCAATGTTTTTACTGTATGAATAGTCTATTAAATAATCTACATGTATTTGTTGATGAGTGCCTGCTTTTATGAAACCAGTTTGGTCAGGATGAATTAAAAGGGGGGTTATCTCCTCTAATCTCTATGAGAGAGCTTTGCAGATTATTTTGAGGTCTGCATTAAGGGATATTGGACGATAGCTTGAGGGATACAGAGTCTTTCCATGGTTTTAGCAAGAGACTAATATTTACAGAATTCATATTTGGTGATAGTCTGCCATTTTCCCTGAATTCCTGCAACATCCTGTGGGATACTGCTGCCAGAATTGTCCAGAGTTATTTGTAGACTTCTGCAGGATAGCCGTCTGGACCTGGAGCCTTATTATTGGGCATACTTATCAGGGCTTCCTGGAGTTCACCTGGTGTCAGTGGGGACTCCAGTGCCATTGCTTGACTGTCTAGTCATTTTGGAAGAGTTACGTTGTCAAGAAACTGATTAATTTCATTTTTAGTTCATTCTTTCAGGGTCATATGTTATGTTCCCAGATAATCTTTAACAGCACATTTAACACATTTTTTTTTTTTTTTTTTAACTGGTTAGCTAGAAATCCACCGGATTTATTACTGTGTTCAAAATTTTGCAAGCAAAGTCTTTGTTCTAAAAACTGTTTTTTTTTTTCTTTCTTTCGTTTTTTAAATTAATGATTTCATTTAATTCTAGCTTTGTTTTGCATATTTCGTTCAGTATTTCCTGATCTTGGTGGGACATGTAGGCTTCTTCTAAGGATTTGATGATTTTTTTTTTTCTAGTTCCTGAATATTTTTGTTTTCTTTTTTTTGTGATGTGGTGAAATTATTTTACGTCTCATCACAGCTTTACCTGCTTCCCACAGACCAGATGCTGAAGGAAGGTCATTATAGTTTAAATATGGAGTCCACTCTTTTTATAAATATTTAATAAAGTCTTCATCTTTGAGCAGTGATGTGTTAAATCTCCAGGTTTTACTTGGTGTAGTATTCTTCTTGTGTATTAGTGTTAAAGATACAGGAGCATGATCGCTGACAGCTATAGGGTGAATCTCAGTGTCTGAAATATCACTCAGCAGTGAGCTGCTGACTAGGAAATAATCCAGACGAGAGTAGGAGTGATGAACATGTGAGAAGAAAGAAAATTCCTTACTGGTGGGGTGAAGGGAGCGCCATGCATCGCAGAGCCCAACGTCGCTCATATACTGTTTGATTATCAGAATCAGAATACTTTATTGATCCCTAGGGGAAATTATTTTTCGTTACAGTGCTCCATTATAAACAAACATTAACAGAGACAGACAATACACTAACTAAGAATAGCACAATATATACAGGCATATAAATACATAAAAGTCACTATTAATAAATAGCTGAAAAAGAACATGTGCAAGAAGGGTGTAGCTGTTGCAGTAAACAGTGTGTTAAGTGGATGAGTTGTACAGGGAGATGGCCACAGGCAGGAATGATTTCCTGTGTCGTTCAGTGGTGCTTTTCGGTACTCTGTCTCTCACTGAACGTGCTCCTGTGACTGACCAGCATGTCATGGAGTGGGTGGGAGGTGTTATCCAACATTGTCTTTATCTTGGACAACATCTGCCTCTCCGACACCACCTTGAGGGAGTCCAGCTCCATCCCCACAACATTACTGGCCTTACGAATCAGTTTATCGAGTCTGTTGGTATCTGCGACCCTCAGCCTGCTCCCCCAGCATGCAACAGCATAGAGGATTGCACTGGCCACAACAGACTGGTAGAAAATCCTGAGCATTTTCTGGCAGATGTTGAAGGACCTCAGTTGCCTCAAAAAATAGAGACGACTCTGGCCCTTTCTGTAAAGTGCTGTGGTGTTTTTAGCCCAGTCCAGTTTATTGTCAATGTGTACTCCAAGGTATTTATAGTCCTCCACAATGTCAACACTGACCCCCTGGATTGAAACAGGGGTCAAGTGTTTCCTGGTCTTCCTGAAGTCCACAATAAATTCCTTGGTCTTTGCCACGTTGAGCTGCAGATGATTCTGCTCACACCACGTGACAAAGGAGTCGACCACAGCCCGGTACTCCGTCACATCATCCCTGCTGATGCATCCATCCACCGCGGAGTCATCAGAAAACTTCTGAAGATGGCAGGTCTCTGTGCAGTGGCTGAAGTCTGTGGTGTAGAGGGTGAAGAGGAAGGGGGAGAGGACAGTCCCCTGTGGTGCCCCTGTGTTGCTGATTACCTTGTCAGACACACACTGTGGGAGACGTACATATTGTGGTCTTCCTGTCAGGTAATCAACAATCCAGGACACCAGAGAAGCATCCACCTGCATCGCTGCTAACTTATCACCCAGGAGGGTCGGCCTGATGGTGTTGAAAGCACTGGAAAAGTAAAAAAAACATGACCCTCACAGTGCTCACTGGCTGGTCCAGATGGGTGTAGACACGATTTAGCAGGTAGATGATGGCGTCCTCAGTTCCGAGACGAGGCTGATAAGCAAATTGAAGGGGATCCAGATGTGGTCTGACAATGGGTCGCAGCTGGTCCAGGATGAGCCTTTCCAGGGTCTTCATGATGTGGGAGGTCAGTGCCACGGGCCTGTAATCCTGGGGGCCACTGGGACGTGGCGTCTTTGGAATAGGGACGAGGCATGATGTCTTCCACATCACTGGTACCCTCTGCAGACTCAAACTCAGCATAAACAGTTTATGAAAGACTCCACACAGCTGGGGGGCACAGGCCTTGAGGACGCGGGGACTCACTCTGTCTGGTCCAGCAGACTTGCATGAGTGAAGTCTCCTTATTTGCATCTCAACCTGGTATTGAGTGAAGGTGATGGGTGGGGGAGGGGTGTCAGGAATCTCACAGGAGGCAACAGCGCCATGTGAAGAGAGAGGCTGGCACAGGTGAGGTTGTGGGGGTGTGAGCAGACACTGTGGTGTCGAATCTATTGAAAAACAGATTCAACTCGTTAGCTCCGTTCTCACCTCCCTCAGCTCCCCTGCTGTTGGTTGGCCTGAATCCAGTGATGGTCTTCATGCCCCTCCACACCTCTCTCATGCTGTTCTGCTGGAGTTTCCACTCCAGCTTCCTCCTGTAATTGTCCTTAGTCTCTCTGATCTTGTCCTTTAGTAACACCTGGACCCTTCTCACCTCCTCTTTATTGCCCCCTCTGAAAGCCCTCTTCTTGTCGTTGAGGAGGGCTTTAATGTCCTTAGTCACCCACGGCTTGTTATTTGGGTAACAATGAACAGTCTGAGCTGGAACAATGGAGTCGGTGCAGAAAGTTATGTAGTCTGTGATACACTCAGTAAGCCCATTGATGTCCTCGGCGTGAGGCTCACAGAGTGTTTCCCAGTCGGTCACCTCGAAACAGCCCTGTAGTTCCACTAAGGCCTCCTCTGACCACCTCCTAACGCTCCTCGTGGTCACAGGTTCCCTCCTCACAATTGGCACATAGCGTGGGGTGAGGTGAATCAGGTTATGATCTGACCTACCAAGTGGGGGGAGGGAGGAGGAGCTGTATGCATCCTTGACATTAGCATACAGTAGGTCTAGAATTTTCTCTCCCCTGGTGGGACAGGCCACATATTGTCTGAATGTTGGTAGTGTATTGTCCAGTGATACATGGTTGAAGTCACCCGAGATCACAATAAAGGCACTCGGGTGCTGAGTCTGTAACCGGGCTATGGCAGAGTGGATAGTGTCACATGCAGCTGTGGGGTTAGCAGAGGGAGGAACATAAACAGCCCCCAAGATGACGTGAGAGAATTCCCTGGGTAAATAATACGGCCTGAGTCCAACAGCACACAGTTCAATGTCCAGGCAACAAATCCTTTCTTTGATTGTTATGTTGGCAGGGTTACACCACCGGTTGTTAACTAAAACAGCAAGCCCACCTCCTTTCCGCTTACCGCTAGCGATGCTGTCCCTGTCCGCCCGAACAGTGTGGAAGCCTTCCACGGAAGCATTCTCATCGGGAATGTCCTGATTCAGTGAAACACATCAGGCTACACTCTCGGTATTCCCTCTGACTCCGTACCAGTGCTGAGAGCTCGTCGATTTTATTTGATAACGATCGCACATTTCCCATTACGATAGACGGCAGACACGGTTTATACCTCCTCCTCGCTTCGAGCCTCCGCTGTCTCACCGTCTCCTTCTTCTCTTCTGTCCTTGACCTCTGCATCCCCGATGTGTTTTCCTCCAAATTTCAGCTGGTACTTCTGCGGGCCTGGCCAGCGAGCCGGCCGGCATCAGGGCGATTAGCTGATCTCTGGAGTAAACAGTCCGTGCGTGTAGGAGATGTGCCGCGGTCCCATTCCTTGATAAAAGTAACAGTTCCACGGCCACCAGAAGAACAAAAACTCTCTCAATCCACATGATTGAGTGAAAGATAATAAACGGATGAAAATACAAGTCAGAAAAAAAAGAATAGGTAAGAAAACAGAGCTAAACTAAGAGAAAAAGCAGGAGCGACTGTAACAGGCTGCATGCTGGTTGGCACATGCGCACTTATATTATATTTCTGGACTGTCAATTACGCTGAGTTCCTGTTTGTATTGAGCCTATCCATTTCTTCATTCAGTCCCAAGTTGAGGTCGCCCCCGAGAACGAGTGTGCAATCTAGGTGTTCAGAGAGTGCACTGATAAAACAGTGGAAGAATGAGGGGTCATCAACATTTGGATCAGATACACTTACAATACATAGCTTTTTATCAAGTATAGATAGTTTAATGATTAGGAATCTACCCTCTGGATCTATAACTGTGTGTTGAGTACTGTGAAATTAATATTTTTTATGTACTAAATTGCCACCCCCCTTTGTCTAGAGTAGGCTGAGAACACATTAGGGAACTCAGGTGTTTTAAGTTCGTTTATTGGTGTGACATACATTACTAAGACTAACATCTCGGTTTTTTCTAACCCTTCTCTTGTTGCTGATTTAAAAACATGCAATGTTCCAAGACAGCTTAAAAACACCAAAAACAGTTTAAAATACAGTTCTATATCAAAACAAATTATTCATAGTTCATGTTACCCGAATGATCATCCTTACAGGCGTGTAAAGAAAACCTGGAACAGGCTAAAACTCACGAACATTCGGTTGTTTCAGTTCAACAAACAGAAGCTCGAAAAGTGGAGGAGGAGGAGGTTTGTTGCAGGAGCAGCATCTCTCCCATTCACACAGCAGCCTGCTTTCTTCTTTCAAGCATATGTCTGCCCGGTCTGAGGAGGACCTCTTTGGGTCCAAACGTTGCCCCGGGCACACTACTGATTGTTTTTTGTTTTTTTTTAACTTTTAAAAAATGATTTTTTTTAAAAAAAATCATTACATTCATACATTTTTATCAATACCCAAATTAATAAACAACAGAACAACAAGTTTATTACTAAATAGCAAAGGCTTCATCACTGAAAAACAAACAAATAAAATAATTAAAATCACTCTTTCAGATCAGGACCTAGGCTGGACCGCGGTGCGGTACCTGAGACGGCGTCTCGTTTCCGGTGGCCAGAATTTTTGATTTGCTTTGGTATTTTTATGATTTAACACAATAATTGGCTTATAAAAATAAATACTACACTAAGTAGTTTAAAATTCTATAAAACATTGGATCCCAATTTGAAAATGAGTTAAATTATTAACCCTCTGGGGTCGACGCATGCGCCGGTGCGTCAAAAATCACATGAAGAATTTAAGATGACACAGCAACAAGATGCAGCCACCCAGTCTACATTTCAACTTTGGTTGAAAGTGCAGACGTAAAATTATACACCAGTTTTTAAATTGTGTCGATAGGCCACCTAAAACCAGAGTTATGATAAAAAATACACGCAATGTTTTTTTTCTGAAGAAAACAGTGATCTTTACAGCGGGAAGAAACGGTGAAAACTGCGTTTTCTAAAGACAGCGCTAGCAAACACTCTCTGCTTGCGAGTGAAAAAAGAAAAAACATGCCTTCCCTATTGGTGTTTAAGTGTACCATGCCAGCCAATCAAAAAATGATATGGCAACATGTGGCACTTGGTTGTTTAGGACGAGGGGGAAGTTAGGGCCGTTTCTCAATTCTCAAGTACGCGAGTACGAACTCGCGTTCTCGGCGAGTACGTACTGGCCGAGAACGCACGGGAGTACGGACTCGCCGAGAACGCGAGCACGGACTCGTGATTTGTACAATTGGAACACCAGCGTACGTGATGATGTCACAGGTCCGGAGTTTTTACTTCCGTCCCCTCTTAATTTAACTGTGAGTAACATGTTATGAAGCTTAACTTTAATCACAGCCAAACCGGTTTACTCAGGGACAAATAAAACACTGAAATAAACCAAACATTAACATTTAGAAGTGATCTAAGTGACTTGTATATCATTGTTAACCTCAGTAGTGAAACCTCTATTAATAAAAATAGTGTACATGTACATACGTGTACATACCTTAATAAAAACAAGCAGGTGCGATGTTAGAACGCTTTTATTTTTATTTTAGTGGACATTTAATACAATAGACAGCTGCTGGGGTTTGTTTAACCTGAGTAGCGAAAAGACCGCGGGGGGGGGGGTTGAAAATGATGTGCCGGGAGTCCGCTGTTCTGGACGAAATGCATTCTGGGATATTTAGCTGTACCAAGTCACCACCGATGCATGCTCGATAAAACGGGCGGAGCGAGAACACATCCGGGACTTTTTCGCGTTCTCGGCTTGATGCGTACTTCGAATTGGAACAGTACTTGGTCTCCGACTGATGACGTATCATGAGTACACGAGAACGCAAGTACGCACAAGTACGCATATTGAGAAACGCCCTAGGAGTGACACCGGCGAAAGAAAGCGAGCGAAAGAGAGAGAGAGCGAGTTTTCATATGTGAGACATTAGTGACGTTTAGCGTGTTTGGAGGCTGTAGTTATTCTGTAGTGTAGTCAGGGGGCGATCGTGGCTCAAGAGTTGGGAGTTCGCCTTGTAATCGGAAGGTTGCCGGTTCGAGCCCTGGCTCGGACAGTCTCAGTCGTTGTGTCCTTGGGCAAGACACTTCACCCGTTGCCTACTGGTGGTGGTCAGAGGGCCCGGTGGCGCCAGTGTCCGGCAGCCTCGCCTCTGTCAGTGCGCCCCAGAGCAGCAACAAACTATTTTTTTGGAGTGGCACAAATAATTTGTGTGCCTTCTTATTTGATGCGGCACATCTGATTGTTCTGTAGTTTTAAATGGTTATATAAAAAACGCCTGAGGCCTTGGCTGCATTTTTAGGTAAATAGTACCATATAACTTTGTACATTTCTAAAAATTATTCACAAGTTTTGCAAACAACAATTTCTATTTGCATTTCAAATTATGAAAATGATTCATTAAACATGTTTGTGGTTTTTACAGTAAAAAATATAACTTTTTTTCTACCTGGATTTTACACTTTTTTGTTTGAATTTAGATCAATTGTGCTAATATAGTCTGCCAAAATGGAAAAAATAACTCAGATTTCAGATATTTGAGGTGCTGAAAATAATGATACCAAACAAGGCAAGAAAACAGTTTTTAAAGGTGAAAAATAGAGGTAAAATCAAAAGTAGTCAAAAATGGCCAATTATACCCTGGACCCCAGAGGGTTAATATTAAAACAAATTGATTGTAATAACATGGATATAATTCATTTGGTATTGAAATGTATTAAGATTAATTTAATAGGGTTTAAAAATATTAATTGTGACTTTAAAAGGGTTAAAAGTTGTGTATATTGAAAACCAAAGAGAAATTTAACAAACACAAGTTAAAAAGACACTTGAAAATGTAAAAATACGAATGGCCAGTATAAAAGTTTAAAACAAATTTATTTTGAAAAAATTAAAACTAGCCATGGAGGATGGCTGGACGTGGTGCAGTATACCGACGCAATTTTTGGGAAAACATGAAATATTCCTGGTTTCTCATTAAAAAAACATTATCTTAAAAACCTTTAAAACCTACAATTTCACATTAAAACCACAAAACATTTCCTTAAAAATACAATCTTTTATTAATTTAAAACACATTTTGGTTAAAAACCTACAAATCCAAATTTTAAACCATAAATCAATTACTTAAAAAATACATTTTTCCTAAAATTTTAAATATATACTTTTCTTAAAAACATATATTTGTCTTAACGTCCTTAAATGTCTGCAATTTCATTACAAAAGAAAACCACACATTCATTCTAATGGTAAAAATCACAACACAGACTAAATTGGAAGAAGTCACGTAAAAACCCCGAGCCTTGAAAAGGCTGCACAGCAGAGAGCTGCTCATTCCCAACCTGACTTGTGAAGGGATAACATCTCTGTGTGTTCACTTACAGCTTTGCTTTACCGTGCCTCAGCCTGAGGAAGACCTATTCTGGGTCGAAACGTCTCCATACAGCCACACATATTTTTCAATAAACAATCGATTTGGCCTTTCTGTAATTTTATTTAATTTCATTTTCATGTAAAACCCAATTTTAAAAAAACTGTTAATGTCTTTATTTTCTTTGAGTTAATATTTATTTAAGATAAAAACTTATCAAGTTAATTTAAATCACCTCCATCCATTCGCTTCCGCTTATCCTTTTTCAGGGTCGCTGGAGCCTATCCTGGCTGTCATAGGGCGAGAAGCGGGGTACACCCTGGACAGGTCTCAGGGCTAACACACAGAGACAGACAACCATTCGCACTCACATTCGCAACTATGGGCAATTTAGATCAGTCAATTAACCTATCCCCACAAACTGCACGTCTTTGGGCGGTGGGAGGAAGCCGGAGTACCCGGGGAGAACCCACTCAAACACATGGAGAACATGCAAACTCCACACAGAAAGACCCCGGCCTGATGGTGGAACTGAACTCAGGACCTTCTTGCTGTGAGGAAACATTGTTCACTACCGTGCTGCCCCAAAATTACCTCCATCCAACTTTAAATGGTTATATGGACTCATGACTGGACACTGGTGCATTATGGCAGACGCAGTGGACAATCCAGGGTCCACCCCTCTGAGGGGTGCACCACCCAGCTCCAATTGGAGAAGGGGCCCAAACCTTCATCCTAGCCTAGCCTAGCTATTGTGTTCATGACGCCCAGCAGAGTGAAAACAAAGCCCCATCAGCTTTTCATGGTGGAGGAGTAAAAACCTGTTCCTCCTGACAGAGCAGCAGGCCTCCATGCTGCTCAGTTTACTTTATGTTCCTTTAACCACTGGAAACTGTGCCGACTTGTCTAAATTACAAGCTTGTCTATCTGCAGTTAGGAGCTGGTTATCTGATTATTTCCTGCTTCTTAATACTGATAAGACAGATTTGATGGTCATTGGACCACAAAAATTTCAGTCCCAAAATTTCTCCTTGAAAATTGATGACTATGTCATAAACTGCAGGGACAAGGTGAAGAACTTGGGCATGTGGTTCAACACGGGGCTCTCCTTCCAGTCTCATGTAAAAGAGACAACAAGGATTGCCTTTTATCGGAACATTGCTAAAACTGAACGAGTTTTGTCACTGGACACTATGGAAGCCTGTTTCCGCCACAACCCCCCCCAAAAAAAACAAGTATCCATAACTCAAAATTTCGACTTATGTTTCTCCAAATTTCGAGTTAATAAGTCGAAATTTCTTGTCACTTTCTTGTTACCCGGAAGCATATGGCGCAGAGTAACGCGCACTCAAAACCTCTCTCAACACATTGGCGCTTTCGTGAGTACGTTTGCTGATAGTAACGCCATGTGATTCAGCTAATAACACAAGGATTTCATCATTTTTGAAGCCACGCTGAAAATGCTGATGGCAGCGCGCACAGACGCAGCGGCCCGGAGCTCCTACATTTTTGCACTTTTGGTGGCACTGTGTATCATTTCACACAGTCTGGGTTTACTTCAGTACAACAGAGATGATCTACTACAACTATTACAACTAAGCCGTGGAGATCTTCAACTAACATCCAAGTATCTCATCCCCCCGGAGATCGTCAAGCAACCCCCGGGGCTACCCGTAACAGCGAGCCGCAGGAGGAGACGCTGCGAGCGGAGGCAGAAGAGAGGCAGGCGGGGAGGCCTGTGGGCACGGCTAAAGGCTAGTCTGTTCAAACCACCACTCCCGACCATATTCCTCTCCAATGCTCGCTCAATTCGTTACAAACTGGATGAAATACGACTGCAGATTGCCACTCGACGGACTTTCAACAACTGTTCGTGCATGATCTTCACTGAAACCTGGCTGGACAGCGCCATTCCCGACGCGGCTATTGAGCTAGCAGGCCGCACCGCCTACCGAGCCGACAGGTCTGCGGACTCTGGTAAGAAGACCGGCGGGGGGCTGTGCATCTATATCAACAACCTTTGGTGCACGAACGTCACGGTAACGGACAGACTGTGCAGTACAGAGGCAGAACTGTTGGTGTTAAAGTGCCGTCCATTCTATCTCCCTCGGGAATTTTCTGCCGTTTACATCTGCGCTGTTTACATTCCACCAGATGCTAATGCTAAGTTAGCGTTAGCACAATTGAGCAGCAGCATCAATAACAGCCTGGTAGCACACCCGGACAGTGTCTTTATTGTGGCTGGGGATTTTAACCACACGGACCTGAAATCTGTACTTCACAATTTCCACCGAAATGTGAAGTGTGCTACCAGAGGAGATAGAACTTTGGACCAGGTGTACACCAACATGGCTAACGCATACAGAGCCCAGGCCTATCCCCACCTGGGTCTGTCAGACCATCTCTCTCTTCTGCTACACCCAATATACACACCAAAGATCAAGAGCACTGGGATTACAACCAAAACCGTGAGAACATGGCTGCAGGATGCTATTCCGATGCTCCAGGACTGTTTCTACCGCACAGACTGGGAAGTATTCAAGGAACAGGACACTGACAATCGTGTCGCATTGGACAGTTACACCTCCACTGTCTTGGACTACATCTGTTTCTGTGTGGACAATGTAACAACCTGGAAGCGACTCCGTGTGTTCCCTAATAATCCACCCTGGATGACACACGGAGTTCAACAACTTATCCGAACGAGGAACAACGCTTTCCATTCCGGGGACCTGGAGGCATACAGTGCTGCCAGGGCTAACCTGAGAAGAGGCATCAAGACTGCCAAGCAGCAGCACAGGAGGCGCATCGAGGCCAGGTTTGAGAACATCACAAACCCAAGACAGGTCTGGGAGGGCATCAGGGCTATTACGGACTACAAGAGAACACCACCACCCTCAGCCGACAGTCCTACTCTGGCTGAGGACCTAAACCTCTTTTATGCCCGTTTTGATAGGGATAACACCGACCCTGTCCTGCCCCCACTCCCCTCAACCGACCCTGTTCCAGTCCTGAGCGCTCATGAGCTGAGGCGGGTGTTCCGCAGCATTAACACCAGGAAGGCGGCCGGACCAGATGGAGTGCTGGGCCGGGTGCTAAAGGACTGTGCTGCGGACCTGGCGGACGTCTTCACCTCTATATATAACACCTCGCTGTCCTGTTCACTGGTACCGTCCTGTTTCAAAGCAGCAACCATCGTTCCCATCCCCAAACAGTCAAATGTCACATGTCTGAACGATTTCAGACCTGTGGCACTCACCCCCATTCCCGCCAAATGCCTGGAGAGACTGGTCATTAAACACATCAGAGCTGCCCTTCCACCACCTCTGGACCCGCACCAGTTTGCATACAGGGAGAACCGGTCAACTGAGGACGCGATCGCCACAGTGCTGCATACACTACTGGAGCACCTGGAGCACAAGAACACCTATGCACGGCTCCTCTTTGTAGACTACAGCTCGGCTTTTAATACCATCCGGCCATACAAACTCCGTCCCAAACTCCATCAACTGGGACTGAATTCCTCCCTGTGCAACTGGATTGTGGACTTCCTCACTAACCGTAGACAGAGCGTCAGAGTGGGTAAGAACACCTCTTCCACCCTTGTGGTCAACACCGGTGCCCCTCAGGGGTGTGTTCTGAGCCCTCTGCTATACACTCTCTTCACTCATGACTGTATTTCCTCCTGCGCGTCTAATCTCATTGTTAAGTTTGCCGACGACACCACAGTGCTCGGACTCATATCCAACAACGATGAGACAAACTACAGGACAGAGGTGCAACAACTAGAGTCATGGTGCCGCGACAATAACTTGGTCTTAAACACCAAAAAGACCAAGGAGATTATTGTAGATTTCCGGAGGAAAGGTCACAACAACTACCTGCCTCTCTTCATTGGCAGTGAGGCGGTGGAGAGGGTGAGCAGTTTTAAATTCTTGGGGGTAACTGTGACTGAGGACTTGTCCTGGGGCAACCACATCACCTCAGCTGTACGGAAGGCCCAACAGCGCCTCTACTACCTGAGGAGACTGCGGAGCGCACACATTCC
Source organism: Pelmatolapia mariae (assembly GCF_036321145.2). Lineage (NCBI taxonomy): Eukaryota > Metazoa > Chordata > Actinopteri > Cichliformes > Cichlidae > Pelmatolapia > Pelmatolapia mariae. The sequence goes on from NC_086231.1 coordinate 38,247,480, forward strand.
CAGACCTCTGATGTTGAACTTCTACAACTGTGCCATCAGCAGCGTTCTGACGTACGGACTTTTAGTGTGGTTCCCCAGCTGCACCAAGGCCGACCAGCAAGCACTCCAGCGGGTGGTGAAAGAAGCTGGCAGAATTATTGGAACGATTCTGCCAGAGATTAGCAACATCTTCCCCACTCGCTGTCTGAGGAGGGTGCACAGTATCCTGCGGGACCAACATCACCCTGCGCACCACCTTTTCCACCTGCTGCCCTCAGGGAGAAGATACAGGTCCATACAGGCCAGAACGTCCAGATTGGCCAACAGCCTGTATCCACAGGCTGTGAGGCTCCTGAACAATGCCCCCCCCCCCCTCCCCCTCTCTGCCCCCCCCCCCCCCCTCTCACGGACATTAACCATATCCAACTTATTAATAGCAGTGAACTGGTCTGAAAAATAGACATTTATCATATCTCACAGTACAATAATTGAACGGGTTGCACTGTTGCACTTTGTCATATTTCTCAGGTCTTTGTCTGAATGTCCCATGACATTACCTGTCATATTCTCATGTTTTTGCTAAGGATCGTCTCATTGCACTGAAGTCACACTGGGTTAAATAGTCACACTTGGGTCTAAGGGGAATTTAGTATTTATTATTATTTGTTGTAGAAGCTCCAAACACAATTTCATTGTTCTTGACAATGACAATAAATAAATACTTGACTTGATACTTGACTTGAATACTCAGCAATCTGTGCATTTATTTATTTATTTATTTATAAAGCACATTTAATAACAACAGGGAGTTGACCAAAGTGCTGTACAAAATAACAATTAAACAATGACATTAACAACAACAACAGGTAAGAAAATTAAAAGAAAATTAGGATAAAAGAATTAATAACTCTCATACAGTTTCGAAAGCCAGAGTAAAAAAATATGTTTTAAGATGCGATTTAAAAAGAGTAACAGTTGGGGCCTTTCTAATGTGGAGAGGTAGATCATTCCACATTTTCGGTGCCACAACTGCAAATGCCCGATCTCCTCTATGAACCATCCTAGACTTATGTAAGGTAAGGAGTAGATGATCACTTGATCGAAGGGCTCTAGAGGGCGTATACAGCTGCACAAGGTCAGACAAATAGTCCGGTGCCTGGCCATTTAGCACTTTATAAGTTAAAAGTAAGATTTTGAATTTAATTCTAAAACGCACTGGAAGCCAATGAAGGCAAGCAAGCACCGGAGTAATATGTTGGTGTTTCTTCACACGAGTCAAAAGGCGAGCTGCAGTACAAGTTGGAGCCGGGCCAAGCTGGACTGACTGACACCCACATATAGTGAACTGCAGTAATCCAGTTGAGATAAAACAAACGCATGAATTGCTCGTTCCATTCATGACTGGATGTAATACTCGTAGCTTAGCTGTAGCATTTGTACCTGAGGGCTTCAGGTTCCGGGTAACAAGGAAATGACATCATTCACGTAGATTACTAATTGGCAGCGCTAATTCGAAATTTCGAGTTTCTTTTCTCAAAATTTTTAGTTAATAAGTCGAACTTTTGAGAAAATAACTTGAAATTTCGAGTTATGGATCCGTTTTTTTCTGTAGTGGCGGAAACAGGCTTCCATAGGACACTGCAGAGGTTCTTGTCCATGCATTTGTGACTTGATGCATTGATTATTGAAACGCTGTTTCTGTTTGTGTCACCAGATTTAACAAACAATGTCAAACATATGAAACTGAATTTTGGATAAATGTGCAAATATATTCTTTTTGTATTTTTTATTGTTGAATAATTATTTTGTAGAACAAACCAAATCTATTTAGCAATGTAATGCAATGTAATGTAACTTGTTTGCTAAATACTAAATTAATATAATTTTAGTCTAGAACTATAGCAGGTGTAACCCATATCAACTACACCCTGTCACATGACCCACGTCAGCTGATTTGAGGTCCCTCTCCTGATTGGCTCCTTCCACGTCGCGGCAACTCTGAAAACCGGCTGTGGAGGGATACTTCCGGGTTCGACTCCTGCTGTGGCTGTAAGCTTATTGCATATAGAACGGCGTTGGAAAACAAAGCGTTTCTCCCCTAAATTCGTCTGTAAAATTGTATCACCTCAGCGGTAAGTGTCCTTAACATCTACCACTAACAACCTTTTAGTTGTCAGTAACCAGTCGATCGTGTTCACAATTTAAAAATGACTTTGTTCGGCGGCGTTCCCACCGCGAGCAGAACTCCGGTTCAACAACCGCTGTTTTTGAACACTTTTATTTACTTAAGCACTTTAATGGGCTTACTTTGAAACAAAGTGCAATTGAATGATTGTTGTTATGTGTTGCCTTGAATTCGGCTATGCTGTCTGTTAGACAGTTGTTTTTCTTTATTGTTGTTTTTGTATTTGTTTGTAGCGAACGCTGCTGGAATGTATAGATTAAGCTACGTAGCCATGATGATTGCTAATTTAACTGTTGTACATTTGTTGATGATAATGATGATGATTCATGATTTGCATTGTTACATAGACTTGCAGAAAAATGTATTTGTTTACCGGTAAACTGAATTGATTTTGATTTACTAATGGACATTTTTCTGGCCTACAGGTCAGGTTTTTTTTTCCCCCTTTTGAATTGATCTTCTTCATATTGAAGTGGCGAGCAGGTAGGACCATTCTTTGTTCTTTTCCCCCACTTTGCCGTCTTCGGATTACAGACATATTTCCCCACTATGAAGCTGGACCCTAAGGAGGAATTCCTTAAAAAGTGAACTCTAAAAAAAAAGAAACTTTAACAAAGGACCAAAAGGACTCTTAACAAAAAGGACTCTTGCACAGAAAAAATCACATTGATTTATTATTTAATTGTGGGCATTTATTTATGTTGTGTGTTGTATTAATTATTTTGTTCCATTTCCCCTTTCCCCCATTTATTCAATATATTTTTTGGTACAAGATATTACAGTCTTTGGTCTCGTCATTCACACCATCTAGGCTCCATAAAGAACCATTTCTTCTGCGCGTCAGTCAGTAAACTCACCCATTGCAATAAAACTAGCTCTTAAATAACTTTGCGTTACACAGGCTTGATTCATACAAACACACAGCTCTAAAACTTGAATTGTAGGATGCACAATATTGATCATGTGATTATTGTGGACAATTGAATATCTACTGAACCATTCCATTTATTTATTTTTTAAAATTACACAACCTCAAAATGTGAAAAAAGTTTTTAAGAGAATAAATAATGAAAGCTCAAAGTGTGTTTGCGTGAATCCTGCCTTAGTGTGGGGTGTCAGTAAGTACATGAGTATAGAACAGGTGTAACAGTGGTTTTCCATGGGTCAGACATGTAAAGTGTGTTTGAAAATGAACCTGTGGTTGTCAGAGCGTGGTTAAGAAGGCCCTGGAGAGGGCATTGAGGTCACACAGCTGACTTGAGTGTTGATCAAAGTCGAACCATAACATTCAAGAGGAAAACTTCGAGACATGTTGGAATCAGCTGTGTTGGATCAAGGACACATCTAAAACCTGCAGGATGTGGTTTTAGATCCAACCTTGAGGCTTGGAGTTCCCCACCCCTGCTGTAATACATGAAGTACTGTTAGATAAATCCCTGGCCTTATTAATAAAATGTGAGTGCCTGGTTTAATTGATATCATATCCACCCAGAAATGCTGACTTCATCATTTTGCCTTTTCATAATTATTTGAAATCATTGAAACAGCAAGAATGTTCAAGTGAATATTGAAGTGAATGGGTTCTTCTGTACCTTAGAAGAAGCCATTGATGGAACCAACGGGTTAGAAAAGAGCGATGTTCTCACATACAGCCAGCTGGAGCAGGGTGAACGACCGGAACGTCGTCTGAGTGGCAGGGTAGTCCAAACACCGCTGACTCCTGGGATCCTAAACGTCGGGTCCGCAGAATGTATCGGAGCTCCGGCAGTTCCCGGGCAGTGTGAAGCGAAGCCGTCCAACTCCCCTCCCGGAAACACGCTAGCCCTTTGCCAGGCAGCCGGCCGTGCTGCCTCGCTTTCTATACGTGCTCTACAGTCAAACTCTGCCTATAGCGATGGGAAACGGGGGTGAGTTAAGGGGGAAGGGCAGCTAGCCTTAGCTCTCACTTAGCTCCCCTGCTCACGCTAACTCCGTCGACACTACACCCCAGCGCCGCGCCCAGAAGTCCGCTGTAACCGGAGTCGGATTCCGCTCACGGAGGGAAACTCCTCATAAACTCACGGCGATCCTGTCAGTTGCCCCACTAACCTCCCGGTTACTCTTCGTTCGGGTTCGTTCTGACCGCGGGGCTTTCCTGGTGTCTTCCACTTACATGGCACGCGCGCGCGATTGAAACCGCACACCCGCTCGCTCCCAACAGCGCGTGCACACTCTCCTCAATATGTCACTTCCTCTTGGCTTATTCAGACAGGCCGCTAAAGGCCGTACATGACAGTTTTCCACAAGTTATATGCATGTGCCCTCACATAAGCCTTTTCTGGGATCGATTAGTAGTGTCTCTCACTGCGTTCTCCTCACTGCAATAAACGACTGCATGAGAGACGCAAGTCATAATCACTCTCGTGATTCTTTTCCCCCTGTTTTCAGGTAAAAGTGTTTAAAAGTTGATATATTTCCAATTTGTACACTGTTAAGATATTTAAGAGGTAACCCTTCATTGTTCTGTAAGCTTTAGAAGCATTATATTACAGTTTTGTGCACATGTACATGGCGGTGTTGAGCCTCAGTTCTGTACTGTGTAATGGCCATTAAGATAACGACAGGAGCTAAAAACGCCACTATTGTCAACAATTTTATGAGGAAACATGTTCTGGCATATATAATAAGCACTTTAGTATTTTGGTTTATTATTTAGTGTTTGTCTTCCACCATGTGACATTAAGCAGTACAGAATGTGAAACATTTCTGTTCATTTTCACTGCAATAAACGACTGCATGAGAGACGCAAGTCATAATCACTCTCGTGATTCTTTTCCCCCTGTTTTCAGGGGTGTAACACTATTCCCTCTTGTTTGGTCTCCCTAAAAGGGTCCCTTCATAAACTCTAAATATGTCTCGATGATGGCCCTATACGGGTAAGGAGAACTGGCTTGAGAAATCAACCTGTCACCCAGAGTCACATCACATTGTGAGAAAATGGTATTTAAAGGGTAATTTATAATTCCGACATGAGGGGTCGGCAGTGATATCAGTGCCATCTGTGTTTGTTATTTTCAGCCTTAAACTAAACACTGTGTCATTTAAATCCAGGTAATGCAACCCGTTTCCAGGCACGTAAAAATCCAGAAGTCCCCTATCTGTCATTGCTGATACTGGTAACATTTCTGAATAACATTTGTCTTCAATTGAAAACTGAGTCAACGGTGCTATAAACAGATCCAATTTGCTTAAGGTACACTCGCTCGATCGTTCGTGAACTATAGACATTCTTGGTTTTTCTTAGTTAGAAAATATCTTGCTTAGACTTGCTCCTATACGTCTCGCGGTTTTAACCATTTGTCTCTTTTTGACACTTTTTTTCGGCTACTGGTGTTATTTTTAAATACACCATTAGTTTGAAGGTAGCATTACGTAAAAGCCTTGCGAACTGACAGTCATGCTGATACCAGCGTGAAATGAGGTCCAGGTTTTTTTATTTTAGGTTTTTAAGCTCACTGGCTTTAATCCAGCTATCAAACTTTTCAGGCCAGTTCTGCCATTTGACAAGGAAATACATTTGCCCCCTCTGTTTACGTTTTGACAGAATTTTCTCTATATGATACAGCTTACCCTGAACCAGATTGATTTTCTGCAGCTCATGATTGTAAAAACTACCAATAATTGGTTCCCCATTGTAATCTTTGATTTTATAAACAGGAGGATCCCTAGGTATGCATTGGTCTATAGTAAGTATTTACAGCGGTGAAATATCCATACATTTAAGAGTTATTAAACCTTTCACAGGCTGAGGCTTTTAGATCGCTGCCTGTAGCAAAATGATTTATACCATACGTCTTTTAAAACAGAGTCAAAACCCTTAGTGACTTTAACACCTGTTTTGTTTGATTTCTCTGAAAGCGTAATCGGGCCGGTCTGTGCAAGGTATAAGCGTCTTCCCCTGACAGGAAGTCTCGAGCTGTTCGCATGTTAATCTTTGTACCAGTTTCATCTTGCACGCTTCTAACCAATTTTTCCACGCCGCCAAAACTACCAGGATGAGATGGGTTATAATAAGCTTGTTTTAATAAAAGTTGCTCACCCATGTGTGATCATCAAAGTTATGTTTAACTATGGTTTTATTTCAGGATGAACCTGGTTACTTATTCAGGTAACGGGTTTTACTTACTTACTTTACCCTACCTACCTATATACATACTTACTTACATTACATTTATTCTTGTAAAAGTTTTACAAGAAAGTTTTATTTGATGCAAACTAATCATTAGATTTTCATTGAACTAAAACTAAAAAAAACTTTCTAGTTTTTTAGAAAGAAAATATCAAAGAAATTTAAAAAATAACCCATTACTCCCCTAGCCACAAGTTGTATTTTTCCTCCAGGACTTTATGTATGTTTGTTTTTAGTGACCTCGCTGGCCTCTATTTCTTCCACCTCCCGATGTTGTGGGAGTCTCTGAGGTCATACAAATAAGCCTGAGCAACGCCTCTGACTTGAGCCGGGGGTGGTGTGAACTAGTGATGTGCGAATCATGAAGGAATCGTTCAATACTCGCGAATCACTTTGCTGACTCATGAATCATGATTCACAAGCCCAACTGACTCACTGACTCATCCCTGTTGCTGTTAGCAAACTAATTTCATTAGTAGAAATATATCTAGGTTATAATTAAAATTGTGTGGAAAAAAACAACATCCAGTTTCTTAACAAAAACATTTCTGCTCTGAACTGGAAGAAAAAACCCTGAGTAGAAGCTCACATCAAGACAATAGCTCCTCGGTTCTGTTACGAGTTCGAAATTGAGGATGAGAGTAAAACAATGATGGTCCAGAAGAGGTCGGTCAAACAATTGATTTTAATGAATACACGCAGCGTGGGGAGACGTACACTGGAAACCATCAGTCGTAAATCCCCACCCAAAAATACACTTCAGATTGCTTTTATAACATCAGGGTATTATGACGCCCCCTCATGCGTTTACAAGCACATAATTTGCATGTAGAGAACATTCATGTATTTTAAGAATTAACTGCAGACACAGAAGTTCCCCTTTCTGGCATCCATCCAAATATGGTGATGATCTCAGGCCTTTGAGGTCCCCATGGACTTGTCCTCCTTGTGTCACCTGTAACTAGGCAAACTCAAATGCCACAAGAAGCTGAATACATTCAGGCCTTTGCTCAGACTATTTTACTGTAACAATATCCTCAGCATATAAGCTTTTAAGATGATAGATTTAACTCAACGATTTAAAGTGGTTATAACTGCACCTGTCATAAACATGTTAATATTTGATTATGATAACCCCTGTAATACAAATTATAACATAATGCCGACAGCTTCAATAAATGCTTTGATGAAATGATAATTAATGCAACGATAAGATGATGGTCTTGAACAGTAGCAGTAAAATAATCTCTTTAATTCTACAATTCCCTCTCTTGATGTCTCTCCCAGAGACATCACCACACCATTTCCTTGTGTCACTCCTCGACCCACTCTGTCACCTCTAGATCCATTAATGGCATCATGGGCCCCGAAACCACCATTCCCAGGTCCACTGCCTTCGCTCTGACCCTCTCTAGCCGTCCTCTGACTCAGCAAATCAGACAACCACCTCATGTCCTCTAGGTGGTCCAGTAATAAAACACCAGCTCCCACTTGAAAACACTTCATGCTTAAGTGGTCCCTGCTCCTTTTCTGGGTCCCTCTCTAGTGGAAATCTTCTCCTGTAAGGGATAAAAAACAAACAGCCTCTCTCTACTACACCTTACTAACCTACTGTGTTCATCTAAGGTTCCTGTCATTATTCAAAGTTGGTTCACAATATCATGTTCTGGGCTCTATCCATTATATTAACTTTACTTAATCTCAATACTCTTTATGTGTGTGAGCAACGCTTTTAGTTTTCTTAAACACAACCCGAGTAAAATACACACCATCCCCCTGTCAGCCTAAATCTCCGCTAGAAAGCACACTTCAAAATTTTCTATCAGGATTTACGTCTCTTTTGGCTTCAAGCATATACCTAACATGCAAAACTTACTGTTAATGCCAGTTAGACAAGTTTCCATTATCTACAACATTTTGTTTCACCCGTCTCACCCTCACACGTTTCCTGTTCACTTATTGCATATTTATCTTTAACACCTTTTACCTCAGTAGTTGCTAAGCAGAAACAAAGCAACATGTGTTCCACCTTTACCCTGTAAAATAAACCCCTGTCATGTTTGTGTCTGTAAGCATATTTTGCATTCATTCATTACACTCCACGCCATTCCTGGAAGTTAGGAGCTGTAAATTTAGCTACATAAAGTCCAGGCCTTTGGCCTGGCCTATATTTAAATCATGTGTGTTTGTAAGCGTGCATGCAATTAACCTGCTATGTTCTCATCTTCCCTCAACATGTATCACCTGGACACTCTCACCAGTGAAGCTTAAAACCCTTTTGGACGGAACATCAACTCTAAACAAGCACAGTTATGCATTGTGTATAAAATGAACTCAACCTGTAAATAGAGACATCACTGTTATGACAAACATATTCAATACTATTAAAATAATACTGTACAACCTGTTATTAATGCAGTCATCATAAGGCAGATTATATGATAGCAATAAAAGAATCTCTAAATCCCAATCCCAACAGGTCCTGCTTTTAAATCTTCCCTGACTTTCCCTTCAAGTTCTGCTTTCTTAGTACAATCATGAGGTCCTCCTAATCCCATTAAATCTGCCATGTTGATTCCTTCATGTGTAAATGTCAGATTTGGAGCTTTTTATTTAATCATCTTCCGGGGGTGAGAGACCTCTGCACAGCTCAGACGCCAGTTGCAAGAGCTCTCTAACATTAGAATCATCAGCTGTGACTTATATAGTGTTATTTCGGTACTTTATACTTCACACAGTTTTGAACGTTGTTTATATGGGGAGTTCCTCTTTTTGTGTCTATATCTATTAATATGCCTTGTGCACTAAAACTTCCTGTTTTTCAGTCTGGCTGAGCACTTGTTTGTGAGTCAAAGGTGGCCTTGCTCTACAAGCCAGCCTTCATTATTAAGGTACATAAAACAAGATAATGAGCAGATACACATTATTTATATAGCACCAAATCACAACAAAAATTGCCTCAAGGCGCTTCATAGACACAGAGAAAAACCCAACAATCTTGTGACCCCCTATCTGAGCAAGCACTTTGGCAACAGTGTGAAGGAAAAGCTCCCTTTTAACAGGAAGAAACCTCCAGCAGAACCATGCTCAGGTACGGGCAGCCATCTGCTGCGACCGCTTGGCGTCAGCTAACAGAGACTTTTGAAGAGAGATACTTAATATTTAATAATCCACATTTCACTATTTTATTCTTCGGTTCAAATTTGGATTCTGTATTGTTCTTTATTTGTTATTATTTATGTTTAGATTGTTTATTGCTAGTCTTGGTTTGTTGTTGTCTGTTTGGGAGCTGACATAGTCTCTATGGATAAGCGTCTTTTGGTGGGGTAGCATCAGGAGAGAAGCTCCAGAGAGGCATCTTCCATGTTAAACGCTAAAATATAACAAAAGATATCATGCTAAACAAACAAAACCTTTCGATTGGCCAACCCTATCTGTCTCCTCAACGGGTTGTATGTTTTCAATGTTTACTTATTATTTTGTCATAAAATAAATCAAACAAATAACTTAAGCTGTGTGACAGCACCTTGCGTTTACGCCGGGCTGTGAGCTGCCCTGAATCTACTTGCTACACCCCCCTTTCACCCAATTTAATTTCTCAAGAGACTTTAAACTATTCCTGACCTTCCCCTTCTCTCATCTGATCATCTCAAGCACGTCCTGTACCAACTTTGCTTCCTCTTTTCAAGCCCACATTTAATTACAAACTCTACCAACTTACAAAGATACCAGAGTTATTCTCAGAACTCAGAGCTGAGGTTCCCCTTTTCTAAGCCTGTATGTTCTAGAAGAGAGGGAGCTGCTAGTTGGTAAACAAGTTTATCATCACAAAAGTTATTAGGTAAAGGTCACGTAGACATTTACTTAGTAACCCTAAAAGAGCACATTTCATGTAGCTAATCACATATATACAATTTTCCTTTTACATATCTGTATGTGCACGCCTAAATTATAACCTCTTATTCTAGAAATCAAAAATAACCTGAAAATAACACTTTCTGCCTCAGTTTTACCATACCTAAATTATCAAAACCCCAAACGTCATCAAGTAATCCTAAAACCCATTTCAAATTAAACCTTAAGTCCTGTAACTCCCCCCTTTTTGTGACACATCTCATGTGTTACAAACTCAAAATCCTTCACTCATGTTAGGGAATTAAAAGAAAAGGTTAATCATATCATATTAGGTATACATGCTCCGGACCTTCAAACCTGTGTTTAAGGAATGAAATCAAATTAATCATCATGTCAAATCTTTTCTTGGCTCCATCCACAGCCTGCATCCTTGAAACATCCTAGAAACAAAAACCTGTGTGTTAACCAGAACTTCACATTTCATACTCAGTTTCTCCACTTATGATCCAACCTGTGTTATAAAAGAAAACTTAAAACAGAACAGTTATCAGTCATGTGTCCAACCTTAGTCCAGTCTTTTGTCAGTGTCCAGTCGGTCCAACCTATGGTCTGCCTGGTCCGTCCATCCACCTGTCCATTCCCACACATTCACTCACACGCATTAACATCGGGTGTTGGTAGACTTCCACACAAATAATCAGATTTCCCACTTTCAGCAAACTCAGTGTATTTATATAATCATTTATTTTCTTTTTACTTGTTTCTAGTAAAATAGTTCTTTATATTTTTGGGACTGGATTGGCTCGCTGCAATCCTTTTAGACAGGGACTCACAATCTGATCAGATCCCCCACGTGGCCTCTTTCCTTCGCCCATTGTAATCTGGAAAAGGTCACCTTAGTTTTGTTCTCCTGAGACTTTTGTCAGCGCCGTTATTCATTCTTTTGCAGGCCTGCTTAGAACAAAAATGAGAGAAAAAAGAGAGCTGAGTATTAGCTCATCAAAGTACAAAACAAAATCACCTGACAGGTTTTTTCTTTCTAAGTGCACTGTTACAAACCACCCTTAAACATGTCCATGTTTATTAAAACTCCCTCTATTAAAAATAAAACAACCTCAAAAATCTTCAACAATCTTAAATTTCACCCGTTCAACACACTAAAAACCTCGTCAAAAGCTGCACCGTTTTGTACACAACAATATCCCCCTTTAAGCACTTTACCATACTCAGATTCAGCCTAAGATATAAACACGTTATAACAATGTGTCAACACTAATTTATAAACCTCTTAATCAAATTTGCACCTCTGAACTGTCTACTTCTCCTTGAAGGCCTCAATCACACACACACAGCAAGCTCCTCTGTCATCACTCACACGAGCTCTCGAACTAATTTGCATACTGAGTCATATTTCAACAAGTTAACTTAACAAGAGAAATACATGTTTAAACCTTATCACATTATTCAATTATTTTCATTTTCTTTCTATACTAATCACTTACTTTGATCCATCAGTGCAAGAGCACTCCTAAGTCACCCTTTTAAACTACTTTAATCACTTCTCTTTTGTTTGTTTTTTGTTTTGTTTTTTCCATAACTCACTCCCTTGTCATACAGCTTCGTTTGAGTTATTCCACAACTCTATTTTATCCAAGTGTGTTTTAAGTGTATTTTCTTCAACATTCACACTATTTTAACACTCATGAAATTAGCAAGCTCATCTAATTACATATGTTTGTGTTCTTAGCCAGGTTTTAATCACTATCTATGCAGTAATCTTCATGAGCTTATCTCTGTAAGGTTAGTGCATTTTCTGTTTGTATGTGTGATTTTTATAAATGTTTCTTTGTGATCTTTGTGATCTTGTAAATGTTTCTTTTGCAGTGTTTCAAACTCATTTTGACAGGGTGTGTTTTCTCTCTCTGGCTCATCACTGGTCATTGTTAGTGGCATTTCCCCTTCGCCTGTACCCAGCGGCTTTACCCATTGAAGTCCCGTCTCCTCCAGTGACTCCAAGGTCACTCCGGGACTTAGGTTCAAGCAATCGTGACTGCGCCTTGCCTTAGGTTGTCCCAGGGTTTCGAGGTGGGATCTTACCCGTCATGGGCTGTCCAGCCTTCCATGCTCGCCTGATACGGGGGCCAACTGGGCAAGGGTGTTATCAGGTCTGGGGGACACACTGGTTCTGGAAATTAAAGGAGTGTAAACTGCTTTCTTTATTTCATGTGTGTATTAAACTTTCCAACAATAATTTCACATGTAACAGTTTGTGTACGTGCGTTTTCACTTCATTAATGTAATTGTTAGTTCATGTATTTATTTCTCTCGGTCTGTCTCTTTTCTAAAACCTGTAATTAATATAATTTTATTACTTTATTACTTTTCTTAAAACATGCATTCGCTTCATCTTCTTAGAATTTTAAGGTCTGTCTATTTCTCTGGGTGCTCCCCTGACATCATCAGTCACTCACACACCTTCCTCTCACACACACAGCAGCACAGTATTTCCTGTTTCTCTTTCCTGTTTCTACAAATTAATCAAACACTTGTTTTTTCATATTTACAGTCTACAAACCCTCTTTAGTTTACTAAGTCTTGGTCTAAAAACAATACACCCTTATTTCATGCACACTTTTAAATATTCCAAGTTTTTTGCATTTGTCAGTTTTTGTGACATCATTCACCCAATACTTTCATAATCGTCTCACACACACTGCCTCTTCTCTCAACCTCCCACTTTTCACTCATTCAATAAAATAGGGAATTCTACTTCAGTTAAGTACACAGTTATACGATAATCATAATCTGCTTCCTCTGTTTCACAGCAAACACACACCTCGGTTTCCACCTGCACTGACTGTCCGTCAGTTACTGGACGCAGCGCAAGACTGAAAGTGAAGCCAGTCATATGGTGTACTTCCTCCATGTAAAATACAAATAATATATTGTGGGGTATTTAGTAAAACACACTTCTACTCAAGTTTAGAAAGGGTTACGTATTATACAAATTATGAGCGAAATACCGGACTGCTACTATACAATTTTCATAATATACGTATCATGGTCAACAGGAATCATACACATATAGCAAACAGAAACAGCATTTCTACCTTGAAAAGAGAAATAGAAGTTGTCGTAGAGCGCAGTCACTGCAGTCAGTCATTAGTAAACAGGAAGTCTTAATCTAAGAATGTCACAGGCATCTCATTTACATAGACACAGACACACACAGTCTTAAAATAACCTACAGGCTGCAGTAGTACTGACAGACGTATTTCACATAAAAATTGTCATAGTATATTACAAAGACGTCTCACAATGAACAATATTTACAAGGCCTAAAGTCGCACAACCTACAGAATTTTGACAAATTTAAATTAACCCTCCAAGGGATAAACTCCAAGTTTTTTGCGATCAATTAACCAGTCTCGGCCCCGGACCGTGGTCACATATCTAATGCCCTAACACAATTTAAAAGCGTCAACCAACTCAACCCCTGCCGAAAAGCTCTATTTTGGGGCATTTCACATCCCAGGCTTCCCCGAAGTTTTAAGTTAAAGTTACACGCCCGAAACCCGGTTTCTACTGACCAAAAAAGTGCAAACCACCGCCCCGGACGGTAAACTGACCTAGTCGGTAGCTATTTTGGGCCGTCCTCAGTTGCCCACGATTGCCAATCGGACTATCCCTTCCCAAGGAAAATCCTGACCGTCGCCAGGAAATTTGGAGCGTCACCTCCGAACAATGCACTTCTTAGAATTCCCTGAATTCCGTTCTGCAGAAATTTAATTACTTTGAAGACACCGCACAAAACCACAAAACCAACCACATTGGTGTCCAAGCCCGGCTTTATATTCAATTGAGACTTTACTGTCACAAACACTTCACCAATTACCTATCACACTAAATTCACTTAGCAGTCCAACTGCTTTTTTTATTTCTTTCCTTTATTCTCTTTACTCAGTACTGTCATTTATACTTCATTATCATTACTTCAACTTCCATTCTCATGAGATTTTCACCAAAATCAAAACAGACCTTTACCAGTAATGTCAGTGAGTAGACTTTAATTTCTCATGTCCAATCTGGCACATTTTGGAAATAATTCAACAGGTAGTGCCTTACCTTTGAATAAGCCGGCTTATGTCCACTCACTTCGACCACTAACTCGTGTCTGCCCGTTTGAGCACCTCGGACCCTCTCGGTCTCAACCTCCAACTCTCTCCCCCTCAACCCCCGGCCAATGCACCAAATGCAGTAGCATCGCTCAGCTAACATGCTAACAGCACATTTAAGTTACTCACCCCCTCCCTCCTGTGCTGAATCATAGCCGCCTTCTTCTTCTTCTTCGTCTTCTTCTTCTTCATCTTCATCTTCTTCTTCTTCTTCTTCGTCTTCTTCTTCTCCTTCTTTCCTTCCTTCCTTCTTCTGGCAACCAACGTTAAGGTGCATTACCGCCCCTGGCTCACAGCTCAGTGGACATTTAGATGAGAAAATATATATTTGACACATTCGAGGAAAATACTAATAAAATAAATGTTCCCTTTAGAAATCTTAATTTTTTTGCTCTATAAAAATAGTTGTTTTTCTTTTTCAATCACTCAGCAGTAGGATTTACATGAAAAGAGAAACAAATTAAGTTGGAGTGAAAATGTAAATTTTTTGCACTCTCTGGAAAACTGACTCAGTGACTCAAATGACTCAAACCCGATTCATTTTGGTGAGTGACTCATTCAAACTCGATTCAGTAAAAAGAATCAAATTCACCATCACTAGTGTGAACCCTTCTAGCCGGAGAATTTGTAATAACGTGTTGGTGAAGTGTCCATTCCAGAATCTATTACAGAGTACATCATAGTGGCGGGAAAAAGTAATATTTATCTAATGGGAAAATACAAGAATGTCGTCTCTGCGAAGGATGGTACACCTCACAGCCTCGGACATCAATTAGGTATTTTACCGTTAGTTTAGTGAGTTCCAAAACAGCCGTCGGGAGTAGACTTTTCGCCTCATGCTCCTCGGTCAAAGTCGGCTGATGATTCTCTCCAGGCTCGCGGAAAAGAGGGGAGGACGGGATCCCCTAAAGCCCAGAACTCCTTGGGCTTAAGCGAGGCGTCGGACCCTAAAGACTCGCTGGGGTTCTGGGGATTGCCAACCGAGAGAGAGCTGGGTGAGTTTCAGCCTTGAGGGGATAACAGTGGCGGGGTCGCTGGATCTGGTGGTGGGGTCGCGGGAGGCGGTGTGACCACATGTGCCAGCGGGCTCTGTGGTGGCATAGTCTCAGTGGAAGGCTCGAACCACGCGTCAGCAGCAGCAGCAGCAGCAGGGGCTCCGAAGCTCTCCTCTGCAAACACTGTTGAATGGTCTGGAGAAAACTGAGCGATGCAATTTTTGAATTCTGGCTCAGTTTAACTTCTACGAATTTTGCACCCTTCTCGCCCACCATTTTCAACCAGCCCTGGGTGGGAATTCACAGTATGGTGTCGAAAACACCAGAGTGGCTGTTGGAAAAGTCCAAAACAAATTCATCGGTAAAAGCCTCTTGGGCAATCTGACGGTTCGCTCTACAGTACCAGCGGAAGAATGGTGTGCTCCGTGTCTCCCATTGGCTGTATGCAATGATTTTTTTCACCAGATTTAAAGGCTGCTGTTGCTCTTCTTGTTTGAAGGATGGATACGTCTGGGTGTGTTGATCCCTTGTTCGCGCTTGTTGCAAGCTCGTTTCCCGCAGGCTATTCTGCACTTCAGTGTTGCAATGAGGCTCAAAACAGCAAAGTAAACCCATAAGGCAGTTCTCAATCAAGGCAATTTAAGGTAATTTTATTAATAACATATTTTTATGACTACCATAAACTTTTATTACTTCCTAGATCATAAATCACTCGTTTAATATCCCTCCTCTTACTACTACTTAGAAATACCTTCAAATTGAATCTCTTCCAATGTTTTGCCTTGGAGATTTCCAAGGGTCCCTTTCTCCATGGCATGTAGTAGTTTTGGTATTTTTGCCAGCTGGGTTGTAGCCTCTGGAAGTCTGTAATATTCACTGTGGACACGGATATTATGGCCCAGAAAGTCAGCAACTTGATTTTTTTAGGTTCAGGACCGGTGACAAAGTTGCAACATGTTTGCGTAGCTGTGTTGACCTAAGGAGTTCAGGGCTTTGTGCAGCACAGTCATTTGCATAAATCCCGAGACAGTCCTGTCCTCTGTAAGGAGTCAAACAGTTCTTGCAAAGAGGAAGGGGTCTTCTGCTTATGAGCTGTGTTAGGGCTTCAGCCATGTCTGGTCATAACAGTACAGCAACCTTTCGGCCTCTTTTACCCTTAATTTCAACACGACTGAAATGTGCACACAGTTTTTGCTTAAACTTAGAGAGACCGACTGCAACATTCTTATGTAGTGCAGTTGTGTCCTTCTGAAGAAAGGCTTCCAGCTGCATCTTTGAAACCTCTCCTCCTCTTTTTCGATTGAACAAAATCATTTTTGACACAGTTATTCTCCAAAGTTCTCCAAAGGCTTGTGGTGATGGATTATTTTTCAACTTCTGATGCTGAATTTCCCGTCTTTTCAGGATATTGGTGAAGACGCTGCACATCCTCAGTGAAAGGGAGTGTGGATGGCTTGTTAAAGTGCTTGTCACTCAATGTTGTTAACGCTCTGTGAGAGATAAGCTCAGACCATTTTGATGTGTACAGTTTTTTGAAAGTTTGGGTTGACTTTTCCAGCTCATTGTCTTCTGCCATCAGAGCCCTACACTGTATGATGTCACATATCTTGTGCAATGAGTGACCCAGCTTTAGAGCAAGACTTGGAGTTTTATAGGAGAGCCTGTCTTCATCAAACCCAGATACCTCCTTGACAGCTTGGATAAGTTTATGAAAATTTGCAGGTCTGATGGCATCCTCAAGGTTGTATATTACATATTTCTTGCGTAGGATCAGTAGAAGTCTTCCAACTTCATGGATCTTCTGTCGAATATATTCATGTTTGCCGGCGGTGTTGCAGCAATTTTTCACACCAGCCTATTAATCAACCAAAGACCAAGACAGACTTTTTGTCAATGTGAATTGGGTTAAAGGACTCAGGTGCGAGACTCCTTGCAGAGTGACAGTGAATTTATTCACAGTGAGAAAATAAGGCAACAGTTCGAGTCTGTATCCAAAAGGGCAGTGCAGTGATACGGTGACTTCTCCCCGTGGTGACAGTGGAGTGATAATCCAAAACTACTCCTTGTGCCCGCTCCTCCTCCGATCCCTGGATCCTGGAGGCAGATGAGAAACACACACACACGGTAACGAAAACGTTCTCTTCTCCTTCACAAACTAGATATGCTAATCGCGACTACGCTACCCGGTTTAGCTCAACGTTCCAGCGTTGGTTGTGACCCAACCACACCGTTAAATAGGTCTGCTTCGGATTAGTAGCAGCCGGCGAAATGATTAAGCACAGGTGCGATGATTTCAGCTCAGGATACTCCCCCCGGGTCAGCTGCCGTTCTGTGCCACGGCTTCCGGAAGTACATGTTCCAGCATACAAACACACATGCACAGGATGGAGAGGAGAATTCCACAAAGAACACACAAACACAAAAATTGGCAAGGTGACCGGTGAGGACCATCTAGCCGTGACACTTTTAATTCATTTGAAAGCCTGATGCTTAGCCTTGTCCACCCCAGCTGTGAAACTCAGAAACCAGTCTTACTTGTTATCATCTATCGTCCACCTCGTTGCAGAAATAAGCTCATGAAATTTAAAAAGGGAGACTGTCTAAAGTTAGAGGTGTGTTTGATAAAGGCTATGAGCAGACTTTCATGGATGAAATATTTACTATAGACCAATGCATACCTAGGGATCCTCCTGTTTATAAAATCAAAGATTACAATGGGGAACCAATTATCGGTAGTTTTTACAATCATGAGCTGCAGAAAATCAATCTGGTTTAGGGTAAGCTGTATCATATAGAGAAAATTCTCTCAAAACGTAATCAGAGGGGGCAAATGTATTTCCTTGTCAAATGGCAGAACTGGCCTGAAAAGTTTTAAGCTCACTGGCTTTAATCCAGCTATCAAAACCTAAAATAAAAAAACCTGGACCTCATTTCACACTGGTAACGGTATCAGCATGACTGTGAGTTCGCACGGCTTTTACGTAATGCTACCCTCGAACTACTGGTGTATTTAAAAATAACACCAGTAGCAGTTTCCGTGTGGATCTTGCCCACCATCTCCATCTCAATGGGGCCTGGGAGGTGGCTCTCACTGAAATTTCCTATCCCTATACATGGTTCAATCTTCCGAATGATAAGGCTTATTTTGAATGGAGGAAAAAGAATGATGCAGAGCAGAAGCCCGATGATGTCGTTGAGACAAAAATATGTGCTGGTTTTTATCAAGATCCTAACATCTTGAGATCAGAGCTTGAGGCCTGCCTTAGACGTATCGAGTCCAATATTTATCTGAAATATAACCCAATTCTGAAAAACTTTGAGATGATATACCCCACCAGATATGTATTCAAATTTTTCCCACCCCTTGCATATATGCTTGGTGTCACACCAGGGGTCTGGTTAAGATCCGAGCGCAAGTTTGCCCTGTATCCAACCAGATTACATACCCCTTGCTCGGAACCATATCGAGAATATTCATATTGAAATCAAAAGGGATCAGATTGAAACCGTGTACTCTACCCTTTTTAAGAAAGAAAGAAAGTGTACTTTATTGAGCCCCGTGGGGAAATTCCTCTCTGCATTTAACCCATTCACTCAGTGAAGCAGTGGGCAGCCATTGGGCGCCCGGGGAGCAGTGTGTAGGGACGGTACCTTGCTCAGGGGTACCTCAGGGTAGCTGTTCAGGGGAATCGAACCCCCGACCTTCCGATCATGGGGCCACCACTCTACCTACTGAG
Source organism: Pelmatolapia mariae (assembly GCF_036321145.2). Classification (NCBI taxonomy): domain Eukaryota; kingdom Metazoa; phylum Chordata; class Actinopteri; order Cichliformes; family Cichlidae; genus Pelmatolapia; species Pelmatolapia mariae. The sequence goes on from NC_086231.1 coordinate 38,266,574, forward strand.
CTATCCCTGCCCCAGGGATAGCTCTGGGGCAGCTCTGATAGCTACGGTAAAATGATAGTCAAGCTACATTTCTGGCCTGTCAAGGATCTGTCCTAATTCATAAGAACATGGATAATAATAGATTCATAAAATATTACGAATCCCTAGCCGGTAACGGTCTCCCCGGGTTTTCGTGTGCACCCGTAATTTACGGACACGGCATAGCATCTATTTTCTCAAAATTGTTCAGATTTGTCACTTCATTCATGAAGTGGGGTGTGAGCGGTGCAAAACCTCATTTGAAGACCGCTGAACATAGCCTCAGACGTGCTGACTACAGCTGTCAGGAGGTTCAATCACGCAGACACAGCAGGAGGTCAAGAGGACTCAGGGTTAAGCATGATCTCGTGTAGGCCCTTAAAACGCCCGCCTGGTCAAAGAGTGACAGAGTTTAAAAAGCCAAAAAAAAGTGTCAAAAAGAGACAAATGGTTAAAACCGCGAGACGTATAGGAGCAAGTCTAAGCAAGATATTTTCTAACTAAGAAAAACCAAGAATGTCTATAGTTCACGAACGATCGAGCGAGTGTACCTTAAGCAAATTGGATCTGTTTATAGCACCGTTGACTCAGTTTTCAATTGAAGACAAATGTTATTCAGAAATGTTACCAGTATCAGCAATGACAGATGGGGGACTTCTGGATTTTTACGTGCCTGGAAACGGGTTGCATTACCTGGATTTAAATGACACAGTGTTTAGTTTAAGGCTGAAAATAACAAACACAGATGGCACTGATATCACTGCCGACCCTCATGTCGGAATTATAAATTACCCTTTAAATACCATTTTCTCACAATGTGATGTGACTCTGGGTGACAGGTTGATTTCTCAAGCCAGTTCTCCTTACCCGTATAGGGCCATCATCGAGACTTATTTAAATTACCTGGAAGAAAGTCTGAAAACTCAATTTAGTGCTGGTCTTTTTTTCAAAGGCATCCATGACTCTCATGTTGTCAATAACGAGCCTAACAGAGGCTTAGTCAGAAGAGCCGCGTATAGCGAGCGTTCAAGAGAGTTTTGTGTTTTGGGTCCTTTGCACTCTGACATGTTTTTTTCTGTGAAAGATTTTTGCTCAATAATGTGGATTTAAGAGTTAAGCTCACCCGGGCCAGCGATGCATTTAGCCTCATGGCGCCTCAAAATGCCAATTACTGTCTGAATATTCTGGGAGCTTCAATGTTTATTAGAAAAGTCACGGTATCCCCCGCAGTGCGTGTAGGTCACGCAGCAGCTCTCATGCATGTGAATGCCTTATATCTGATGTCGCAGATTAATGTAAAAACATTTTCCATACAGGAGAATTCCCGGATATCACATCATGAGAACCTGTTTGTGGGTTCACTGCCCAGATATCTTGTCATAGGCATGGTAAACCACGCTTTTACAGGGAGATATGATTTATGCCCTTCCAATTTCCAGCATAACAATTTAGAGTTTTTGGCTTTGTGTCATGAGAGTAAACAGATACCAGCCAAAGCTTTTCAACCCAATCTCACTGACAATCAGTCTGTGAAAGATCTGTCCTTGTGCATAGACAGACAGGAGTTTGAACAAGGATATACTCTGTTTGTGTTCAATTTGAATCCTTCAGATGACAGCCAAGCATTGTCACCAATAATAAATGGCAACTTGAGACTTGAAATGCGCTTCATAGTCCCGCTGCCTCACACAACGACGCTGATCGTTTATGCTTATTACGATTCAATTCTAGAGATCAATTCAAAAAGACAAGTTTTGGTTGATTATTACTGATAGGTTTGTTTTCTCCAATCATGAACAATCATCAGTTGAAGAGTATCGTGAGGCTGCTGGTCGGTGACAGATTCTGTGGGGTTTGGGCCTCAGACGAGTTACTGCTGCTGCTCAAACGCTCATTTAAACGGCCGGCATATCTGATCATAAATACAGATCCAAGGAATAAACCTTGAACTCATTGGCTGGCGATTTAATTATGTCACGGTCCCCGTGTCTCTCTGGTTGGCTCACGCTGGCTACAGGTTTTGTTGTTGTTCTTTTTTGTTTTTTGTTTTCTTTGTCTCTCCTCCTCTCTGCCTGGGTGGAGCTCGTTACGGGCTCTCGCTCTTGGCCCACGCACCTGTGTGATTGTCTCCACCTGCTGTTGATCTGGCTGATTTCCCCAGCTGCTATTTAAGGCAGTGGCACAGAGCAGCTCACCGCTGGAACGTTGAACCTCCTGAGTTCGTGCTCTCGGCATTATCAAAAGAAATCCCTGTATGTATTTTGCTGTGAAACTAACGTTGAATTCTGTGTGTAGATATCCTTCTTCTGGACCAAATCACGGGACCTGCCTGGGTGTGGCAGCGTGTGTGGAGTTTTGGAGCGAGTGCGGCTGAAGAGGAGTGCGTGTGTGCGGAGGAGCTGTGGCGGTGACTGTGTGGAAGAGGAAGCGTGTGTGTGGATTCCCCCCCCCCTTCTCTCCCTGGAGCCCTGGACCCCCCCTCCCAACTCACTGTACATGTATATAGCACTGAGGTGATCCCTGTTGTAAATAAATAACCTCCTTTTGTTCACAAAGAAAGAACTGTCTGCGCGTGAGTCCATCCAGTCGCCATGACAGAACGTTCCAGCCAGAATATGGACTCAGCAGACCAAGATCCAATCCAGCGAGCCCTTGCGTCACAGGAGGGGGTACTGGTCCGCCACGAGGCAATGTTCTCACACCTGCTAGGCCAGATTGCGTCTCTCACCCAGGCAGTGGCTCGGCTTACACCGCTGGAGGGAACACCCTCGGTGGCTCACCCCGCCCCGCAAGGAGCCGAAGCCCCAGCCATGGAGCCGGCTGCAGCTGAGGTAACCGCCCCCTCTGCTCTGGAACCAGGCACCACAGGTCTTCATCTACCTGCCCCTGAGCCCTTCTCTGGTGAGCTATCCAAGTGTGCAGGATTTTTGACACAATGCTCTTTGGTTTTCCGCCAACAGAGGCGTTTGTTTGAAGATGATGGAGCAAGAATTGCATTTTTTGTTCAGTTGTTACGTGACCGCGCGCTGCTGTGGGCTCAGGCAGCACTTAAAGCCAATCCAGACATAACCTATGCTGTTTTTCTTTCAAAATTTAAAAATGTTTTTGAGAAGGGATCCGGCGCTGAAGCAGCAGCTCATCGGTTGCTGAACCTGAAGCAGGGGAAGCGGAGTATGGCAGACTACTCCATTGACTTTCAGATTCTGGCCGAAGAGACTGGCTGGCGTGAGGATGCATTACGAAGTACCCTTCTAAATAATCTTTGTGAAGAGTTAAAGGATGAATTAACCATGCGGGAATTGCCCACCTCGCTAGATGCTTTAATGACTTTGTGTGTACAAGTAGATGGCCGCCTGCATGCACGACGGAGTTCCCGGCACTACAACCTTCATGAGCCTTCGGGGCAGCCCAAAATGACGCCCGGAGGAGCCCAGGCAGAGCTCCGTGGGCAAAGGGAGGAGTTGGATCAAGAGGAACCCATGCAATTGGGGCACTCCCGGGTCAATTCCACTGAGCGCCATCGCCGTTTGGTTTCTGGTGAGTGCTTGTTTTGTGGCAAGAAAGGCCATTTTGTGGCAACCTGCCCGTTGCGATCAAAAGGGCGCGCCCGCCAGTAAAGGTAGGAATACTGGTGGGCGAGCTCCCTCAAGATTCTCCTCCACGTCTTTTGCTGCCAGCCAAGATAACTAAGCAAACCATGACACACTCTCTCTCAGCTTTAATAGACTCTGGCGCCGAACAAAACCTCATTGACTCAAATCTCGCCAAACGTTTGAACTTGGTCTCTGAACCATTGCCACACCCTCTTCATGTTTCTGCTTTGTCGGGACAGCGCCTACCGGACATCACTCACGTTACAGAGCCAGTTACCCTCACGTTATCTGGAAATCATTCTGAAACGATCAGCCTTTTTGTGTTTCCGGCTCCACGCGCACCTTTGGTTTTGGGTCACCCCTGGTTACAACGCCACAATCCTCGCATAGATTGGAAGAGGGGGTGCGTGTCTGGGTGGGGGGAGGAGTGCCACATGAACTGTCTTAGATCAGCCCCTCCCCTCGCTTCCACTGTTGAACCGCCCCCAGCTTTGGAACCACCGGATCTCTCCTCTGTGCCTCCAGTTTATCATGACTTGGCCGAGGTTTTTTGCAAAGACAGAGCGAAGTCGTTACCTCCCCACCGGCCATACGACTGCGCAATTGAATTGCTTCCTGGGGCTCCGTTGCCTACGAGCCGCTTGTACAGCATCTCACAGCCTGAGCGGGAAGTAATGGAGACGTACATCTCAGACTCCTTGGCTGCTGGCATAATACGCCCTTCCTCGTCCCCAGTAGGGGCTGGGTTTTTCTTTGTTGAGAAAAAGGACAAATCGCTACGTCCTTGCATTGATTACCGGGGGCTGAACAAAATTACAGTCAAGAATAAATATCCTCTCCCGCTTCTCTCATCTGCATTCGAACTCCTTCAAGGGGCCACCATGTTCAGCAAACTGGACCTCCGAAATGCATATCACCTGGTCAGAATCCGAGACGGCGATGAGTGGAAAACCGCTTTTAACACACACCTCGGTCATTTCGAGTACCTGGTGATGCCATTCGGGCTGACCAACGCCCCAGCCATCTTCCAAGCGTTGGTTAACGATGTGCTCCGAGATTTCTTAGATCGTTTCGTTTTTGTCTATCTGGACGACATTCTGATTTTTTCTAAGTCTGAAACCGAGCATGTAACCCATGTAAAACAGGTCCTCCAGCGGCTGCTAGAGAACAGACTTTTTGTAAAAGGGGAGAAATGTGAATTTCACGTTCACACAGTGTCGTTCCTGGGTTACGTAATTGACCAGGGTAACCTCAAACCGGATCCGGCCAAGATCAAGGCTGTAGTGGAATGGCCGGAACCAACTGATCGCCGTAAGCTTCAGCAGTTCCTCGGCTTTGCAAATTTTTATCGCCGGTTCATTAGGGATTTCAGTAAAATCGCTCTGCCTTTGACCCGCTTAACCTCTCCTAAGGTCTCTTTTCAGTGGGATCAGGCGGCCCAAAAGGCCTTCACACAGCTCAAGGACCGATTCACCACTGCACCCATCCCGGCTCAGCCATTCATTGTATGGACAGACCACAAAAACCTGGCTTACCTACGAACAGCAAAACGTCTCAACGCTCGACAGGCTAGGTGGGCTCTTTTTTTCACCCGTTTTAACTTTTCAATCTCTTACAGACCAGGCTCGCGGAATGTGAAGCCGGACGCCCTATCGCGTCAGTTCTCAGTGCCTGAGGAGAGGCGGGACCCTGAGCCCATCCTGCCAGCAACTTGTGCCATTGGTGCAATAACATGGGACATTGAGTCGGCCATTCGAGAGGCTCAGCGGGCTGAACCAGACCCTGGAGGAGGACCAGCAGGGCGGCTCTTTGTTCCATCAGCCACTCGGTCTCAGGTACTGCATTGGGCTCACACTGCCCGCTTCACATGTCACCCAGGAGTACACAGAATGATCACCTTCCTTCAGCGCTATTTCTGGTGGCCCACGTTATCACGGGACGTTCGGGAGTACGTCTCTGCCTGTTCAACCTGCGCCCGCAGCAAGCTGGGACATCAACCTCCGGCCGGCTTGCTGCAACCTTTACCTACACCGTCTCGGCCGTGGTCCCATATCGCTGTGGATTTTGTTACCGGCCTCCCACAGTCAGCAGGTAACACCACTATAATGACTATTGTTGACCGCTTTTCGAAAGCTGCCCATTTTGTTGCACTCCCCAAGCTCCCGACGGCCCTGGAGACGGCTCGGCATCTCACGAATCATGTGTTCCGCCTCCATGGCATCCCGGAGGACGTGGTTTCGGATCGTGGGCCGCAATTCACCTCTCGTGTGTGGAAGGAGTTCTGCTCGGCGCTAGGAGCCAAGGTCAGTCTATCCTCTGGTTACCACCCACAGAGTAACGGACAAACTGAGCGCACCAACCAGGAGCTGGAGACCGCTCTGCGCTGCGTAGTTGCTTCCAACCAAACCATCTGGAGCGACCAACTGCCCTGGGTGGAATATGCCCACAATAGCCTGACGTCTTCAGCTACAGGGCAATCTCCGTTTGAGGCCTCCCTGGGGTATCAGCCTCCTCTGTTCCCTGCTCTGGAAGGTGAGCACTTTGTCCCTTCGGTCCAGTTTCACCTCCGTAGGTGTCGCCGGGTTTGGAGGGCCACCCGGGCGGCCTTGCTGCGCACAAAGGAACGCAACAAACTTCTGGCCGACCGGCGCCGCACTCCTGCTCCTGAGTACACCATCGGTCAAAAGGTTTGGTTGTCCACACGCTTCGTTCCTGTTCATACCGAATCAAAGAAACTCACCTCAACCTTCATCGGGCCGTTTGAAATTGCTGCTTTGATAAACCCGGTTTCTGTTCGCCTTAAGTTGCCGCGCAACATGAAGATACACAATGTCTTCCATGTGTCTCAGATTAAGCCGTGTCTCTCCAGTCCATTATGCCCTCCTTCCAGGCCCCCTCCGCCCGCCCGGGTCGTTGGTGGGCTTCCTGCCTACACGATCTCCCGCATCATGGACTCTCGCCGCCGCGGGAGGGGTCTTCAATATCTGGTGGATTGGGAGGGTTATGGCCTTGAGGAACGATGCTGGGTTCCCCGCTCGGCGGTGTTGGATCCCGGGATGCTTGCGGACTTTCATCGCCATCATCCAGATAAGCCTGGTGGGTCGCCAGGAGGCTCCCGTTAAGGGGGGGGTACTGTCACGGTCCCCGTGTCTCTCTGGTTGGCTCACGCTGGCTACAGGTTTTGTTGTTGTTCTTTTTTGTTTTTTGTTTTCTTTGTCTCTCCTCCTCTCTGCCTGGGTGGAGCTCGTTACGGGCTCTCGCTCTTGGCCCACGCACCTGTGTGATTGTCTCCACCTGCTGTTGATCTGGCTGATTTCCCCAGCTGCTATTTAAGGCAGTGGCACAGAGCAGCTCACCGCTGGAACGTTGAACCTCCTGAGTTCGTGCTCTCGGCATTATCAAAAGAAATCCCTGTATATATTTTGCTGTGAAACTAACGTTGAATTCTGTGTGTAGATATCCTTCTTCTGGACCAAATCACGGGACCTGCCTGGGTGTGGCAGCGTGTGTGGAGTTTTGGAGCGAGTGCGGCTGAAGAGGAGTGCGTGTGTGCGGAGGAGCTGTGGCGGTGACTGTGTGGAAGAGGAAGCGTGTGTGTGGATTCCCCCCCCCCTTCTCTCCCTGGAGCCCTGGACCCCCCCTCCCAACTCACTGTACATGTATATAGCACTGAGGTGATCCCTGTTGTAAATAAATAACCTCCTTTTGTTCACAAAGAAAGAACTGTCTGCGCGTGAGTCCATCCAGTCGCCATGACAAATTAGATGAAGATGGAGGTGCAAGTTTTTATGATTCGTTCGGATTCCCACCGGATTATCCATTTTGTAACCTTTTTGAAAAAGCATGCTGATCGAGTATCTTTCCATCAAAGGCAGCTGCAAGCCATGCTGTCTACAGTATGCGGTCAGCACTGTATATCCTTTTTAGCCCAGAGATCGCGTGGAAAGACTTATGATGATGTACTTGCTTTATATGGGTCTAATCAAAAGAAAAATGATGCCATGGTCTCGTGTGTTGTAAAACGATTTATATGCGTTTGATCATGTAAAGCTAGCAATTTTAACCAAACTTCATGCTCTCTGAAAGCTTTTAATGATTGTCACTTATGTTAAATGTAAATGCGTTGTTTGTTTTGTTTTTAATTGAACAAAAACAGGAGAGATAATTAACTTTAAGGGTCTAAGTGATGCCTTGTTTAGCCTGGTAGTCAGTGATGTAAAGCCTCTTATCCTCTTCACTTACAAAGTGTGATGGATAGCCTGAAGCTTCTAGTTTTTTGCGCTGGAAATGATGTACATATTGAGTGAATATAGTATTACTCTGTCTCTCAAAGTGCCATACCTCGATGATTTTAGCTATTCTATAGCCTTTTTCTAAGCCAAGGTTAAATTCAGGAGTGGTCCACACGCCTCGGAGAGCTCTCTCCTCGTTGCTATGGTTACACGCCTGCTCCTGGTTGTTCATGTCAGTGCAAGTGTGGCAGAGCGTAAACACAAGCTTGCCTGATTGGGTTTTATAAGGTAAGACAGGAAAATAAAGACCCCTGGGCGGGTATACAACTGCCTTGATAAACCCAAAGTAGTTTTTTGTGTCCTGAAAATTTCGAAAGATTATTTGAGGATGACCTAAGGGGTACCGACACATGCTATTTACAAAGGATACAAAGAGGTAACATCCACATAACAAATGTTTTCACCAGGCCCAGCATTGCAGCGCAGCCGTGCTGGCCTTGTGCAACCACCGAAGAGAGTGTAGCGAGATTTAAAGGCTCGGGTGGATCGTAACGTTTGACAAAGCTGATTACACTCTCATCAGTACGTTTTAACTCCATCCATTCATCCTCCCAAATTATCACAAGCTGCACATTATGCTCACCTCTCAATCTAGCGAGCCTGTCTTGAGTGGCCATGTTAATGTCCGAAAAAGAAGCACCTAGCAGGGGGTTGAGAGCTGCCTGATTTGAAAAACACGTAACACGTGTCTGATAAAAACGCCTTGTGTGTAAGAGCCATGCTTGAGTCACTGAACTGAGGATGAGGAAAATGATTTGACCTGATTACGATAATTTCCAGGGCACGGTATTGCTAAAGAATTCGCCGGCATAAAGTTTGTTAAATAAGCTTTTAGGCACGCGCTGGCAAGGGTATTACGGCTAAAAGGATCGACTCCTGTCTCTTCAATAAAACCGTTTCTGAACAATGTGCAACCCCGAGCTAGAATTTCAACATCGTTTTCACAATACAAAAGGGCCTCTTTCATGAAATCGAAGGTGCTGGAACTGACCGAATCATACCATTTGTAAAATTCTTTCCTCCCATTCGTAGTCATGCGCTCAAGAGTATATGTGGAGGGGGGAGGATAAGAGCCTACATAAGTCATGTTTTGTTTCGAGCTGAATGAGTGAGGAAAAAGACCCTTAACGCTATCAGAAAAGCCCATTGCTTTCGGGATTGCCGAGAGAGGCATGGGAAGAAAGCAGGACAAGTCCATATAACGCTGATTAAAGTCTGGCTCTGTAAAGCTGATCACTTTCGATCCTTGCATGATTAAGTATGGTTTTAAACCTTGCTTAACCATAACCCTGAGAATAATGTAAGCATCGAAACCCTTGGCATTATGAGCGATAAAGATAGAACCCTTAAAGAAAGGTCGTCTAAAATGTGCAAGAAACTTTTCAGCGCCATCCTCGCCTTGTGAGCTCCAGCATTTACCATGTGGTGTGTTCACCATGATGGTTTACAAATGTTTCAAAATCATAGAGAATCAACTTGTTGTTATGTTTTGTCTCGCCTTCTAAAACCTGCATATATCACTGATGTGTTTCCTGATCACTAGATTTTTCCTGACGACAGTTTCGACATTTGCTCCTTTCACACTTGTGTGGTTTGCCGTTTGCTGCTAGACAATAAAGTAACGAACACTTCACACATTTTTTGTAAATTTGACAGTTGCTTGCGAGTCTTTCACGCCTCTGAACAAGCTTTTTATGGTTGTTGAAACAAACGGGAGTCCTACAGACATGCTGGTTACAGCCAGGCTGCATACAGACCGAGCAGCGAGCAGGGCAGAAATGGAATAAGATATGGTTATATCCTGTGTAACAATAATCGCATACATAGTTTGTGCCCTTTTAAATTTTTTGCAGTGTAGTAATGGTTTTCGAATAAAAATAAACAGTTTTTTCGCTAGTTCGTGTACTCGTTTGAAATTTACAAAGATTGCGATTATACTATAAAATACAATAATTTTACACTGCGGAGGGGGTTTTCAAATGTAATTATTTGATTAAAGCCGACAGGCGTTTGATGCTTTAGACCTGCTTTTTGCTGAATTTCTCTAGCTAAGGTTTCAGCCTGGATATCATTAAAATCCGAGTGCAGAAGGTGGGCCAGACTTAGATTGCAAAACATAAATTATTTGTAGGGTTATGGACCATGTACAAAAAACGCCTTTTCTTTTTAACGATTTCATTGTTAAGGATCTGTCTAAGCAGTCTCTTTCCACTGCCAGAGGGTGGTCTAACAATCTGAGCTGTGAGCTCAAGCGATTCGTCACACATTACCGACCAGTTTGATTGTACGGTTCTCAAGAATAAATTTTCAAATTCAGACAAATCGTGATTATCACGTAAAATGACTGAAACATTGTTTTGTAACTGATCCCCTCTCAGCTCTAACTGTACAACATCGCCTGGACGTGCATGGGAGAAAACCCTGTTTGTTATTTCACGGGCACTACCCATTATGCCTTGATATCTGGAGGCGGGAAATTCAAAATTTGTCTAATTTCAACGTTATTAAATTTATTTCTGACAACTATAGAGGGCTGTGTTGAATTGCTGGCGCAACTCTGTTCTGGATTACCGCCATGTTGAAACAAATGATCGCGATGATGGTCTGCAGGGCTGTCTTGGACTGGTTCATTTGCGGGTAATTGTATATTGTTTTGGGAAAAGTCGGGCGATTGTTGGTTATGAGAGTCATTCAAACGGTTTTCATTTAACCTATTTATCTGGCTTAACAGCTCTAGGGGTATTTGAACCTCGTCCTGTCTTTGTGCCAAAGCAGCTAAAGCGTGGTTAAGAGCAAAGAACGGGTCAGAAGAAATGTTTTGTGATAGGCAGCCTTGAGAATGAGCAGCGTTTCACTCTATTTGGATTTCCCCAGGCTCAACACCCAAACTTGGAAAGCTATTTTGCGAAAGACTTTCACTATGTGCTAATCGGGCAAAGGCTAAATTGGGCAATTCTAAAGGATCATTATCATTAATCGCAGCAGGGTGCTCACTGCTTTGTGAAAGTGTATTTGAGACTGATCGATATTTGGGTTTAACATAGCTAGAGCTAGGTTTAGTGTGAAAAATGGGTCATTATCCATTATTCACGCAGAAGAATGTAAAAGGAGAATGTTTAAAAAAACCAAAGAGCTTATTTATTTCTTATTTCATCAAGGACATTAATTCAACAATGAGACATACTGCTCGAAGAGCCAGAGAAACAAGCTGCTGTCAGTTGCGCTTTCTTTGTCCTGCTTCTGCTGGTCCTGGTGCTCGCAGTCTTGAACGCCCTGAGGTGTTTAATGCCTAAACCTGACAATTAGAGGGTAAAAAGAAAAAAGTAAGTTATGGTAAATAAAAACGATAGTTTAAAAAATTTAAAATTATGAGAACGTAGAGAGACTCACCGTGTCTGGCTCGCAAGATCAGGCGCCGCGGCTTTCAAGTGTCTGATGGCGGACAAGACGCGCCGGTATGGGTGGTTGCCGGAGGCAGCGTGGAGCTCTGGGAACCTCGGGCCGGATGGCCTAGCTCGGTTAACAAATCGTGTCTGTCCCTGTCGGACGAATATTTTTCCCTGCGGGTTACTGGAATGTGGCTGTAGTGGATTGTTATGGTAGCGTGGAAATCAGAGTGCGAGGGAATAGATAATCATCCAAGTCTGAGATGTTTGAAAATGAAACACGGTTATTGTTATTGTGAACAATTAGCTGTTATTCTGGGAGATCAAGAATGAAAAACTTACTGATATCGCTGAGAGAAACTGGGCTAGAACAGAGCTGGCTTGTTTCAGAGTCTAAAAGAGAAAACAAGTAGTTTTAAAATACGCAAAACTAGTAAAATATCAAAGGAGCATAAGATAAGATGAACAAGACGAAATGAGTTACCCGAGTAGGCCATGATAGCTGGTGTAGAGATATGATATGTATGTACTTTAGCCCGTGTTAAAATCAAGCTTATATATATATTTTTTAAAGTGTATTGTGGGTGTTACAAAGAATTTGTGATCTTTTTTTGAAATGAAATGATTGACAGAAGGTCAAAGGAAAATGCAAAACAGGACAGGAAGATTAACACTTACCTATTGATATGCTCAGCCGGAGAGCGACGCCAGCTGTTGATCTGGCTGGAGACAGGAGTCTTGTGGGAGCTCGGTGCTAGTCTTACGCTCTGGCGAAGATCATAAAAATCAGACCTGCAGCCGATTGGCTATCTGGGGGACCGCAGGGACCGCCCATTTGATACGTGATTGGCAGCGGGCGAAGTTAGGCATGCCTCGGACACGGAGTTGGTCTCAAGTTTCGAAAAGAGGTAAGAATCATTCGGGAGCTGAGACGGGGCGAGTAAGACGGACAATTTAGGCTGTGCGCTGGATGTGAGAAGAGGGGTCCTGTGTAGAAAGACTAAGGTTTTTTAGGGAGATCCCTGTTGACACATAAGGTTTTGGGGATACAGGGGAGACCCTAGGAAGCTATCCTATGGGGCTTAGGAGTGGTGTGAGTTTGGATGAAGACCGAGGGTTTTTTCAGGAGAGGACTGTTAACTTGCCTAAGGTTTTGGGGATAGAGGGGAGATGCCGGGGGGGGGGGGGGGGGGGGGGGGGGGGGGGTTCAGGATCGTGAGAGTTTGTGACTCGGACTTTGATTCTGAATTTCCTAGTTCAGATTAAACAAATGCAAATACATTGAAATAAAGTTTTCCACGGGGGCATGCAGCCTCTATGTCTCGCCATACTGACTGTTACAACAGCACGAGTTTAACTAAGCACTTTACTATGGTTTAACACATTTTTCACACACACACAGGCCCGCACACAGGCGCCATTTCTTGGCTTAAAACTGAGAAAAACACCATGATATTTTTAATAATCACATAATTTTTTAATTATTGAAAATGAATGAGTTATGAAATATGGTAATTTTATTAATATGATAATTTTATTAATAATATATTTTTATGGCTACCATCTGTTTTATTACTTCCTAGGTCATAAATCACTCATTTTGACATAAGGGGTATAATATCCCTCCTAGGAATGTAAAAATGTTCCTCTCTTTTCCCGTTTCTGGGAGGCAGTGGAGAGTTAGAGGGTACAGAATGATCTGGCGGGGGATGCCAGATTAGGCACCCCCCTTCCGGCTCTCCTCTCTCCATTCTTGTCTCTTTTGTCTTACTTTTCTTTATCACCTTTTCTATTTCTTTAAAGAAGTGGGGCTCTTTAAGTAGAGGGAAGTATTAATTTCCAGTTGCAGTGAACTGATAGAAGAAAATAAACTGTAGAAAACTAAACAGAAAAAGTAGAAGAGAAATAACAATTTAACATAAACCAGTGACACACTCCGGGGCCTGATCGAGCCTGGCAGGGCCTCCTTGGATGAGGGTGTCTAGTGATAATGGCCGAAACACCCGAAGTGAAGTTGATGCACAGAACGATTTGTCCTGCTGATGAAGTTTACGGACCGCCTTTCCTCATAGCAGCCATCCCTCAAGGCCAGGGGTCTCAAACTGCAGGCCTCGAGGGCCGGTTTGATTCTAGTGCTTTTGTGGCGTCGGTTTATGTGCTTTATGTGTCACAATTAGCTAAATCTGATATTGTGTGGGCTGTAGTGTTTAAAGGATTGCATAATAAACAATTATTTTCGTTTTTAAAATAGATTTCTACTAAGTCTGCAGTCATAAAACAAAACTGTTTAATGTCTTTGTCATGGAAACATAAATGTCTCTAAATTTTAACTGTGGTGTGTCAGCACTAGCATTGCATCACCAATTCATTTAAATTAATGACTTCACTGAAATGTACACACTTTCCAGAGCATTCAGTTGTCAAGACTGGACCCTCTTGTGAGCCAGTTGTGTCCCCTGGGTCACAGACATGTCAGGTTTGAGATGTCAGGCTTAGAAATATAAAGTAAAAGAAGGTTTATACCTTTATGAGTGGTAGCAGTCATTCAACATTCATCGTCATTCATTTAGGATTGATTAAACAAAATGATGGCATCCATTAAAACACCATGAAAACATCAAACTAGTTATTTTTCAGCGTTGATTGTGTTCATTGGTAATCTATAAACAAACTACAGTGATACAGACAATTTCATCACATTTTGTGTGGATAAAATGATCCACTCCAACACTCTGTCGGCCTAGTAACCAGTGGATCAATTAAGACAGTACATTTGATAAAAATACATCGGTTTACGACTTGAACTGAATAAAAAAAGTTATTTGTCCAAAAGTTAATTTGTGGATGAGGGTTGTTGTGAGATAATCAGTTGAACTGCTTAATGTACTGTAGTATGATTATGTTAAACATAAGCACAAGTAATACTACTGCACTTAAATATTATTGATACTGTGATGAAATGGTACATACCATGAAATATACTTAACATGTACATAAAAATACTCAAGATGGAAAAATGTCACCTGACAAGCATACTTGAAATTTGCTTTGAAATCATATTTCAATACCTCTTGTAAATTCTATGAGCCAAAAATATAGTGCAGTAACTTGTCAAAGACATAAAAAGTACAATATCTCCCTCTGATACATACCTGTCTACTGTTCTGTATTACCACAGTGTAACAGGGTTCTTAAGCTCTAGGAATGACATTAAACATAAATGTGACAGCTGTCTTTGTAAAAACTGTATGCACTGATGGAAGTGGATAGAAGTTTGAAGACAAACTGCTATATTACAGATATTTATTACTGACTTTCATCAGAAAATTCAGAGTAACTGTAAAACTCATCATCTGAAGTATGATCAAAGTTAATGTTCTCTGCTCCTGACAAAACTTGCATATAACACTGTGCAGCTTGGTTTGGCCAGCTTTTGTTGCAGGTACAAAGGATAAGCAAAACTTTCAGCCCTGAACATATTTAAAGCACTGAGCAGCACTCCATGCCTACACACTGCAAGCTCCAGTCCCTCCTCATCCACCTTGCTGCTGGATCTTTGGGAGCTCTCTCTGGCTGCTGACCTCTCCCCTCCACAAACACCTCGTCTGGAGACCTAATATGCAGTAAACTGCTGGTGACAATGTCTTTTCACACTCTCTTCAGCAGAGGGTTAAAGGTTACCATAATTCTGTCTATGTAATTATAGTGTTCAATCTTACATGTCTGGATGTCCTGTGTATGTAGTCCACAAATCTTCCCACATCTTCATCCTTTGCTATGAAGACATCTTAAAGATGCCCTGTTCCTCAGCTCTGAACGAAATAGCAATACAGAATACTTTATGGTGTCATACAGTCCAAAGTTAGTTGTCGCACATTAGTCACATTTTCTGATACAAACGTTGCTACTACACATATTTTGCTGTACCTAGCTGCATTCTTGAAACGGTAATGCTTGCGGTTTCCATCCACTGAAATTGCAAGCATGTCTGGGGCACACGCATGACATGTGAAGGGATCCTCCTTTAAAATCTTGTCTGATTCATATCTCACGGCTTCTCACTCAAAAAAACCTTTCTGAAAGCTGTCTGCAGAGAACTTTCCCATCTGGTTTAAAATGAAAGACATCAACAGAAAACAAATATGCTGTAAGTGACTTTTAAATCCTGAATAACACAGAAGAACCATACTGTAAGGATGCATAAACTAAAATGCTCACACGGCAAGCATTTTTATAAATGCTTGGCAGGAAAGTCCTGGTGATGCCATCTTCTTCAAATGTGAAGAAGACATCTGTGGCATAGACAGTAGAAAAGTGAAAAACTCATGACTCCAGAGTAAAAGGTCTTCTTAATATCTCATACTATACTGCAATAACGCTTGTGAGGGTTTAGTTTTAGGTGAATTGTTTACAGATGGTTTTCAGTCAGGACAAAATGAAGTTCTTCTTACCATTCATTGTGACCACAGCAACAGCCTTTCCTGGTTTGATCCTCAAACATTCAGGTGGACAGCCGCAGATTCTGACTGGGCTCTCCACAGGTACAAGTCGTGCTAAAGAAGTTAACATGTATGTGTAACATATGAATTAAATGAGTTGTATTAACTAGGAAGTAAAACATTGAAATGTGAGTAAGATATGGTAGAACCAACTGAGCCTTAATGGAAACAATAAAAACACTTAACAGCTGACAGTATACTGGAGAGCTGAGGAAGCTGAGTGACATAGCATCAACATTGAAATAAAAATGAGAGAGAGCTTAAGGAAAATGTGTAAACAGTAAAGTCAAGTCAAGTTGGTTTTATTGTCACTTCAACCATATACAGTTAGTACACAGTGAAACGAAACAACGTTCCTCCAGGACCAAGGTGCTACATGCAACATAAATTAGCTACTTTAGTGTTTTTCTGTTAATTTATGTTGTAATTTATGTTAGGTCAGTCTGTCTTGTCTCTGCTAGCCAGCTAACTAGGCCTCTTAGTTAGCTAGTTTAGTGTTTTTCTGTTAACTAAGAGGCCTAGTTAGCTGGCTAGCAGAGACAAGACAGACTGACCTAACATTAATTACAACATAAATTAACAAAAACTAACTATCTAACTATCTAAGGAAAAAAAAAAAACTTGGTAGGTAGGTAGTGCAGGAACAGTAAACATTTCTTAATGTAGCAGCAAAAATTAGGAAGTAAAGAAGTTAGTGCAAAAAAATCCAGTAATCATATTGTGCAAAAGAGCATTTACAGGTTGGTGTGTACGATAGTTTGGTGGTGTAGGTCAGTGTGTTTGCGCTTGTGTTGATTAGTTAGTCCAGTCTCAATGCTTTGAGGTAGTTGAGTTAAGCTGAGTGATACTGTTTGTGTGTGTGTGTGTGTGTGTGTGTGTGTGTGTGTGTGTGTGTGTGTGTTTATCAGTCCAGTCCCTTTTTGTTGAGGAGACGGATGGCTTGTGGAAAAAAGCTGTTGCACAGTCTGGATGTGTGTGCCCGAATGCTTCGGTACCTTTTTCCAGATGGCAGGAGTGTGAAAAGTGTGTGAGAAGGGTGTGTCCAATCAGCCACAATGCTGGTGGCTTTGCGAATGCAGCGTGTGGTGTAGATGTCCTCAATAGAGGGGAGAGAGACCCCGATGATCTTCTCTGCTGTTCCCACTATCCGCTGTAGGGTCTTGCGGTCCAATATGGCACAGTTCCCAAACCAGACAGGGATGCAGCCGCTCAGGATGCTCTCGATAGTTCCTCTATAGAAGGTGGTCAGGATCGGTGGTGGAAGCTGGGCCTTTCTCAGTCTTCTCAGAAAGAAGAGACGCTGTTGGGCTTTCTTGTGCAGGGAGCTGGTGTTGAGGGACCAGCCGAGGTCCTTCTCCAGGTGGACGCCCAGGAATTTGGTGCTGTCGACGATCTCCACAGAGGAGCCGTTGATGCTCAGCGGTGAATGGTCGCCTCGTGTCCTCCTAAAGTCAACAACCATCTCTTTTGTCTTGTCAACATTCAGAGACAGGTTGTTGTCTTTACACCAGTCCGTTAGCCTCTGCACTTCCTCTCTGTACGCTGACTCGTCGTTCTTGCTAATGAGACCCACCACGGTCGTGTCATCAGCGAACTTAATGATGTGATTTGAACTGTGTGTTGCTACACAGTCATGAGTCAGCAGTGTGAACAGCAGAGGACTGAGCACACAGCCTTGTGGGGCCCCAGTGCTCAGTGTGGTGGTGCTGGAGGTGCAGTTCCCGATCCGTACTGACTGAAGCCTTCCGGTCAGAAAGTCCAGGATCCAATTGCAGAGGGAGGTGTTCAGGCCCAACAGGCTCAGCTTTCCGATCAGTTGTTGGGGGATGATCGTGTTGAATGCTGAGCTGAAATCTATGTACAGCATTCGAACGTGTGTGTCCTTCTTGTCCAAGTGTGTGAGGGCAAGATGGAGTGCAGTGGAGATGGCGTCGTCCGTTGTGCGGTTATGGCGGTACGCAAATTGCAGTGGGTCCAGTGAGGGGGGCAGCAGGGT
Source organism: Pelmatolapia mariae (assembly GCF_036321145.2). Classification (NCBI taxonomy): domain Eukaryota; kingdom Metazoa; phylum Chordata; class Actinopteri; order Cichliformes; family Cichlidae; genus Pelmatolapia; species Pelmatolapia mariae. Next base: position 38,284,358 of record NC_086231.1, read on the forward strand.
CTTGATGTGTCTCATGACGAGCCGCTCGAAGCACTTCATGATGGTGGGTGTAAGTGCAACAGGACGGTAGTCGTTGAGACCGGACACAGAAGACTTCTTGGGCACGGGGACGATGGTGGTGGCCTTGAAGCACGTGGGAACGACGGCACTGCTCAGAGAGATGTTGAAGATGTCGGTGAGAACATCTGCCAGCTGTTCAGCACATTCTCTGAGCACTCTGCCTGGGATGTTGTCTGGTCCAGCAGCTTTACGTGGGTTGACTCTGCGTAGAGTTTTCCTCACCTCAGCTGTAGTGAGACACAGCACCTGGTCGTTCGGAGGAGGGGTGGTCTTCTTCGCCGCCACGTCGTTCTGCCTGTCGAACCGAGCGTAGACGTTGTTCAGCGCATCTGGGAGGGAGCCGTCACCATCACAGGCAGGTGATGTCGTCCTGTAGTTAGTGATGGCTTGTAAGCCCTGCCACATGCGCCGTGTGTCGCCGCTGTCCTTGAAGTGGCTGTGGATTCTCTGGGCGTGTGCACGCTTCGCCTCTCTGATGGCCCGAGAAAGTTCGGCCCTAGCTCTTCTAAGCGCCACCTTATCTCCCGCTTTGAAGGCAGAGTCTCGGGTCCTCAGAAGTGCACGCACTTCCGCAGTAATCCACGGTTTCTGGTTGGATCGTGAGATGATGGTCTTGGAGACAGTGACATCATCGGTGCACTTGTTGATGTAGTTGGACACTGATGACGTGTACTCCTCCAAGTCAGTGAAGTCGCCGTAAGTTGCAGCCTCCCTAAACATGTTCCAGTCAGTGCTCTCGAAGCAGTCCTGAAGAGCAGAGCTGGCTCCTGCTGGCCAGGTTTTCACCTTCTTATCTTTTCCTGTGTTCCTTCGATGTAAAGTGTCTCTTAGTCTGTGTCTGTGCATAGGTGTTGAGTTTCCTGTTTTATTTTGAAGGTTTGAGGTCTTCCCTCAGTCTCAGTTCTTCCAGCTGTGTCTTCCTCCTGTCTCCCATTCCCTGATTGGCCTGTGGTGTATTTAAGCCCTGTGTTTTCTTGTGTGCGTTGCTGGTTCGTCAGTGTTTTTCCCTGCGTCTCCGTTTCAGGTTTCAGTTCTGTGTTTTGTTAGTTTTTCCAGTTTAGGTTTTGCTTAGTTTCCGTCCACACCTTCGCCGTTTCTGTTTGTATCACCACCTTATGGATAAACTCACTTGCATCTCAGCTGCCTGCATCTTGGGTCCCAATTTTCTACCTTCACACGTCTGCCACAGCGGACGTGACAGCTTTGATCTAGTGAAGACACAGTGAAGTACATACCAACAGTCTCTGGAGCCAAGGCCACCACACAGTAATGGTTATTAGTGGTAGCACTGGTCTTCTGACTGTGACCAGCTGTATAAAACATCAACAGTATATCAAAAACACAAATCAAATCCACATGTATAACACAGACACAATTTAGAATCACCAGTTAACCTAACTCCACGTCTTAGGCCTGTAGGAGTAAACCAGGTAACCTGCGAGGATGCACAGAAACAAGGGGAGAACATGCAAAGTCTGCACACAAAGACCCTGGTCTGATGGTGGAATTGAAATCAGGAAATGTTTTGCTGTGCCACTGTGCCGCCCAGTACCAATATTTTTTACCCAAATCCTCGTGACGAGGTAACTGTCAGCCACATTTTGTTACTGCACTAACATAACGTAATGAATGCCATACTTGCTAGGGGAGTATTCAGTTTTATGAGCTAATTCTGTGGTTAATTTAATGTGCTTTTGTGTCAAAACAAACAAATGACTTAACTGTTTCTCTGTAGAAATATTTCATTTTATTAATAGTTAAATTTATGTATTTGTGTCTGTACAATCTATATCTTTAAATTATCTTGCATGAAACAGTGCTGACCCTTATTTAAGTGACTCCTGGTTGATCTTTGCCTCGCATAGAGTTTATTTCCATCTTTGTCTCTTTTTTCCACTTTGCTGTTGGTTCAGGTGGTTTCACTGGTACTGGAGCTTCCTCTTCCTTCAGCTCACCAAACATGTCATCAAGGTGTTGAAGCTCATCAGTTTGTTCCTGCTGATCAGTCAGATTATCTAGGACCCTCAAAGGATCTTGAGTTTCAGAGTCACTCATGGCAGTAAGCAGAAAAATAAACAAACAAAGACAAACAGAATAATCATACAAGACAGAGACCAACAGAGAGGCAGAAACAGAGAGACAGACCAATAGGGACAGCAGTAAGAACAGATACAAACAGACTGACGTGGCTCTTAAAAGGGCCTTTGGAAGTTTTTCAAAAAGCAGATATCGGAAGCAATAATAGGCTGATTGATGAAGAACCTGTTGAGGGGGAAAAAAAAGTATTCAGAATTCAGAAGCACCTTATACACCAGCGTTCTCTTTATCTATGTTGCCACATTGGGAGATATTTGGAGGACTCTACTGGGCATTTTGAGATTTTGCCATCCGATGACCTTCTACCATCCCCTAGTGTCCGTTTTGATGGAAATGACAATGTTGATGCAGCTCCAGCTCCCTCTGTTCAGCATTTTGACATTGATGAGCTTCTGTCTTCCCCTATAGAGAGAAGCAAAGACAGCCATGATAGAAACACCCCAAAAATTCATATGCAGTTCTGCTGGAAGCGTCAAATCCATCCACAAAATACAGTCCTACCTCTTGTTCGCCACCTCTGAGAGCGTGTGTGATAACAATGTTTTGTCTGTGGGCTTTGTATTGGAGCCATTCAGGAGACACATCTGAAAATGTCTTCTTCTGGTCAACGCCAGGGTGTCTTTTGGAAGAAACAAGGTTTTGAAAATCCCCATGCAGTGTGATGTGAGTGTGGCGTGCGAAAATAGATCAATCTGCATGCACTCCATTTACATGCCTTTCTCAATACCACGACATCATTAATGCAGTACTTAGGCATTTCTGCCTGCAAATCAAAGGCTTGTACCAGGCCATAAATCTCTCCTTTTCACTTTCACTCATTTTATCATACCCATAAAAAGAAGAGTCAGGATAAGGGCCTACATGGAATCCGTTAGCCCTTGTGTTAAACGTGTGTGGGAAGAAGCCTTTTTCAAGGTCCTTGAATCCCAAGGCAGACGGTGTTTTGGCCGGGCGCATGGGCAGAAGCTAAATGAATCTATCCATCTCTGATCATAGGATCTGTCATACATTAGAACGACACGACTCCACAACTGCTCTACATCAGCAGCTGTGTCAAAATGACCACTACACTCAGAAAAATAAAGGTGCCAACTGGAACCAAAAGTGGTTCTTTAGACTGATGACATAGAAGAACCTTTTTTGGTGCTACAAAGAACCTTTCAAACAACGGTTCTTTGAAGAACCATTTCTTTCAGTGGTTCATTGAAGAACCTTTAAAGGTGCCCCAAAGACCCATCAAGAAATGGTTCTTTGGGGCACCTTTAATGGTTTTTCAAAGAAACTTTTTTAAAATCGTTCTTTAAAGAACCATTTTAAATCTTTCAAAATAAAATGTACCATAAATTGAATTTGAGTAGGGTAAAATAAATACGAGCACAGCATAGACATATATTAATGGTTTATTGCCATTTCGTAATATACCAAAAGACAAAAAGGCATTTTAACCCTCAACACCACATCACTACTAATACATGTCACATATTAGTCATTTAACCAGTAATAATTAAATATTTTTACTATAATATAAATAAATATATGTAAATACTATATCTATAGATAACACAACAATTAATACATGTATTGTTTAATTAATAAAACATCAGAAAGTGATAAAAACACATTAGAAATAGCAATTGCTTCATAACAGACCAATAAATCAACACATTTTCATCAGCAGATGTTTGCATGTTCAGTATAAATATAAGTATAAGTTTTTGATTAAAATTAGCAATGAACTTCAGCCTTACCTTATGTAAGGTAAGTTTCATGTTGGACTCATGGCCCTTTGTTAGTCCAGTTTAGGATAATGTCTAGGATAACTGCCAATCCAGTACCGGAAGGGTGAGCTGCCTAGAGAAAGGAGCATGGCATCTCGGTGCAAAGAGATTTTTCTGCATTTGCAAAGACAGAGAAGCTGGCATTTTGGTGCCGAAAGGGATATCTGCTGCTTAGCATATGAAGGCTAGAGGCGTAGAAGCTGGCATCCCAGTGGTAGAAGGATACACTGCTGCTTTTGCTGTGATAAATGCAGAGAAACTGGCAACTCTATATAAGAAATTTTGCTGCTGCGTTTGTGAAGGAGGGATAAAGAAGAACCAGGCATCTCAGTGCCAAGCTTGCTATTGCATTTGCAAAGGAGGGATAGAGCAAGAGAAGCTGGCATCCCGGTGCCAAAGCTTGCTACTGTTTTTGCATAGGAGGGATAGAGGAAGAGAACCTGGCATCCCGGTGCCAAAAGCATGCTGCTACATATTACCAATGGGGGATACGGGAAAGGGAAACTGGTGACTCGTTCATAGAAAAGCTTACTGCTGCGATTGGATATGAGGGAAGGACCTAGCATCCTTGCATTGGTAGAAGGCTTGCTGCTGCTTTTGTAAATGAGGGATAAAGGAAAACCTGGCAACCCAGTGGCATTTTTTTTCCCCATGCAGAGAAACTGGCCGTTTTGTGAATGAGAGACGAGAACTTGGTATCTGGGGCTAGAACGATTTATTGCTGCTATTTGCGGTGACAAATGCAGAGAAACTGGCAACTCGATGGTAGAGAGCACATTGCTGCTTTCGTGAATGAGGGATTAAAAAAAAGAACTGTGAATCTCGAAGTCATAAGCACGCTGCTGCATTTTGCAGAAGACGAACAAGGAATGAGAACCAAGCATCCCGGTGCCGAAAGCTTGCTGCTGCAATTGCAAATGACGGAAACAGGGAGCCTAGTGTCCCAGTGCTAGGTATCACTGCTGCTTTTGTGATGTAAATGTAGAGAGACTGGCAACTTGTTGATAGAAGCTTGCTGCTGCATTTGCAAATGAGGGATAAAGAGAGAACCTGGCATCTTGGTGCCAAAGAGGTTTACCGCTGCTTTGCAATGATGGATGCAGAGAAACTGGCAACATGTTGGAAGAAGCTTGCTGCTGTGATTACGAATGATGGATATAGAAGGAACCAACTTGAAGGATTCTCCACTGCTTTTCCAATGATGGATGGACAGGAACTGGCAACTCAGGGCTAAGAAGCTTATCGCTGCAGTTTGCAAATGGCAGATATAGCAAGAACCTGACACCCCAGTGCTAGAAGGGTTTCCCGCTGCTTGCAATGATAGATGCAGAGAAACTGGCAGTTCAGTAGTAGGGAAGCTAGATGCTGCATTGCAAATGGGGGATGAAGGAAAACCTGGCAACCCAGTGCCTTCTTTATTCTTTATTTATTTATTTTGTCTGTGCTGAGAAACTGGCAACCCGGTGGTAGAAAAGCTTGCTGTTGCTTTTGCGAATGAGGGATAAAGGAACCTGGTAACCCGGTGCCGACGTTTGCTGCAGAGTTTAGCAGAGGAGGGATGAGAGGCTGGGAACCTGGCAACTCTGTACCGAGGTTTCCTGCAGAATTTTGCGAAGGAGGGAAGAGTGGCTGGGAACCTGGTAACTCGGTGCAACGTTTGCTGCGGAGTTTAGCAGAGGAGGAATGTGTGGCTGAGAACCTGGCAACCTGGTGCCGACGTATGCTGCAGAGTTTAGCAGAGGAGGGATGAGAGGCTGGGAACCTGGCAAATCGGTGCCGAAGCATACTGCATTTTGCTACGGAGGGAAGGAGAACTGGCAACTCTGTGCCTTTTTTTTGGTTTTCGCTGAGAAACTGACAGTTCAGTGGTAGGAAGCTTGCTGCTGAATAACCTGGCGTCCCAGTGAAAACTTGCTTGAAAATTTAGCCAAAAGAGGGATGGAAAACATCACGGTGATGGAGAAACAGTATTGCATGGAGCTAGCGACAGATTTCCAGCTTGCATTAAATGGTGTTAGGAAGAAGGAGCACAGAGCTGAACTTTTCCCTGCTACCTGGCGCTGGCAGGTGGGTGGAGCTACAAAGTACACTGTAGCTTTTGCTGTTGGAGCTGCGATTTGCTTGGAAGCGTGGGTACAGCGTGGCTCCTGGATTCGGGGCTGACGTCCGTCGGCATCAGCATTCATTCTCTCAAAAGCACCGCTGTGACGTTCTGTGTGTTTCTTGGATTGCTGGAGAAAAAGCAATGAACGCAGAAGCTTGAGTAGTTGTTCATCTGATTCGCTGACAGACGAGAGGGCGATTGTAGCGAATGGAAAGATGAGTAAAATCATGTTACTCCTGAGAGATAAGCTGTGTTTAAAGGTATTCGCCGAGAATGGACCCTGTTTGCACGTAAACGAGAATGAACAGCTTGCATGTTTGGAGGCGTGGCCCTGCTCCTGAAATTCCAATACATAATCTTCAATTAAAACAGAATCTAACATAAATATTATTGTCCCTAGAAATGGCTCGAATATTAAGAGGACATCCCAAGATCACAGAGTAGCAAAAACTGTACTTTAAAATAAGCTCTTCATGTTTCATTGGAGCAGTAAAGTAACACAACACCATAAATCTTTTTTTGACACAAAGTCTCTCTCAAGACATTATGATGGTGTAGGTGTTAATACGTTAATAATAATGCAGTGTGCAGTCTAACATCCCCACATCAGTGGCTCAGTTTTATTGGTATATGTACATTTTTATTTGCCTTTCACTGTGTACGACAAACAGCGGTGCATGGGAGCAGCTACAAAGTTTACTTGGGTGCAATGCTTTTAATGGTGATTACAGTAACAGGCAGTGCTGTGAGGGATGCTAGAAACATGTTATGTGTTCTACCTGAGCTCACCAAGTCAGTGTGTGTAGATACTTAATCTGGGGCCTGTGTGGGCTGTTGTGTGTTGCATATAACCAGAGATGGGCAGTAACGGGTTACTTGTTAATTAGATTACTGTTACTTTCCCGTAAGCACGCTGCGTTACTGCATTACTAAAACCGTGATTTTTTTTTTTTGCGAGAGTGTCTCATGACAGTGACGTAAGCGAGTGCGACGTTCGTGGCAACAGCTGTGTGCAGATCAACAATGGATAATATATCGAGTGCGGGAGAGAGTATGGCCGTGCAGCGTTTAAAGCCTGGAAGTACTGACCTTACTTTGAGTTTGATTCTGTAAAAAGTGACAAAAACATTAGCATCCGCTGCTCACTGTGTGGGAAGAAAACTTCTTTTTACAGCGAAAAAAACCCCTAAACTTCCGAGCAAGCACCGAGTATGCTGCCACGGGAATGTGACATTCACAGAGAAACTGCCGTATCCTTCCACTGACCGCTGCGGCACACCTGCACCAGGGCAAACCTCCGCCTGCCCCACTCCTGCTATACAGGTGAAAATAGAGCAACAGGACCGCTGAGTCTTTGATTTTATTTATTTTCTGCTGTGTTTTACGTGCATCTATTTGAAAGAGTGAGTGTAAACACAAACTATTTTATTTTATGTGCTGGAATGTGCAGAAAATAGGTTTAAATTTCTTCCAGTCAGAGAATGTTGCATATAATTTAATGTTTGCTTGATGCATAAAGTTAAAAGATTAAAACTAATAAAACAAGTTTTAAAAAGAGACTTTTTCATTTGATTACATTTTATATGATGGATTATGCAGAAAAAGTAGAATTGGGCTGAGAGATCTATTGCTTTATCACCTATTTAGGGGATAAATCATGTTTTAAAAAGTAACAAAGTAACTAATGGCCACACACCCTGGATTTACAGGAAGAACACTGACGCGGTGGGACAAGACCAACTTCTCGACCCCACTAAACATGGTCGTGTATGGCTCCACAATCCAAGGCTGGAAAAATTGCACAACGCAGAAATGGGTCTCGAATGATGACCTGCTGGGTTGGCCACAGGTCCAGGAGCCACTACCCAATCTAGTGCTACTGAATCACCTCAAAGACACAACCTTTCCCGTTTGTCTCGCTGGAAACGGTTCAACGAATGTAGGACGGCTACCAGGACGACTATGTAACTGTACCTATTCTTACAGTACAACGCTAGGAAAATCTTGGAATACCTCATGGCAGTTCCCACTTAAGGACAACCGACAAAACTTAACCAGATGCTCATTCATGGCCCCCAGACCCCGAAGGGAACACGAGTCCTAGCCGACTGGTACTTCCTGTGCGGACACAAAGCTTTTCTCTCACTCCCAGCAGGATGGGGCGGGCTGTGCGCCCTGGTTAAACTGTCAGACCACATATTCTTCATGGATAGGCTGGAAAACCACCCAAGAAACCAGAATAAACGCGAGATAAATGTGGCCTCACCAAACGCATTCGGGCTGACGGTGGATACCGGAATGCCACAAGAATTCCGCAGCTGGAGCGCTGGAGCTAAATTCTTCCAAAGCCTAGTCCCAAATGTCGGAGTCACAGAGGTGCGTGATCACGTGGAGATCAACCGATACGCCCTACTGAGACACATAAATCTGACCAAAACCCTTGGGACAGCCCTAGCAAAGGAGCAGAAAGCCATACGGACAATGGTACTGCAGAACCGACTGACATTGGACCTGATAACAGCATCACAAGGAGTGTGTAAGCTCATTGGAGAGACATGTTGCACGTTTATACCTGACCGGGTATACAACCGGAGGAGACATTTATGAAGCACTGCAGAACGTAACCGCTCTGCAGAGATATGTGGCAGAACACACACCAGGAGGAGACGCGCCACAAGGCTGGACAGCCTGGTTGATGTCTGGACCACTGTGGCATACATTCTTGAAAGTCTTGACTCCTGTTCTTGTACTACTGATTTTGTTCTGTTTGTTCACAGGTTGCATCTTACCCTGTCTGAGATCAATGATAAAAAAAATGATTGCTAACACCTTTACTAACTATATTCTGTTGCAGCAAGGTGACGTGGATGGCATGGCCGAAACGTGTTTAAAATGATGCATGCGCTGAAAATGTTAAAATACAAGTGGCGCGATGCTGATGCCATATAACACTGAAAGGCTTTGCAAAATGACAAAGAGGAGGGAATGTTGGAATTGATGTTTTTATATTGTCATTTGTAAGTAAGTAAAATTTATTTATATAGTGCTTTTCACAGATAAAAAATCACAAAGTGCTTTTCAACACAAGAAATGGAAATATAAAACAATGTAACAGTAAATGGCAATGTAAAACAATAAAACAATAAAAACAACATAAGAGGAAATTAATAAAATGCTTTTCTAAATAAAAATGTCTTCAGCTGTTTTTTAAAAGAATCAGTGGAGTCCGTGCAGCGTAGAGACAGTGGGAGAGAACTCCACAGCCGTGGTGCCACAGTCTGAAAGGCCCAATCACCTCGAGTTTTAAAACGAGTGCGCGGTACCACCAGCAGTCTCTAATCTAATGACCTTAAAGCTCGAGAAGATGAATGTGGTTTCAGAAGGTCAGATAAATATTGGGGAGCTTGACCATGTAGGGCCCTAAAGGCTAAAACTAAAATTTTAAAATGAAATCTAAAACTTACAGGCAACCAGTGAAGGGAGGCTAAAACTGGAGTGATATGAGATCTTCTCTTGGTGCCTGTTAAGAGTCGTGCTGCAGCATTCTGCACAGTCTGAAGACGATTTAAGGCTGATTTGTTAAAACAAGTAAAAAAGCCGTTACAGTAGTCTAAACGAGAAGAAATAAAAGCATGAATAATCATCTCAAGTTCAGGTTTTGACACCATTAGTCTGAGTTTTGAAATATTCAGTAAATGATAAAAACAGTTTCGGATCAGCTGCTTGAGTGACCTCGAGCTGTCAAATATGAGACCGAGGTTTCTGAGGCTCGATTTAACAGAAGGGTCTAAGAAGCTGATATGCTGCCTGATTTCTGAGACCATGTGGTCTGGAGCAATAATTAGAGTTTCTGTTTTATCAGAGTTTAGTTGGAGGAAATTGTCATTTAACCATTGGTTGATTTCTGTCAGGCAATTACTTAAATTAGACAATTTATAAAACTCAGACAGTTTGAAGGAACAGTACAGTTGGATGTCATCAGCATAGAGATGATAGGAGATATTTTTATAGCGCTTAATAATTTGGCCTAGGGGGAATGCATAAAGTAGAAAGAGAATTGAACCCAGGACAGATCCCTGAGGTACCCCACACGGCAAAACTGTTGATTCTGATGTAACATGATTCATGCAAACAGTAAAAGATCTCTCACACAAATATGATATAAACCATTTTAAAACAACACCAGTAATCCCAAACAAGTTGTTGATACTGTGATCTACAGCATCAAAAGCAGAGCTGAGATCTAACAGGACCAGAACTGTGTGCTCTCCAGAATCTGCTGCCATCAACATATCACTAGATACTCTAAGTAAGGCCGTTTCAGTGGAATGCAATTTACGAAAACCAGACTGGAAAGTGTCCATAACTGCATTTTTATCCAGGAAATAGTTAAGTTGTTCTACTACTACTTTTTCTAAAATCTTCGATATAAAAGGTAATTTGGATATTGGCCTATAACTGTTAGGAAGACATGGATCCAGCTGAGGTGCACAAGGAGCATCAGGAGAAACAGTACTCGTAATTGTTTTAAACAAGAATTTAGAATTTGTGCTTAGAAACATATAATCATTTATGCTTAGAAATATATATATTCATTTGTATGCTGATAAAAATCATATCCTTATTAGGTCCGATAAGATTCTGCGTGCACTTGTGTACCATGAGATGAGAGGAAGCAGCCTCGACATTATAATTCTATTATAGCTTTAGGAACCAGACTGTTCCGTTTCTTAAAGGTTCGAGAGGTCACACCTTTAAATATGTATTTGAGACATGACCTATTGCAGGTTCCTGTTCTTATAGTTTAGCAAGACGCTTACTTCTGCTTGTCTGCATACAGTTTAAGTTCATTGAAAGGTCGTGTGTCTATGTATAGTATGGCTGGAAGCACACACACACACACACACACAGAATACAGACACTGATGTTGTTCAGAGATGCCTGCTTAAGAATGTCACGTGTATTTGTAATTGCATATTCATGAATGATTGCTTGCTGACAATAAAAAGGGCTGTAGTGAAGGAATCAGTCGAAGTGAGCTGAGTTCAGGTGAAGGAATCTTTTCCTCAACTTTGACTGACTTCCCTCGCGAGCCACAAAGACAAAGAGCTCTGTCTTGCCTTGTTTTGTCGTGCAGTTAGTTGGGCTCGTGTTCCAGCGGGGTTTGTGCCTAGATAAATCCAACAATTGGCATCCTGTTAAAATTTTTAAAGGCCTCACAGTACCTTATTATCCAAACAGATCACTTCATTCAGAGACTGCGGGCTGTTTTCAAAAGCAGAATGGGAGGCAGAGCCTTCAACTCTCAGGCCTCTCTACTATTAAAGCAGCTCCCAGTTTGTATTCAGGAGACAGACACTATCTCCAGGGTCGAGATTATGCTTAAAACCTTCTGCAATAGGCAGCTGTGGGGCTTCCATGGTTTACCAAGTGTTTCTTCAGTACTCATTGTTAGGTTGAAATTGTTAAATGTTGTCATTGTGTTAGTTAAATTTGTAAGTCTTGGTTCAAACTGTATGATCAAAGACATTCCTTTGTTTCTGACCCCCTCCCCAGCCTGTTGAATGGTGGGGGAGGCTGTAGTGTTTTATTATAGGCACATCCTAGGTGATGGTTCTGTTTTCTTGTTTAGTAAACTTCCTGCCTTTATGACCCTTTTGGTGAGCAGGAGGTCACACAAACACACCCCCAAAAACAAACACACACACTCACGTGCACAAGCATGCACGCACACACACACGCACACACACACACACACACACACACACACACACACACACACACACACACACACACACACACACACACACACACACACTCTCAATGCCTTAGGGTTCATGATGCACCATAGGGGTTTTTTTCAATGGGTGTTTGTGTAAACTGTGTGTCACAGAAATAAAAGGCTGCAGGGGAAGCTGGTTCTTTGGACTCGCTTGACACCGATGGCAGAGGACTCCTGCCATCCGGTTCCCCTTGCTAGCATGTGAAAAACCGGTTGAGCTGTTCGTCTTGCTTCGTTAACGAATGATAGCAGAGATGAGTGGGAGTAAAGAAGAGAGGCAGGATTTCACAAGCCCTGTGGGCATGGGGTCAAGATGACATGTGGCAGGCTTTGATTTACATATGAACTCAGAAATATCGGATAAATCAGGAAGATGAAAAGTGGAAAATGGCTCAAAAAGGAGAAAAGGTTCTGGAGAGGGCGTAGACACAACATTTGATCTGAGTTGCTGGTGGATGTTATTGATTTTTGTAGTCCAGAACAGCATCAAGGAGTTGCAGGTTTCAGAGGAATAGAAGTGTGGTGGTAAAGCGTTGGGGGGTTGAATTCGTTTGTTGAGAAGTGAAAACAGAGTCCTTACATTACCCTCATAAGAACTGATAATACCAGAGTAGAAGCTTTGTTTGGCCTTGTTGATGGAGTCTTTATACTGAAGTACATGGTATTTATAGATTTCTGAATCAACCGTTAAACCAGATTTTGTCACGGCGAGTGAGATGAGCCGTGTGGAAATAATAAAGGAGGATCCAATCACAGGCAGTAGTGAAGGTGTGAAGGTGGTTTATTGAACACAAAAATAAAAATGGACCAACGGCAAATGGAGAAAGAACTAAACTATACTGGCAACAACTAACTACTTGAACATGAACCAAAACACGAACCTGAACATGAAGGAAGATAGAAGATGGTATATGATGGTGACAGCAGGGAGAACACATGAAAGGAACATGGTAGATACACAGACGGACCAGCGACTACAATGACAGAAGACACGACTTAAATACACTCAGAGAAACACAGGGAGATTACACACAGGTGGTGGACACAGCTGGGAGTAATTAACGAGACGAGACAAGGGAGGTAAAACTGAACACACTCACATGAGACGCAGACTTTCACAATAAAACAGGAAACAAGAAAACACTACACAAGGACGCAGACTCACCACTGAGAGACAGACTGAATATAACACATGGAACCTAAATGCTAAACATGAGACACAAATCCTGAAATACGAATAAACAGAAACATGGAACTCTAATAATAATAATAATAATAATAATACTCATAGCACCCAAAACCACAACAATCATTCAAAAATAAACCAAACATCAGAACTCAAAATACTGGGTCGAAACTGACCCAGAACCGTGATAGATTTCTTATATTTACGCTCTAGCTGCCGAGCTTTGGCGTTCAAAGCTCGGAGGTCAGAGGTAAACCAGGGAGCAGAGCGAGCGAAGGAAACAGAGTGAGTTTTTACAGGAGCCAGAGAATCAAGGACAGTGCGTAGACAATTATTATAATATAACAACAAATCATCAGGAGTAGAATAGAAGTCCGGAATCTGAACATTGTCCAATCTGGTAGTGAGAATGTCCATATCAATGTTCTTGATGTTGCGGAAGGAGATGAGACGGGTTGGCTTGGTAGAAGCGCAGTAGAGAGTGAGGTTAAATGAAAGGAGGAAGTGGTCAGTAGCAGAAAGATTTGAGGGAGTAAGACCAGAACAGCAGACCAAGTCCAGGGTGTGTCCTTTAGAGTGAGTGGGAAAGTCGATAAATTGTTTAAATCCAAAGCCCTCGAGACAGGAGGAAAAGTCTCTGGTGAGCAGAAGGTCATTATTATCCATATGAATGTTGAAATCTCCCACCAAGATAACATTTGGGGAGAGAGATGAAAGATGGGTTAGTAGATTAGCAAAGTCACTGAGAAAGACAGGGTTTGGGGGGGTGGTATACAGTAGCTATGATGGTGGGAATGGGTCCAGTCAGCTCACATGCAAGGACCTCTAGAGAACTAAAGGTGTCAAAATTTACGAAAGATGATTGCGAGACCACCCCCCCGACCTGAGCAGCGGGGTTTAGAAAAGTAAACAAACCCCAGAGGAGTAGATTCGTTTAGCTGAGAAAAGTCATCAGGTTGTTGCCAGGTTTCAGTTAAGCAGAAAAGGTCAAAGTTACAGTCAGATAGGAGGTCTTGGATGAGAGGTCCTTTATTTGTCAGTGAACGGATGTTTAGAAGACCGAAGTTGAGTGGAGTATTTTCTTTTTTGCTAATCGCAGTGGGCGCTCTGGGCAGGTGGGCTAGAGATTGGTGGTTGACAGCCCGATCAGGGTTCCTGCGAGGGCGGCGAGTAGCAGACCAAAACGATTTAGTTCCATTGGAGTTATGGAAAATCCTGCGGGACCCGTGATGGATGTATCTCCGGCGAGGCTGGAAAGTGATGTCCGGGTGGTAGTGGAGCTCCGCCAGCGACGGGAGCGACAGCTGCCCGAGAAGGCGCAGGAGCTCAGCGGCTGTATAGCGGAGCAGTCCAGCCGTAGGATGGTAGACGAGCATCAGGAGAATCCAGAATAGTGCCGACCAGCTCAGGAACATCTTGGCCCACATCTTCGGTTATGTGGAGGAAAAGGAGCCGAGCCGGCCGGAGCAATGAACAGGTAGGCTAAAATAGCTCAAATAATAATGGATTGGATTTATATAGCGCTTTTCAAGGCACCCAAAGCACTTTACAATGCCACTATTCGTTCACTCTCACATTCACACACTGGTGGAGGCAGCTACAGTTGTACATTCAGCAGCAGCACATTCAGCTGAAATAGCAGATGTTGAGGACAAGCATTGCAAATCAATCCCTGGCAGAGATTGATCTGGTCCTGAGTGTGAATATCCCTGTTCATTCAAATCTGAATCCAAATAATCGAAAATGTACCGGTGAGTAGCGGCAGCCAGGCGCACCAGCGTTCACTCAAGCCGGAAGTAGAATGGGGGGGAGTGCTGGTGGCGCGAGTGCACGCGGACCTAAAACAATAGAGAGCGGCTACATGACTGTGCATGAAACGCGGGTCCGGGAGCGCGCCAGCCGTGTGAGAGAGACGCAGGCTTCTCCGCCATTTGTGACTCCGCCGTGAGGAGAGTTCGGAATCTCCGCCATTTGGGGCATTAGGAGAGTGTCCGATGGTTGAATTCTCCGCCATATGGGGCGTTTGAGAGCTTTCAACAGAGCGCGCTAGCTGTGCGTGTAGACACAAGCAATAGGCCTATTCTGTATGTGTGTGAACGTGCGTGTGTGAGTGAGTGCGGACCAAACGTGGTTTCTGTGTGTGTGGCTGAAAGTTGTTTTGTAATGGGGAATAAACTGAGTAAGTCTGCCTTGAAAGGGGATGAAATACTTTGAAACGTATTCACTGGGCAGCACATAGTATGTAGATCATTGAAGAAAGAAATGAATTTGTGCACAAAGCAGATGGAACAGTGAGTGTGAATGTGCCTATCGTCACTGTGTGTGTGCGCCCCAGAGGAGTGTGAAAGTGTGTGTGAGAATTGTCTCCAACTGGGGAAGAGGTGATTCTGCAGGTCACCAACTACCCCAGTGGACACAAAAGAAAGAAAATAGTTGTGTTGTTGATGAAAACAAGCAACAATAATATGAAGAGTGTTTGGTGTTTCTCAGCCTGAAACAACTACAATCTCACTTTCTGTTTTTAAGAAAGGAGAGTTCAGAACCAGAGAGAGAGAGATGTGTGTTGTTTAAGCAGTGATGAGAATAATGAAAATGTCTCAGTGTGTTACAGGTGAGAAGCAGACCTGGATCAATTTTCCACATGCAGCAGTTGGAGGAAAATTATAGGTTAAACACCATTAGGAAACACTCAGGCCGAGCTTTTGGCTGAATTGTGTTTACAGCTTAACTCCTATGTGTTCCTCATCCTGAAAAGCAAGCTCCACGGAAGCTAACCTCTGCCTGAAGACAAGGAGTGCAGTTCCAGAAGCACAGGCATGAATATCACCAGTTGACAGCAGCCCAAGAGACAACAGCAGAGTCCTGAGCAGAAAAGACCCAGCAAGCAGCAGCAGCAGTGTGCAAATAGCATTAGAGAAGAAGAGAAAACCCATCACCTGACTGAATGGAGATGCGTTTCCAGCAAGCTGCAACTTCACTGTGTGTGAAGAGGACTTTTGAGGAGACTGTCTGAGTGACATTTGCCACGTTTGGAGTGAAATGGCAAGATGAGACAGTGGAAAACACAGGACAAAGCTGAAGAGAACTGACGGCCATTGGACTGCAAAGTGGGAGGAAGCAGGTGAGAACACAGAGGAAGGTTGTTATTTGGTGTGGGAAATGAAATTTGGGTTAGCAATCCTGGGAAAGAGGAAAATGACTGCTTTAAGGGGGAAAATTGAAAAGGAGTCTGGACCACAAAATGAGAAAGGTACACAAAAACACACACAAACAGAAAATGTATTAACCCTACTAACACCTATATACACATACAATGAAACTCATGAAGACCAGACAGCATCTTAAGCATGCGATTCTGTTTGTCATCTTGTCCAAGTCACTAGTAAGATGAAAGTGATACAGAGACTAGTGGACTAATATTATAGTAGGAAAGATGATTGCACATTAGTGTTATTGCACATGTGTGGATGTGTGTGTTTAATCAGTTGAAGTCTTTGTTGTGGAGTCTGACAGCAGTGGGGAGGAAAGACCTGCGAAATCTCTCCGTCCCACACCGTGGGTGCTGCAGCCACTGAAGGAGCTGCTCATTGCTGTCACAGTCTCATGCATGGGGTGGGAGATGTTGTCCAACAGGGATGACAGCTTAGCCACCATTCTCCTGTCACTCACCACCTCCACTGGGTCCAGAGGGCATCCTAGAACAGAGCTGGCCCTTCGGATCAGCCTGTTCAGTCTCTTCCTGTCCCCAGCAGAGATGCTGCCGCCCCAGCAGACCACACCGTAAAAGATGGCTGAGGCCACCACAGAGTCATAGAAGGTCTTCAGGAGTGGGCCCTCCACTCCAAACGACCTGAGTCTCCGCAGCAGGTACAGCCTGCTCTGCCCTTTCCTGTAGAGGGCGTCTGAGTTATGAGTCCAGTCCAGTTTGTTGTTCAGATGAACACCAAGGTGCCTGTAGCTGTCCACAGTCTCAATGTCCATACCTTGGATGTTCAGTGGTTGCAGTGGAGGATGTTTGTGCCTGCGGAAGTCTACCACCAGCTCCTTTGTTTTACTGGCATTGATCTGGAGGTAGTTCAGCTGGCACCAGTCCACAAAGTCCTGAGTCAGTCCTCTGTACTCCTTGTCGTCCCCATCAGTGATGAGGCCGACTATAGCAGAGTCATCAGAGAACTTCTGCAGGAAGCACTGGGTGGAGTTGTGGGAGAAGTCTGCAGTGTAGATGGTGAAGAGGAACGGAGCCAGAACCGTTCCCTGTGGGGCCCCCGTACTGCAGACGACCCTGTCCGACACACAGCCCTGAGTCCTCACATACTGTGGTCGGTCGGTGAGGTAGTCCAAAATCCAGGTAGTGAGGTGATTTGCCCACCTCACATCCCTCCCAGGCAGAGAGTTCAGATGTTTGTGGCCCGAGATGGTTCTGAGGCCTCTCCAGACTTCACCAACGTTATTTTGCTGAAGCTGGTTCTCCATCTTCTGCCTGTAGCTATCCTTCCCATTCCTTATCAGTCCCCTCAGCTCTCTGCACCCTTTTCAACTCCTCTTTGTCTTTGGATTTGAAGGCCCTCCTCTTCTGCTTGAGGACAGCTTTAATTTCCGGGGTAATCCAAGGTTTGTTGTTGGAGAAACACCGTACAGTCCTGGTAGGTACGGTGTTATCCACACAGAAATTAATATAGTCCGTAATGCATGTAGTAAGGCTGTCGATGTCCTCTCCGTGGTCGTCACAGATCACCTCCCACACAGTCGACTCAAAACAATCCTTAAGAGCCTCCTCGCTCTCCTGCGACCATCTCTGTACTGTGCGGGTGGCTGGTGGCTCCCTGCGCACTAAGGGCTCATACACAGGGAGCCACCAGGTTGTGATCAGATCTGCCCAGGGGAGGGAGAGGTGATGAACTGTATGCCTCTTCAGCATTGGCATACAGTAAGTCCAGTGTTTTATTGTCTCTGGTTGGGCAGGTCACATACTGGGTGAAGGTGGGCAGTGTGGAGTCCAGTGAGGCATGATTAAAGTCCCCTGATATTATGAGGAGGGCTCTCGGAGATTGTGTTTGCAGTCTGCTGACCACTGAGTGGAGAGTGTCACAGGCTGCATCCACGTTGGCCGAGGGGGGGACATACGCTGTTATCGCGATAACATGCGAGAATTCCCGGGGCAGGTAGTACGGACGCATGCTAACGGCTAACAGCTCAATGTCTCTGCTGCAGAGTTGTCCTTTTACAGTGATGTGCCCAGGGTTACACCATCTTATGACACTATCTGTAAAGTACAAACACCTGAACAAATCTTGCCCTTTTCAATTTTTTTCCTTATAGAACGAGTTGGAGTTACAATAGCAGGAAGCTCAGACAAAATTACCTCTTGAGTGTTCTTGTTCTGCTGCTGTGGAAGCATCTTTAGCTGGTACAAAACTTATGTCTTTTCCACAGGAACAGCGAAATTTTGTCAAGTTCTCAAACTGGAAGCCACAGAATGGACAATACATCTTAACCTGAAAAACATGAGTTGTATGATTTTAGCAATTTATTTTACATAATGCAAAAAAGCAGTCAAATAAAACATTGTGTTGGTTTCAACAGATGACGGATTTTTAGGCTAACACTTAACATCTAATAGCAAAGACACAGTGTTGGGAAGGTTACTTTTAAAATGTATTCCATTACAGATTACAGATTACATGCACCAACATGTATTTTGTAACGTATTCTGTTACGTTACTCAATGAGAGTAACGTATTCTGAATACTTTGGATTACTTAATATATTATCATGCTGTTTACAACTACATGAATGTACTATTGCTGTGTGATTTGACTCTTCCGGCGCCCCCCGTGTGCGGCAGCCTGTTACAGCAGCTCTGCTCATTCCGAGTTTCTTTCTTTCTTATCTTTTCTTCTCGTAATTTTTCTATAACTAACGTATTAGTAATTAGACTCTGCAACCATGTTCTACCGTTTTGTGCTAGTTCTGGTCGTTTTTCTTAGTTTTTTTCTACTTTTTTCACCCGTGTGTGGGGACCCAGAGCAGGGATCCTTTGTTTACAGTAAGGATCAGCTGTTAGCGCTGCGTCCCACAGCAGTACTGCCGGCGGACAGACCCGACATTCCCAGCGAGCTGAGGAGGAAAAGAAGGGGGGTGCTGGGAAGGAGTGCCGTCGCCCGAGAAGGAGACGTTATCGACCATCTCTTCCTTCTGTAATTATTGGAAATGTACGGTCTTTGGACAATAAATTGGATGAGCTCACGTCGCTAACCTGGTCACAGAGGGAGTACCGGCAATGTAGCATCATGATGCTAACGGAGTCGTGGCTAACACCGCTAACTCCGGACACGAGTGTGACACTACCGGGATTCCAGCTGCTTCGAGCGGACAGGACAAGAGACAGCGGTAAGAGGAAAGGAGGGGGACTGGCAGTGTTTGTGAATGACAGATGGTGTAACCCTGGGCACATCACTGTAAAAGAACAACTCTGCAGCAGAGACATTGAGCTGTTAGCCGTTAGCATGCGTCCGTACTACCTGCCCCGGGAATTCTCGCATGTTATCGCGATAACAGCGTATGTCCCCCCCTCGGCCAACGCGGATGCAGCCTGTGACACTCTCCACTCAGTGGTCAGCAGACTGCAAACACAATCTCCGAGAGCCCTCCTCATAATATCAGGGGACTTTAATCATGCCTCACTGGACTCCACACTGCCCACCTTCACCCAGTATGTGACCTGCCCAACCAGAGACAATAAAACACTGGACTTACTGTATGCCAATGCTGAAGAGGCATACAGTTCATCACCTCTCCCTCCCCTGGGCAGATCTGATCACAACCTGGTGCACCTTGTCCCTGTGTATGAGCCCTTAGTGCGCAGGGAGCCACCAGCCACCCGCACAGTACAGAGATGGTCGCAGGAGAGCGAGGAGGCTCTTAAGGATTGTTTTGAGTCGACTGTGTGGGAGGTGATCTGTGACGACCACGGAGAGGACATCGACAGCCTTACTACATGCATTACGGACTATATTAATTTCTGTGTGGATAACACCGTACCTACCAGGACTGTACGGTGTTTCTCCAACAACAAACCTTGGATTACCCCGGAAATTAAAGCTGTCCCCAAGCAGAAGAGGAGGGCCTTCAAATCCAAAGACAAAGAGGAGTTGAAAAGGGTGCAGAGAGAGTTGAGGGGACTGATAAGGAATGGGAAGGATAGCTACAGGCAGAAGATGGAGAACCAGCTTCAGCAAAATAACGTTGGTGAAGTCTGGAGAGGCCTCAGAACCATCTCGGGCCACAAACATCAGAACTCTCTGCCTGGGAGGGATGTGAGGTGGGCAAATGAACTGAATCATTTCTTCAACAGATTTGATTCAGCCATGAGGCAGTCTCCAACATCGGCTGCAGACTCAACCACCCCCACTGCTGCTGTTCCACCTCTGACACCTCAGACACTTCACACCTCCTCTATTCACCCTGCTCACTCCTCCCCACCCCCAACAACAGCATCCAATACACAATCAACACAAGGCTCCAGCCTGTCTCTCTCAACCACCCAGGTTAGGAGGGAACTGAGGAGGATTAATGGCAAGAAGGCAGCGGGTCCAGATGGCATCAGCTCGAGGGTCGTCAGGTCCTGCGCGGACCAACTGTGTGGTGTGATGGAGCACCTCTTCAACCTGAGCCTGAGGCTGGGAAGAGTCCCACAGCTCTGGAAAACCTCCTGTGTAGTACCAGTGCCAAAGACTTCACGCCCCAAGGACCTCAACAGCTACAGGCCGGTGGCTCTGACATCCCACCTGATGAAGACCCTGGAGCGGCTGGTCCTGGCTCAGCTTCGGCGCCTTGTGAGCTCATCACTGGACCCACTTCAGTTTGCCTACCAGCCTGGCATTGGAGCGGATGATGCCGTCATTCACCTCCTACATCGCTCCCTCGCTCACCTGGAGACCGCTGGGAGCACTGTGAGAATCATGTTCTTTGATTTCTCCAGTGCCTTCAACACTATTCTTCCCTCGGTTCTGAAGGACAAGCTGGAGAACTCTGGAGTGGACCATCACCTCACTACCTGGATTTTGGACTACCTCACCGACCGAACACAGTATGTGAGGACTCAGGGCTGTGTGTCGGACAGGGTCGTCTGCAGTACGGGGGCCCCACAGGGAACGGTTCTGGCTCCGTTCCTCTTCACCATCTACACTGCAGACTTCTCCCACAACTCCACCCAGTGCTTCCTGCAGAAGTTCTCTGATGACTCTGCTATAGTCGGCCTCATCACTGATGGGGACGACAAGGAGTACAGAGGACTGACTCAGGACTTTGTGGACTGGTGCCAGCTGAACTACCTCCAGATCAATGCCAGTAAAACCAAGGAGCTGGTGGTAGACTTCCGCAGGCACAAACATCCTCCACTGCAACCACTGAACATCCAAGGTATGGACATTGAGACTGTGGACAGCTACAGGTACCTTGGTGTTCATCTGAACAACAAACTGGACTGGACTCATAACTCAGACGCCCTCTACAGGAAAGGGCAGAGCAGGCTGTACCTGCTGCGGAGACTCAGGTCGTTTGGAGTGGAGGGCCCACTCCTGAAGACCTTCTATGACTCTGTGGTGGCCTCAGCCATCTTTTATGGTGTGGTCTGCTGGGGTGGCAGCATCTCTGCTGGGGACAGGAAGAGACTGAACAGGCTGATCCGAAGGGCCAGCTCTGTTCTAGGATGCCCTCTGGACCCAGTGGAGGTGGTGAGTGACAGGAGAATGGTGGCTAAGCTGTCATCCCTGCTGGACAACATCTCCCACCCCATGCAGGAGACTGTGACAGCAATGAGCAGCTCCTTCAGTGGGAGACTGCAGCACCCACGGTGTGGGACGGAGAGATTTCGCAGGTCTTTCCTCCCCACTGCTGTCAGACTGCACAACAAAGACTTTAACTGATCATACACACACATCCACACATGTGCAATAACACAAATGTGCAATAATCTTTCTGGCACCGTTGTATTTTTCACTCTGTTGTATATAGCATTTGTATTCTATTTTTATCCTATTGTATATTTTATTCTATTTTATTCTACTGTATATAGTATTCTATTTTTATTCTATTCTGTACAGTTGTGTACTGTATTTATTCTTATTTTATTTTATTTTATTCTAATTGTCCTTCATAACTTTTGCACTGTCCACTTCCTGCTGTGACAAAACAAATTTCCCACGTGTGGGACTAATAAAGGTTATCTTATCTTATCTTATCTTATTACTATTACTGA
Organism: Pelmatolapia mariae; assembly: GCF_036321145.2. Lineage (NCBI taxonomy): Eukaryota > Metazoa > Chordata > Actinopteri > Cichliformes > Cichlidae > Pelmatolapia > Pelmatolapia mariae. Next base: position 38,306,624 of record NC_086231.1, read on the forward strand.
AGGTTACTCACCATACCAATACCAACTAGATGTTAAAATCTTAATATAAATGAGTAACAGTAGGTGGACATTAGGTAAGGCTGCACTTTTTGCAGCGATCTCGTATAGAAAACTATTCGTATATAAAACAGGTCCGCGGCTCTGAACCGTAGTAAAGGGACCTCTGGCTAATACGTCGGGTTCGTGTCGGGCTCGTAGCTGAAAACTAGCTTTACTTTGTTGTCTGGGTCAACTTTGCTAGCAGAGACAGAGAGAGGCGTTGAAAGGCTGCTCCAACAGAACTTATTGTTTCAGAGGAAAACACGAACACAGTGTACAGTCGAGTCCCGTTTCTGCTCGGTGACAGCTCGTACTTTTCCTTTTTCTCCCTTCCTCGCTCACAGACACATAACGGGTATGGCAGTCCATTCTCCCTGCAGCACGGACTACACTGCCCATCAGGCTACATTCTTTAAGGTGAAGACTGTAACACTCTGCCTATTGCCTTCATATTAAATCATTTTTTAAATAATAATTATTGAAAATATTTCTTCACGTCATTATGCGGGACGCAAGTAGAGCTGACATGGGCCACGAGACTGAGACACAGGCTTTAGAGCCTCTTAATGCGTGTTTTGTTTGGGTTTCCACCGGCGTGGAATTACCAAAGGCATAGCCTAACATATGAAACAGGAAAAGATCGCTGTGTAATCCATTTATTTCATCAAAGTAACAGTATTCTAAATACCACCTTTTTAAACGGTAACTGTAACAGAATACAGTTACTCATATTTTGTATTTTAAATACGTGACGGCGGTACATGTACTCTGTTACTCCCCAACACTGCAAACATATCTGTAGTATTATAAGAATCATGTTACAACACATTTACCTCTCCTCCACTTCTTTGAAGTGTCTCCCAGTTCCTTGGTTTGTGCAACTGGTCCGTCGGGTTATTGTCTCCCCAGAAACATTTCCATTGTGTTTTGTGTGCTTTTGCAGCGTTTTTCTTTTTGCAGGTGTTTTCTGAAGTTGCAGTCCGTTTGGCCTCTCAGGGCTACCATACTTACTTCACTCGAGCACGATATGAATAATTTAATCTACCCTCTCTGCATATCATGTAGTTTCTACACTACATAGCTACACTTAACTTTAAAGCATGACACAAGATGCTTACATAAATCCAAGAGATGGCCAATCCCTTTTTTTTCAGTGTAGCAGTTTCCACCCTGTTGGCAGCAACCCTGGAGGGTGTCATGGTTAACCCAGGCCCAGATCAAACTGGTATGAACGCTGATTCTTGGTGATCTGTATGTTTGATTGGGCAAAGATGTTATGCTGAATGTCCTCGATGCCCTCCTCGTTTATCCAGGCTTAGGACCTGTGCTAGGAGCACGCTGGCTTATGACCCCTGTGTCTGGGTGAAGGCCTTTCTTAGAGCCAAATATGGAGTAATGCTTGGCTTTTATCTGTAGGCAAATAACCTGCCTAATTACATAACCTATCCAGGTGATGATAACCACCAACAACCGCCATTTGAATATGAAATCATCATGGGATGAAGGTGAACAATTAGTAAACCAACACGTTGAATAAACGAACACAAGCTAATATATGCTAATTAAGTTTTTAAGAGCATGTATGATGGGCACACTCTGAGCTATTTGATGGCATTTTTGACAATAACATGTTAAACTGCAGCATAGGTGCATTGTGCTTTTTATGGATTTTTGCATTTCTTACACATTTTGTACACATCTAACGTTTAAATTCAAACAAAAATGTGTTACACATTTAACAAGGAACTGTATGTGTCATGTGTAACACACCCATTCTGTGAGTATAGGTGGGTTATCTGAATCTGCCTTCAGAAGGCCACTCGGGTGGCAGCTCCAGCTCAGGGGTGAAAGCACCGCTCAGATTTCTTAGCAGGCTTTCAGCTGTCCTTAACATCAGAAGTATTGATCGTGCTGCTCTGACCAACACACTGGCTCAGTGAAGTGTTAGGGGAGAGCTCAGTCTGCTTGGGACTTAGCTTTACTGTAAAACATGGAGACTGGTTGATTAGGCTAATCAATGTAGGGTGCCAGTAGCTGTGCTGAGAGTGAGGAAAGGAAAAAACTATACAAAAGGGCTTTTTCTTCTGCTGTACAGGCATAAAATAACATAACATGGCAGACTTATACATATACAGGTAAGCTATCTCAGTATCCCAGGAATGCTATCTATCTGTCTATCTGTCTATCTATCTATCTATCTATCTATCTATCTATCTATCTATCTATCTATCTATCTATCTATCTATCTATCTATCTATCTGTCTATCTATCTATCTATCTATCTGCATCTGACATTGGTTGTGTGCTGTGTGAACCTAATATGTTGTTACTTTATGAGGGATGTACATGTGTTTTTATGAATATCTGGTTGATATTATGTCTCTCTCCACTAAAATGAAGCTATCATGAAAAACACAGACTGTTGATTTCTTTGTAAATGAACACAGTATGTGTTGAATCCAGTGTTGTGAAGTGCTGAGGCCAGCAGCTGGGACCATGAACCCATTGTGAAAGCGTCTGGTGAGGTCATAGACCAAGTGAGCAATCTCTGCAAAGATTTCCACACAATCGGACGTATCTTTGCAACCAGAAGAGTTCAGCCTGTTGGCAGTAGAAATAATACTGGATTAAGGCACCAACATGGCTTTAAATTTCAGACTTAGAACCGTATTTTTTAACCATCTAGCTGTAAAAACATATGACAGCGGTTCTATTGTGGAATGAATAAATATTTTTTCTTATTGACTTGTTATCTATATTACTGCTAATAATTAGCCATTCTGTTTGGACAGCAACTAATAGAAGCTTAAACAATATTACTCATTACATTTTAATAGAAATGTTTAATACATAACTACTAAATGCTAACCTCTTTAAACGTTTGTTGCCAAAAGCCAGATAGAGGGGGTGGTGTCATACATGTGTGTATGCATGACATCACCCCCTGTATCGACATACAGTTCTAGGGCTTGTTCGGGGGCTTCCTTTCTCCCCCTCATCCCCGGGGAAACGGGGTGTGGTGGGAGGATGGGCGCTAACACCTGCCGCCGCTCTGCTTCATTGGTAGGCGGCCTAGCGCCGCAACAAAAGGAAAAGAAAAATGCCGCCTTTGTATCTGACAGATGGCGAAGCTGCGTCAAGCTCACAGACGGAGAGCGCGAATAGTACCGGAAGTAGTTTGAATTTGGCTTCAAAATAAGAGTTTTGGCCAACCGTTTGACGCCATTATTTTTGCTGTACTTGCTTTAAATGCGAGGCTCATAGTGGCTCTAAATCAAATACAGCACGCATGAAGACAAAAGTCAACAGCTTCATTTTGATATTTTTGTTCTAATTTATATATTTCAACAATATATTTCACAAAGTTTGATGAAATATATAAATATGCATATTTTATTTTTGCCTTGTCATCGCCTTGTCTCCACCCTGTGTCCTGTTGTACGTTTGGTGTCACGTTTCACACTAAATTAAAAAATAAAATACATTAACTAATAAATAACGTAGGTCAAACGCACCAGTATTACTGAGGCGCAGCTTTTAACTGTTTAACTGTACGTTTGTGCTTGTCTGAAATATGATATATATATATATATATATATATATATATATATATATATATATATATATATATATATGTATATATATATATATATATATATTTAGTTTATTTATGAGATTTATCAGACAAGACAATATCCCCATTTCCCCAGCGGAGGTGACAATGTTGTTTACTTTTTTTTTTTTTTTTTTAGCTTGAATTCATTAGTATCAAACACAAGGAGTTCAGCTGTTACAACCTGCCTCATTGCTGTGGTTAGTTATAACACAGCTTAGGGTAAGTTGTAACGTATGAGTGAAGACTCAGAAATTGAGACCCCATCACAAAATATGAACCTTAACAACTGTATTGCACATTGACCAGCAATGAAACATTTTCTTCACCTAGACTATAAAGCACTCCCTTCTGGCTTTCACATCATGGCCAACTATTGCTAAAAGAAGAACAGTGGTAATGCTTTTCTTACTGTCTTGGTATGCTGAAAAAATTAGCAGGAGAAGAAAAACATATTCAGCTGTCATGATGCAGGTAGTTGGTGTTAGTAGCACCTGTGCTTATGTACTATTAGATGTCAAATTGACATCAAGTGAAATGATTCTGTTATGAAAAATACGTATTTTATGTTCTTTGGCAGTAAATATGTATGTAATTATTCAAATGAATTTTAATTGAAGTTGTTATCCCAGCTTAGTAGATCAAACCTATCTGCTGTGGGGGACCGGAAGTGTTGCTGCCGTATTTCTGCAGACTTGACAGTAGCGAGAAGTGACCAGAAGGTGATCGAAAGAAAGGCAAGACATCGCGAGGAGGAAGAAATTAGAGCAGGAGTAAGACTGGGAGGGCTGGAGGCTGGCCCATCATCGCAGTACTAACATTTGATAACGTAGAAGAGGAGAGCAGACGGACGGGAGACAGGGAGGACTGAGGACACAGAGCAGCATCACTTCGCCTCCTGCGCACGATCCGCGGCTGCGTCTCAGTGCCAAAGAGAAAGTGTCCGCATCTCGGCGAGGTAAATACAGCGACTCTACTTTCTCTGTAGCACACGAAGCACTGGCAGCAGCACTGACACCACACGTTGACAAAATATGCTTCTGACATTTGATCTGGTGGTGTTCAGACATCTGTCACATGTATTGTTCCTTTACAGTGACTCAAACGCACACGCCTCATAACGCAAACATTTAATGTGGTGTGCGTTAGTTAGCTGCATTTCAACCGGAAATCTCTGTCTGTATAAAATAATGAAGCGTCCTGCATTAACTGAGGGCTGAATCAGATAAGATTTGTTTTTTATTTTCTGTATATGTCAGAGATCATTTTCTTATTGTTGCTGGTTTGGGGTTACATCCATACAGGACACATATTCATATAGTTAATATTCAGTCATTCAGTTTGGGAAAGAGCTTTCATGCGGCTTACCCTCCTGGTTTTTACTGAGCTTCATTGGGGACACTGAAGCAGCTCGATCTTTAGGTTCCAAACAGAGTGAGTAGGGTGGGCAAGAGAGGAGCACAGAAAAACAACCCAGTAATCTCCCAAAATCCCATCCAAGAAAATTGTTGCTCCCAGGTTCTCTAATGATGGTCAGTCATTACATCGCGCTCTTCCCACCACTATAAAGTCATCTGCTAAGAATCTGGATTTTTGAACAGCATTTGAAATTTGAATCTCATGAAACATTACAAAAATCACTTTGCACATATATGTATCAAACCTCCTTAGGCCACCATAGGCTGCTTACACAGCACGCCTATTCTTTCATCTCTTCACCGGCTGCAAGTGAAATTCATTTTAAAATGTAGTTAATAACATGAATCCCTACATGACCGGGCTCCCACATATATAGCAAAGCTACTGAGACCTTCCTCCAGCATTCAGTTCCTCTGATCATCTGCTCTGAGTCTTTTTTAACTGTTTGATGCTCTTGTTTTAAAAAGAGGCAGCCACACTTTGGAATAAGTTTCTTCAGCCAATCAAGTTGGCCGAATCTGTGCTTGATTTTAAAGGCCTGCTGAAAACTTGTTTTATACCTTACCTTAATCTTTCAGCTGTAATTTATGGCTGTAAGTTCACAAACTAAAGTGTCTAAGGAAGTATTTATCTGGTACTCAGTGTCAGGTGTACGCCTGTACAGTGGAGCATGTATGTATATCTTACATGTGTTTTATTACTGTGGCACTTTATACTATGCTGATGTGTAAAAAATATAAATTTATCATCATGTTCTTGTTGTTCATGAAATTACTGTTTATAATAAGATAGCTAACACGGCTATTTCCAAACACCAAACAAATGAATAATTATTAAACACATATTAATAAACAGAGGCCGTCTGAATAATCAGGATGTAGCCATATGAGGTATGTGAGAATGGTAATTATAAATATAAGAAAATAAATGAAAATAATCAGTAATGATTTTGAATGAGAGAAATGCAGTAACATCATGAACAGGAGGTATCAGTCATTATTGTCCATTAGTCCGTTAACTCTTGGACAATAATGAGAGTTTTTTTCAGTCATTCACATTTTCTGTGAATTAACAAAAAGCTTATATTTTACAATTACAGGACAGAACTATTAGAACTGTAAGTTTGCACCTTTATCTTGTAGTTTCATTGGTCAGGTCCATGTGAGATCAGCATGGATGTGATGTTTATGTGTAAAATGAGTTGTTCTTGAAGAAAGGTTCACAGCTGGAGTCCTGAAAGATAAACCATGGCCAAGTAACTACGACCTAAAAATCTTTTCTCTGCTCATCCTGCTGTGTTAGAATGAGGCCTTGATGAAACTGGTCGACTTTGTACTGAGTCTCTGTTTCCACGTTTTTAATTCTTCGGGCACGACCGGGAGACTGTTGTGCTGCAGGCCTGGGCATAAACTCTAACTAATTCAAGACCAGTAGTAGACAAAAGCATTAGCACAGAACTGGTTAGTTGAGAATTTATAGGATTTATGTGATTTGATCTTATGAGTCATATTATTTGGTTTAGATATTTGCTTTGTCCCTGCTAAATTGTTTAAATCCTACCTGCATTTAATCTTTTCCTTTTTAATCCTGTGAACTAGTAAAGATTAAACCTGTGTATGCATATGGCATCTTTTAATGGTTCTTGGTTGTTCTAATTCTTAAAACAGATCTCCAGGACTTATTTTCCTGACCGCTAAAGTATGACCTAGCCATTTTATCAAGTGCAAGGATCAGGGGAGAGCGTGGCTGTTGGTTGCAGCTAACTGTGAGGGCTGCTAGTTGGTCGCATCATGTGAGGATGTTAGGATGTAGTCAGTTACAGCTAGGCTGTCCCGTACAGTTACCCCTGTACAGGACGTCTGCAGCTATTAACCTAACAGAAACTAACACATCTGCAATAAGACTGACCATCCCATGACTGTCGGCGAACTGTGAACTTGCTGACCCTTGTGGTCCACAAATACTTAACGTAGACATAATGTTGCTGTTCTGGGGTCAGTTTGAGGTCAGCTACAGCAAATAAACACTTATAAAATGTATTACGTAGATGTCTTAACTAGTGCTGTCAGCGTTAATCTCGTTAAAATGACGCGGATCGCCCTGTGCATGGGGCTGCACAGGGCTAACACATTAACGAGCTAACCGCACTAACGCATTGACGCCGTGCAGCCCCACGCACCGGGTGATCCTCGCTAACTCCCTTACGGAGATTTGCTGCGTTAATGCGTTTATGGCGTTAACGTCATTTTAACGAGATTAATGCTGACAGCACTAGTCTTAACATTAGTTTTACTAATAATGTATGGATTTCATTTTAAAATGCAGTAAACTGTGAACCACTTGCAACTCTCCTTCGGCGCTCTGCACATCTCTGATAAATCGCTACAGTCATTCTAAGGCCAAATCTAACCCTATCAGACAGTTGGCCCAGATTATCATTAGCATTACAACAGATTCTTTAGACGACCATTTAAATGGGTCCCTGATCCCACACGTAAGGCCAACAACTTCCAAACCCTGCTCAAATATCACCACCTGTGTCTGGCTGTGATTTTACTCTCATCACTTCTTAATGATGAAATAAGAGCTTCCCATCTGTAGATAACCAGCAACCCCATCTCTGCCTGTCTGTTAAAACTGTGTTAGTGAATGCCATTGATTAATAAAATCAATCACAGGCGAATGAAGTCGAGAACGAGGGGATGTAGGAGTTTCCATATTTGACAGTTTGTTTTACTAAAGACAGCCACTGTACTGGTATCTATACACTGCAAAAAACGATTTTCAAGAAAGTAAAAAAACCCTTGTTTATGGACATTTTTTCTTATTTTTTGTCTAAAAAGAAAATATATTCTTAACAAGCAAGTTTTGCACAAGAAAATAAATCTTATTCTAGGAAAATATGTCTAACTTTTCCTTAAAAGGATTTTTCAGCTCATCTTGAGCTTTATTTACCAGTTACAAGGTATGAAAATGGTTTGGTTGAAATTCCAGAATAAAAACAAGATTATTTTTCTCATTTCAAGAGTAAGGCCACTTAAACAGCTGCTCAGTTTAAGAAATGTATTTATTGACACTAAAGTGTAATATAATTGCTGTCAAGTTTGACACAACATGCAGTACATGAACAAAAGCTGGAACTAAAAGCACATGATAAACATGAAATACAGGCCCATTTGAAAAACAGAAACAGCATAACTCATTCACTTTAGGCCGGGTCAAATAGATTAATAGATCAGCATCAGACAAGTATCAGTACACATATCTTCACTATGGCAATGCTACAATCGCATTCAACTGTCAGATTTGATAGAAAAATCAACAACAAAACTGTCCAAAACAATAACCTGATAATACAGTTCATGCATGGAAAGCAGTGTACCTTTTATAAAACATCTGTTGAACTCATGTGTAGTCCAATTACATCACACAGGTAATATTTCATGACTGCATATGTCATATCTTTGTGTGTGAAACTGTAATATGGAGTGAAATCTATAAGATTATCAGCAGATATCAGTTCCGTTGCTTGTGCCATGTTTGGAATCTCTATCTTATATGACATGTAATCTCTGTCATAACAAATGGTATTGTGCTGCTGGAATTCAAAACAGTACAATGATGAATTGATCACATAGATATTTTTCACAAGCCCAAATATAGGTAAACCACTAGAACCAACAGTCGAGGTATCATTGTTGGTCTGGGATAGAACAAGGGGCCTTTGCAAGATATGGGCGCCATCATTGAAGCCAGAGTACAATGTGATATTACTGTCAAAAGTACCAAAATGTTGCTGGCACACACTGTCTGGATCATGCTGTATTGTGTTTTGCTCAATCACTGCATCTTCTCCTGAGTTCAGTCTGGTGTCTACAGCCGCATCCATTGTTGGCTGGCTTGTTGGTTGGTTTTCGACCACTGGATCAGTCCTGTAGGCCCACATGTTACTCAGACTTCTGTTCACCGCTGATGAGGGTTCCCTCCTAGAACTGCAATTGAGATTAATTGATTAGTTAAAGACATTAATTACAAGCTACACTGATAATTTCTAAATAATTCTATTCTGCAATTGATAATTTACTCTAAAATATGTATGTTTTCAGACTGAGTTTAATAAATTGTTACTAATTTAATGCTGATTGATATTTGGCAGCTTAACTGTACTTTAAAAGCTTTAAAAATCCTCAAAAACCTAAACCTGGAAAGCCAAACTAAAGAACACAGGAAACATGGAAAATGTTGCAAAAACCTTACAACCTGGAGCAAGAAGCATGAGACATGAAAACCTGAGGGAGGGAACACAGATGACACAGAGGAGAAAATGCAGACGATCCGACAAAGAACAGAGGGAAGCACACACTAAATATACACACACACACAGGGAAATGAGGAATTGGCACACAGGTACGAAACACAGCTGACACTAATCAGATGAGAAGAGACCAGGGGGAAGCGCAACAGAATACACTGATGCAGGGCATGGGACTATCAAAGTAAAACAGGAATAAACATGAACATCAAACCAGGGACACTCGACTCAAGACAAGGGAGGCACGGAGAACACCTAAACACTGGAAATAATTAACAAATAACCAGGAAACTAACTGAAACAACGAATATTAATAAACACAAACAACCAAGAAGACTCTGGACCATGCCCATCGGTTTATTTAAAACAAAAGTTTAAAAAAATTAAAAATGCTGTTTTCTCTATTAGGAGAAATTAAACACTCAGAAAATTCTTTATAAATAGATAGCATTGTTGTGGATCATAAGGAATTAGCATTAACATAGCTACTGTTAAGCTGTAAAAAGAAGTAGGAATCTAACATGAATACTTTATATGATTATTTACAAAGATATCAAAGTATATAGTCAGTCTCACCTTACAGGTTTTTGTGTCCTAGTTGATCCACTGCATCGTCCATTGCCAAGGTGGTCAGAGTGTGTTCGACGAATGTGATACCAAAATGAATTGTAAACACGATATTCTTTGACACATCCATCTATGCCACAAACTACCCGGAAATCTGGACTATGGCTATGTGCAGAATTAATATGACTCAGTAAGGATTTGAGGGTCAGACCCACAAAAACGAAGCAGATAACACAGCGCCAAATCATTTTGTTTTACTGGTCTGTGAACCGTTTTTCCCATAAAGCCAAGATGACCAGGATTATTCCATTAAGGGGTAGGAATGGCTATCCTAATTCGGTGCCTTATAACAGCTGTAGTAAGTAATAGTACCCACATGTCAGTATTTACTGAATATAATCTAACTAAATAGTCAAATCTTTAAATATATATAATTTTATAGATAAAAAGAGCGAACTAAACCATTTCTGTACACAACCCCATACTCCTGAGTTGGTACAGTCCAGCTTCGCGCCTCAAATTTGGATTGCAGGATTAGTAATATTTTGGGGCCCGGGATACAGTGGTACAGTGTGAAGAAATTAAGGCAAGCTATGGAGAAACTGGACGAAATAACAATTGCCACCCTGAAAGGTATGTGACTGTTTTGTTTTTTCTGTTTTTGTGTTCTGCTATGTTGCATGTTAAGTCGCTAGCATGGCAGGCTATACCCGGTTGTTAGCTTAGCTTGTGCGGTTAGCTTAGTTGTATTAGCATATTTAAATATGTTAGTGCTATTAGTTTCAGTGTCTGTGAATTTATTCAACAAGTGTGCAAAGTGCCATAATTTAATGCCAGTTTTACAGAAATTGTGGGAGTTTCAAATTTCCATTAGTGAAGTTATTTCATTATATACTTTAGCACAGGAAGTAAAAAAAAAGACATTTATATGTATACACGTATATAATTGATGTATCGCAAATATAATACTTTTTCCAGTCAATGGGAGGAAGGTAATTTAGAACCTGTGGAGCAGTCAGGAGGGAAGATAATGGAATAGAGTATTGGTTTTAAATGGTAAATATTAAATTATGTTTCTTATGTATCCTGTGTGTTACCCAAGCAAAGCTGTCAGCTGGCTTGCACATGAGGATAATGCAATGTAGTGATAATTGGATACTCCTATTGCAGAAGCAAATGTTGGAGAAGACCTGCTCTCATCACTTTCACGAGATGACATCAAAGATCTGTTTCCTGGTCCTGAACATTTCCTCAGGCGTTGGGCTCTATGGCTTGCAGTGCACAAATGTGAAGAAGTAAGTTCTGTCCTATCGCTGTGTGACAAAACTGAGAACACACCAGTTTGTTTTATGCAGTTTCAAGTAATTCCACCAATACTCACTTAACAGATAGACAGTAGAATCTTCTTTAGTTTTGATTTAAATCAAGTGGCCTACACATTTATTAAATGTACATATTTTTTATTGTTCAACACTTTACTGATATTTTGTTGTACTTTCTTTCATGTTTAGAGATCTAAAGTTCTTGTGCAATTTTATGTGAAATTAGTCCTATGTACACTGTATTTTAGAACAAGACTGCTGCTGAAAAAACGCTAACAACTACTGGAGATGGTGACTTCTCCAGAGAGGAACCCAGCACTTCTAAGTTTGTGACTATGTCCAACCCAGAGTACATAGTCTTCACAGACAGTGAACTTGAGCAAGCTCGACGTTCCTACTTTGAAAAGAAGCGGCTGGGGACAGAGTGTGCCGAACCTTTGTCAAAGGAACTCTTTTGTCGACTTGTAAGAAACACCATGACAAACATGATTTCGATAGCAAGAGCAGCTGAGGACTCCAGATACCCCAGCAAACATGAGGTTGATGCCATGGCAAAGCGATTGATGGAGTACTACCCAATGCTTAAAGAAACGTGTGGTGAGTGGGTAAGTAGCATTTGCTCAATACCACTCTGTGTTAATCATGAGTGATGTATCTTATCATCTTTTAATTTTTACCGTTTGCACCTGTTAGGAGCATGTTGCTAAAAAGCTAATGAAGAGACTCTCCAATGTCAAAAGTCCAAGGAAGGGCAAAAAACCTCCCGCGAAGAAGCCAAGAAAGGATGGGAATGAAAGTGTTGCAAAAAGTGACAGCAGTGGGGAGTCCAGTGCATCAACTATTATTCTAGATAAATCACCAGTTAGATCCATGGGCACCCCAGTGCACCACCAGGATGGCAGTGATGAAGAATGTAAGTATAATATAATGCACCCTCTTATTACACCCTGAGTGTAAATGTGGTTTGGACGATACTTTTTTTTTTTTCTTAAAAAAGCCTTATAAAGCCTTACTGTGGCAATAAATGATTTACACACCTCTGCTCTGTGTGTTTAGCTGGTTCAGCTGACTTCTTTGACAGCCAAAAAACCCAGGCAAGACACTACAAGAAATATTCTTAAAGTTCAGATCCCCATAACATGTTGATGTTAATAAAACCTACAAAAAAAATTGATCTATTTTAAACTGTAATGCAACTCAAAAATTGTGTTTCTTACGGTCTTGTTCTAATCCTCTTTTTTTCTGTCATGTAGACTTCAGAAGACCCTGAAGGCTACCTGCGTCAGCGACCCCTGGCTTGTCCAGTTCTGCTTGTCTCTGAAGGCAACTGCATGATAGCTGTTGGAACCACACCGGTGAGCACCTTTGACTGGAAGGATCTGCTCTATCTGATGGCATATTACTATGCCCTCCACCTCACATATCCAAAGTGCATTTCCACGCTGCTGTCTGTCTTGCAAACTGAAATACTCAAAGACTCCATCCATGACCGAGATTCAACCCCCTCTTACAGGAAGGCGCTTGGTGAGTGGAAGTCATTCATTGAGTGAGTCTCTCAGATGACAGACATCCATCTGCCTTGTTTATCAGACTCAGTGTTAGTCAGTGAGGTTGTTTTTTTTTCTCTAGAAAAGTTGTTCAAATGTAAAACACATGTTTGTTTGTGTGGTCATTAAACTTGTTCTTCTAAAACGTTATGTAATATAGGATTTGAAATGGTGATTGTTTTAAGCTTCAGCAAAATTTATTTTTGATACCAGCCATGAGTGTGTTATACTGTTATTATTCATGTTAAGAGTATCTGGAATATGCACTTCTTATATTGGCCATGTTACACAGTACCCTGCTGAAATGTAGGTAATTTTAGACATGATTCTCCTGGAACAGACCTCAGTGAGTTACTGACCCATTGCTGTGTCAATAAAAGCGCAAAGACTAAGAGTGCTTTTGCTGTCTTAATTTAAGATGAATTCCCTTATTTTTAGTAGCTTTTTGAAGACATGGTGTCTTATTCTCAGGAATTTCTGCTGATTATTGTTCTCAGAGTCGAAACATAATTCTTATACTTAGCTCAATCAAGAAAGAAACAATTCAGTTTTAAGAAAATTTTTCCTATAGTAAGTTTTTTTTTTATGTGAAAAATCTAAATTAAGGTGTAGAATCTTAAAGTAAGCAAATAATTCTTGAAAACAGCTTGTTCAAGAAAGCATAATACTCATTTTAGGTACAGATTTTCTAAATATCAAAGTGTCTTTCCTTATAATAAGTCACATTTTCTTCAATTAAGCATACATTTTAGATAATTTTGTCTAGTTAAAAGGCATATGGCAGTTAGATTAATTTGCTAGTTTTAAGAATTCTAGTCAAGCAACTTTTGCTTACCCCACTGGCAGATTTTTTTGCTCAAAACAAGAAATTTTGTCAGATTTAAGAATATTTGGCTTGTTTCAAGTATAGCTGTTTTTGCAGTGTAGAGACCAGTTTGTGCTGATATTTGCTGTTTGAAACATTGCATTGCTGTTTTATTTGACTTGCATTATAGTAATAACTATGATGTGACACTGCACCTGTTGGGCACATCCTGCATGATATTTACAGTTTTGCTCTTGAAGTTGGTTGCAAGTAAGGTGCTATGCAAAAAACCTCCTTGTGATTCCTTTGGTTGCTAGCAGATTGCTACAGTTGTCTGTAGTTTTCCATATTTGTCTGCAAATACTTGTAAACAATGGTAAAACTTCAAAAAGCACCATGCACTTATTAAAGCCATAACAAACTGCTTCTTAAAGTTAAAAATCCATCACGGTGGTGAAGCTTTTCTCATGTGTATATTTTCACTCCAGTTTTTGTTTAAAAAATTATATTTAAACTACAAGTTGGAATTTATAAAGTTTTGTTTTGAGCTGGGGAATATTGCTGTGGAATATTGCTACACAGCACTATTCATGTGTCATTCCAATACCAAGTAAATTCATTACTTGGTATTGGTACTTGGTACTTGGCCACAGATGCTCAATAGAATTTAAGTCTGGGGACATGGTTGGCCAGTCAAGTACTTTTACCCTCAGTTTAGCAAGGCGCTGGTCTTTATGGAGGTGTGATTGGGGTTGTTATCATGTTGGAATACTGTCCTGTGGCCCAGTTTCTGAAGGGAGGGGATCATGCTCTGCTTCAGTATGTCACATTCATGGTTCCCTCAATTAACTGTAGCTCCCCAGTGCCAGCAGCAATCATACATCTATTTTCAAAAGACAACCTCTGGATATGACGCTGAGCACATGCACTCAACTTCTTTGGTGGATCAGGTTTGTTCTGAGTGGAACCTGTCCTGTTAAACTGCTGGATGGTCTTGGCCACCGTGCTGCAGCTCAGTTTCAGGGTGTTGGCCATCTTTATGTAGAGTAACAATTCTTTTTTTCAGACTTCTTTGCTATGATGTGCCATGTTAGACATCTAGTGACCAGTATGAGAGCGTGAGAGCAGTAACACCAAATCTAACACACCTGCTCCCCACTCACACCTGAGACCTTGTAACACTGACGTGTCACATGACACCAGAGAGGGAAAATGGCTAACTGGGCACAATTTGACATTTTCACTCAGGGGTGTACTGACTTTTGTTGCCAGTGGTTTAGACATTAATGGCTGTATGTTGAGTTATTTTGAGGTTACATCAAATTTACAGTGTTATACAAGCTGCACACTGACTACTTTACATTGTACCAAAGTGTCACATCTTCAGTGATGTCCCTTGAAAGGATACATTAAAATATTTACAAAAATCTGAGAGGTGTACTCACTCTTATGAGATAGTGTATATACTGATGTGCATATTGACTCCTCCTCTAAAGCTCCCCTCACTCATCTGGGAGGCCTCTTGACTGAGTGCTGAGGAGATGTACTGTATGATTAAACTATATGGAAAGATCATCAGGTAAACAAGCGGGTTCTCATGTAATGCTGCCATCATAATGAGATTGTGACGAATAACACAATTTAGACGCTAAAGTTAGTAATGATATTTGTAGAATTGGGTGCGTCTAAAAAGAGCACCTGTAATTGTTGGAGACATAAGGTCATAAGGTCTCCTCAATACCTACATTTTTTGTTTGAAATGTCTTAAAAACCTCCATAACACAACACTAGAATCAAGCCCATATAGCCATCATCTGCCGTAATCACTCATCCATGTTGTCCAATATTTTCATCACTCAATAAGGCAGAAAACGGTGCCACCACATTTTTGTAATGACACTAAACATGACATGACACTGTACATTCCCGTAGCCGTTGTTTAGGAAGGAGGAGCCAGGGGTTGAACCACCAGCCTTTCGATCAGTAGGTGACCTGCCCTACCTCCTGAGCTACAGCCACCCCACTGTGCTTCCTTTATTGCTTCCTGTAGCATAGAATAAACTGGACCATCTTTTAGGAAAAGTGAGGGAGAAAAAAATGTGTCCCACAATTCATTGCGATGGATATTTATGCAATCACTCATAACATTAACATGATAAGCAATGTTGAACAGATTGTGTAAATGTTAATTGAAGCTAGGGCTGCAATCATTCATACTTTGAATAATTGGATTTTAAAATATTCTCTACACAACTTTTTTTATTTCGATGCTTCTGTAGTGCACGGCTCTGTAGTGTGCAATTTTACCAATGCAAATGCGAACATGAGTGTTTCACCCACATTTGCGACTAATGTCCACACTAATACATTTTTGTTTGAAAACGCATCTTTTTCTCTCCGTTTTGGCCATTTTTGGCCAAGGAAAACTGAGTGTTTTGAAAACACTCTCCAAAGTGGATACATTTGAAAACACCATTTTTGCATCGCAATGTGGACTGCGAAAAACGGAGACTTTTGTTTGACACATTTTAGTCATATGATGCAGTCATGTGACCAATTCAACTAAGATGGCGGACGGCATTGTACAGCAGTTGTTTTGTTTGCTCTCAATTTTGACAGCCCTATTAAAGATTAATATCAGTTTGTACTTGCTCCAGATAGCTCACTCACTTTTGCAGCTTTGCACTCTTGGAACCAGTATCTGTTACACACTGTAAAGCGCAAAGAGGCGGAGCCGTCACTGTGATGGTGAGCTCAGGCTGAGTGAAGGAAAATAAGTTTCTAGCCTCCAAAACAGCAGCACAGTTCTTGTGATCACCATTAAAACTTTACAAAAATCAAAGCACCTGATCGACAAGCTCTGACGTGAAGAAAAGTGAACTTTGTAGCTGCTACATTCACCACCATTTGTTTTACAAAGCCAACAATCTGCAGTAAGCCTCCAGAAGGTGTTTAAAATATGCAGAAGAACTGTTAACTCTGAGAGCAGAATGGTTAAAATATACAGCTTACTGAAGGCTGAGGGCAGCTGTCCTATTTTACATGGACACAGACAGGGGTGAGTCTAAAGGGGGGCATGGGGTGTACTAGACCACATTCATTTTAAGGTTTTCATTCATTCATTCATTTCATTAATTTTTCAGATTAAAAATGAAATTATATAAAATACTATCTCAGTTTCTTTGACATTTGTTAATATAAATATTAAAGCTTTTTTCACAAGCAAATAATAATGTAATTTTTATTTAATTATTTAAACATTTTAGAAAATATTTTCTTAAAAAACTTCTTTAAAAACCTGAAAATCAGTATTAGCATCAGCCCCAGAAGCCAGTACTGGTTAATGTTGTCATCTTGGTTTAATTCTGACGTTGGGAAGAGATTTTATATTGAAATAAAATTTTGTAATGTAGTCAATCTTCAACAGATGCTTTATCCATTTTTATTCACACATGATGGTTTTGTCATGGCCTGAAAAACTTCATGCTGTCCTAAGGTCTAAGCATGTGCATATCAAACATTGTCTGTCTGTGAAGGTTCTCAGTCATCCAGGTCATCGTAGTCTAAGGAGCTTGGAAAGAAAAGCGTCTGGACTAGGGATGGGTACCGGTATCTGAAAAGCAGTGCACATGGTGCTTTATTTTGGTGCTTTTTTTTTTTTTCCGAGATGTCACACACTTTGGATTCTAGCCAATCATTTTACGTTTCCAAGGATAGTTGGGCCCAGGTACGTACGTTCTTTTAGAGCAGAGCTACAGATTAAAAATGCCCAAGGCGAAGCGGTCAAAAGTCTGGCTGTACTTCACAGTGAAAGATGCAAACTCAGCAGCCTGCAACAAGTGCTTTAAGGTGATACTGCGCAAAGGAGGTAACATCTCGAATCTGATGAAACACCTGGCGACGCATAGCATTTTTTTAAAAGCCGAGAAATGCACCGTATTTGATAGCTTGCTGCGAGACCTCACATCGAGCACATCTACTGTGGGTGTGGTGCCTGTTATCGGACCCGGAGTTAGCAACATCCCCCAAGAACCCGAAGAGGAGAGTCCTGGCCCCTAGCCCTGCCAGTGTAGCAGAAATGATGACGGATGATGATGGCAGCAGCAGCCGTTCTTCTCTGCGTGAGCAGCTTCAAGTACAAGTTCAAGTATTTATTTATTGTCATTGTCAAGAACAATGAAATTGTGTTTGGAGCTTCTACAACAAATAATAATAAATACTAAATTCCCCTTAGACCCAAGTGTGACTATTTAACCCAGTGTGACTTCAGTGCAATGAGACGATCCTTAGCAAAAACATGAGAATATGACAGGTAATGTTCATGGGACATTCAGACAAAGACCTGAGAAATATGACAAAGTGCAACAGTGCAACCCGTTCAATTATTGTACTGTGAGATATGATAAATGTCTATTTTTCAGACCAGTTCACTGCTATTAATAAGTTGGATATGGTTATTGTCCGTGAGAGGGGGGGGGCAGAGAGGGGGAAGGGGGGGGGGGCATTGTTCAGGAGCCTCACAGCCTGTGGATACAGGCTGTTGGCCAATCTGGACGTTCTGGCCTGTATGGACCTGTATCTTCTCCCTGAGGGCAGCAGGTGGAAAAGGTGGTGCACAGGGTGATGTTGGTCCCGCAGGATACTGTGCACCCTCCTCAGACAGCGAGTGGGGAAGATGTTGCTAATCTCTGGCAGAATCGTTCCAATAATTCTGCCAGCTTCTTTCACCACCCGCTGGAGTGCTTGCTGGTCGGCCTTGGTGCAGCTGGGGAACCACACTAAAAGTCCGTACGTCAGAACGCTGCTGATGGCACAGTTGTAGAAGTTCAACATCAGAGGTCTGGGAATGTGTGCGCTCCGCAGTCTCCTCAGGTAGTAGAGGCGCTGTTGGGCCTTCCGTACAGCTGAGGTGATGTGGTTGCCCCAGGACAAGTCCTCAGTCACAGTTACCCCCAAGAATTTAAAACTGCTCACCCTCTCCACCGCCTCACTGCCAATGAAGAGAGGCAGGTAGTTGTTGTGACCTTTCCTCTGGAAATCTACAATAATCTCCTTGGTCTTTTTGGTGTTTAAGACCAAGTTATTGTCGCGGCACCATGACTCTAGTTGTTGCACCTCTGTCCTGTAGTTTGTCTCATCGTTGTTGGATATGAGTCCGAGCACTGTGGTGTCGTCGGCAAACTTAACAATGAGATTAGACGCGCAGGAGGAAATACAGTCATGAGTGAAGAGAGTGTATAGCAGAGGGCTCAGAACACACCCCTGAGGGGCACCGGTGTTGACCACAAGGGTGGAAGAGGTGTTCTTACCCACTCTGACGCTCTGTCTACGGTTAGTGAGGAAGTCCACAATCCAGTTGCACAGGGAGGAATTGAGTCCCAGTTGATGGAGTTTGGGACGGAGTTTGTATGGCCGGATGGTATTAAAAGCCGAGCTGTAGTCTACAAAGAGGAGCCGTGCATAGGTGTTCTTGTGCTCCAGGTGCTCCAGTAGTGTGTCCAGCACTGTGGCAATCGCGTCCTCAGTTGACCGGTTCTCCCTGTATGCAAACTGGTGCGGGTCCAGAGGTGGTGGAAGGGCAGCTCTGATGTGTTTAATGACCAGTCTCTCCAGGCATTTGGCGGGAATGGGGGTGAGTGCCACAGGTCTGAAATCGTTCAGACATGTGACATTTGACTGTTTGGGGATGGGAACGATGGTTGCTGCTTTGAAACAGGACGGTACCAGTGAACAGGACAGCGAGGTGTTATATATAGAGGTGAAGACGTCCGCCAGGTCCGCAGCACAGTCCTTTAGCACCCGGCCCAGCACTCCATCTGGTCCGGCCGCCTTCCTGGTGTTAATGCTGCGGAACACCCGCCTCAGCTCATGAGCGCTCAGGACTGGAACAGGGTCGGTTGAGGGGAGTGGGGGCAGGACAGGGTCGGTGTTATCCCTATCAAAACGGGCATAAAAGAGGTTTAGGTCCTCAGCCAGAGTAGGACTGTCGGCTGAGGGTGGTGGTGTTCTCCTCTTGTAGTCCGTAATAGCCCTGATGCCCTCCCAGACCTGTCTTGGGTTTGTGATGTTCTCAAACCTGGCCTCGATGCGCCTCCTGTGCTGCTGCTTGGCAGTCTTGATGCCTCTTCTCAGGTTAGCCCTGGCAGCACTGTATGCCTCCAGGTCCCCGGAATGGAAAGCGTTGTTCCTCGTTCGGATAAGTTGTTGAACTCCGTGTGTCATCCAGGGTGGATTATTAGGGAACACACGGAGTCGTTTCCAGGTTGTTACATTGTCCACACAGAAACAGATGTAGTCCAAGACAGTGGAGGTGTAACTGTCCAATGCGACACGATTGTCAGTGTCCTGTTCCTTGAATACTTCCCAGTCTGTGCGGTAGAAACAGTCCTGGAGCATCGGAATAGCATCCTGCGGCCATGTTCTCATGGTTTTGGTTGTAATCCCAGTGCTCTTGATCTTTGGTGTGTATATTGGGTGTAGCAGAAGAGAGAGATGGTCTGACAGACCCAGGTGGGGATAGGCCTGGCCTCTGTATGCGTTAGCCATGTTGGTGTACACCTGGTCCAAAGTTCTATCTCCTCTGGTAGCACACTTCACATTTCGGTGGAAATTGTGAAGTACAGATTTCAGGTCCGTGTGGTTAAAATCCCCAGCCACAATAAAGACACTGTCCGGGTGTGCTACCAGGCTGTTATTGATGCTGCTGCTCAATTGTGCTAACGCTAACTTAGCATTAGCATCTGGTGGAATGTAAACAGCGCAGATGTAAACGGCAGAAAATTCCCGAGGGAGATAGAATGGACGGCACTTTAACACCAACAGTTCTGCCTCTGTACTGCTTGTTGTTGTTGAAAGTCCGTCGAGTGGCGATCTGCAGTCGTATTTCATCCAGTTTGTAACGAATTGAGCGAGCATTGGAGAGGAATATGGTCGGGAGTGGTGGTTTGAACGGACTAGCCTTTAGCCGTGCCCACAGGCCTCCCCGCCTGCCTCTCTTCTGCCTCCGCTCGCAGCGTCTCCTCCTGCGGCTCGCTGTTACGGGTAGCCCCGGGGGTTGCTTGACGATCTCCGGGGGGATGAGATACTCGGATGTTAGTTGAAGATCTCCACGGCTTAGTTGTAATAGTTGTAGTAGATCATCTCTGTTGTACTGAAGTAAACCCAGACTGTGTGAAATGATACACAGTGCCACCAAAAGTGCAAAAATGTAGGAGCTCCGGGCCGCTGCGTCTGTGCGCGCCGCCATCTCTAATGTTGTTCGTGTGTAATTTACGTTGAGTAGGCTAACCACGTTATTAAATTAATGTATGTAAGGTGAACTAGCAAACACCGTCGTAGTTACATGCAGCTGTCTTCTTGTTTGATGGCAGATACTCCCTTCACCCTGGTCAAAAAGGCTAAAATGACCAAAGAAAAAGTGGAAAACAGCTAAACATGAGAGGTTTTTGGACGAAGTTTGTGTTTTTTCCATTGTTTAAGCACTGCTTCCAGCCAAGAGTGATACCATATATGCCCTATAGCTGCAGAAAAGGCTAACATTGTTATCTTTTTACAAAAAAACAGCTAAACATGAGAGGTTTTTGGACAAAGTTTGTGTTCTCCATACTTTAAGCAGCAGTTCGAGCACCGTTTAAGCACCGGCACCGTTTCAAAAGTACCGGTTTGGCACTGGTATCGGATAAAACCTAAATACAGTGTCTTGCAAAAGTATTCGGCCCCCTTGAACTTTTCCACATTTTGTCACATTACAGCCACAAACATGAATCAATTTTATTGGAATTCCACGTGAAAGACCAATACAAAGTGGTGTACACGTGAGAATTGCAACGAAAATCATACATGATTCCAAACATTTGTTACAAATAAATAACTGCAAAGTGGGGTGTGCGTAATTATTCAGCCCCCTTTGGTCTGAGTGCAGTCAGTTGCCCATAGACATTGCCTGATGAGTGCTAATGACTAAATAGAGTGCACCTGTGTGTAATCTCATGTCAGTACAAATACAGCTGCTCTGTGACGGCCTCAGAGGTTGTCTAAGAGAATATTGGGAGCAACAACACAATGAAGTCCAAAGAACACACCAGACAGGTCAGGGAAAAAGTTATTGAGAAATTGAAAGCAGGCTTAGGCTACAAAAAGATTTCCCAAGCCTTGAACATCCCACGGAGCACTGTTCAAGCCATCATTCAGAAATGGAAGGAGTATGGCACAACTGTAAACCTACCAATAGGGGTGCAACGATACTCGTATCGATATTGAACCGTTCGATACAGTGCTTTCGGTTCGGTACGCATGTGTATCGAACAATACAAAATTTTTAATTTATTTTATCAACTTTTCTTCTGACGATGCTGTCTGTGTTGAGAGCTCAGTGGATCTGCGTTCGACTACTCCGCCTAGGCTGCACTGTCGAGTGCAGATCCACTGAGCGCAGCGCAAGCTAGCAAGACAGAAGCTAAGCTCGTTGCAACATGGCAAATTGAACCTCCCCCACCCTCATTCAGATCTGGCCTTTGGAACTATTTTGGTCTTCATGTGAAGTATGACCCTGAAGGTAAGCGCGTCATGGACAAAAGTAAAACAGTATGTCGGATGTGCCACGCAATGCTCAATTACATGGGTGGGAACTACTGCGTTAGCGCAGTTTGCTCGTTAACGTGTTGACGCCGTCCAGCCCCATGCACGGGGCGATCAGCGGTAACTCGTTAACGGAGATTTGCCGTGTTGTGGCGTTAACGTCATTTCAGATTAACGCTGACAGCACTAGTGGGAACACAATGAATATGACTGCACATTTACTCCGACATCATCCTAGTGCAAAGACAAGTGGAAGCAGACAAAAACAACAAGCACGCATGCTACAGACTTTACCCGAGTCATTTAGACAGCCGTTAGCACATGATTCTCCTTATGGGGACCTGATATGTTTAATATGCTGCTGAGAGTATACCCCAGAAGAAGCGTATAGTATAGCTTTTATTTTGGAAAGAGCCATTTCTCTGTAATAAACTCTCTTTTCCAAAGATGAGGGATTTCTCCATGAGATATTTATTTTTTTATTACTTTGTCGTTTCAGCAACATTAAATTTAAAAACTGTACTTTTGAGTTAAAATATATATTTATAATTTTAATAAATGACAAATTAAAAAAGCATGAACATTTTTTTGTATCGAAAAAATATCGAACCGTGACACCAAAGTATCGAACCGAACCGAACCGTGAATTTTGTGTATCGTTGCACCCCTACCTACCAAGACAAGGCCGTCCACCTAAACTCACAGGCCGAACAAGGAGAGGGCTGATCAGAAATGCAGCCAAGAGGCCCATGGTGACTCTGGACGAGCTGCAGAGATCTACAGCTCAGGTGGGGGAATCTGTCCATAGGACAACTATTAGTCGTGCACTGCACAAAGTTGGCCTTTATGGAAGAGTGGCAAGAAGAAAGCCATTGTTAACAGAAAACCATAAGAAGTCCCGTTTGCAGTTTGCCACAAGCCATGTGGGGGACACAGCAAACATGTGGAAGAAGGTGCTCTGGTCAGATGAGACCAAAATGCAAAACGCTATGTGTGGCGGAAAACTAACACTGCACATCACTCTGAACACACCATCCCCACTGTCAAATATGGTGGTGGCAGCATCATGCTCTGGGGGTGCTTCTCTTCAGCAGGGACAGGGAAGCTGGTCAGAGTTGATGGGAAGATGGATGGAGCCACATACAGGGCAATCTTGGAAGAAAACCTCTTGGAGTCTGCAAAAGACTTGAGACTGGGACGGAGGTTCACCTTTCAGCAGGACAACGACCCTAAACATAAAGCCAGGGCAACAATGGAATGGTTTAAAACAAAACATATCCATGTGTTAGAATGGCCCAGTCAATGTCCAGATCTAAATCCAATCGAGAATCTGTGGCAAGATCTGAAAACTGCTGTTCACGAACGCTGTCCATCTAATCTGACTGAGCTGGAGCTGTTTTGCAAAGAAGAATGGGCAAAGATTTCAGTCTGTAGATGTGCAAAGCTGGTAGAGACATACCCTAAAAGACTGGCAGCTGTAATTGCAGCAAAAGGTGGTTCTACAAAGTATTGACTCAGGGGGCTGAATAATTACGCACACCCCACTTTGCAGTTATTTATTTGTAAAAAATGTTTGGAATCATGTATGATTTTCGTTCCACTTCTCACGTGTACACCACTTTGTATTGGTCTTTCACGTGGAATTCCAATAAAATTGATTCATGTTTGTGGCTGTGATGTGACAAAATGTGGAAAAGTTCAAGGGGGCCGAATACTTTTGCAAGAGACTGTAATACCCATCCCTAGTCTGGACTTCTTTAAGTTGCTTGAAGACGTTTCACCATCCGAGAAGCTTCTTCAGTTCTAAGGTCACATGGTGGAGAGTCCCAGATTTAAACCCCGTGGGAGTAACCCCCCAAAGAGGGACAATGGACCCCCTAATGATCCTCTACCTACTCACATGAGCCAAGGTGTGAAAACGGGTGTGGGTCACAATCAGCCAGGGTTTCGGGTGAGCTCATTGTGAAACCTGGCCCCATCCTATCATGTGATTTCCTGAGGTCAGATGGCCCAGGGTGTGAGTGGACGTTAAGGCGTCTGGGAAGGGATCTCAAAACTGGATTATAGATGGCAGAGAGTTGGTGTCGTAAACCACCGCCTCTGTTCAAAGATGGTCGCTAACAATGGACATAAATGGCTTCTTTCACTCCTCTTTCAAACCATCTCTCTTCTCTGTCCAGCATGTGAACATTGGCATCCTCGAAAGAGTGACCTTTGACCTTTAGATGCAGATGGACTACTGAGTCTTATCCCGTGGAGGTGGCTCTTCTATGTTGTGCCATACACTTGTGAAGTGGCTGTTTGGTCTCTCCAATGTAGAGGTCTGGGCATTCCTCGCTGCACTGTACAGCATACACCACGTTGTTAAGTCTGTGTTTTGGAGTTTTGTCTTTCGGGTGAACCAGTTTCTGTCTGAGTGTGCTGCTGGGTCTGAAGTACACTGGGATGTCGTGCTTGGAGAAAACTCTCCTGAGTTTCTCTGATACACCGGCTACATAGGGGATGACAATGTTGTTGCGTCTGTCTTTCTTATCCTCCCTCGCTGGTGTCTGATCTTCTTTTCTGTGCCTCTTTGCTGACTTTATAAACACCCAGTTAGGATAACCGCATGTTTTGAGTGCTTCCTTTACGTGTGTGTGTTCCTTCTTTTTTCCCTCAGGCTTAGAGGGAACATGTTCTGCCCGGTGGTGTAGGGTCCTGATTACTCCAAGTTTGTGTTCCAGAGGGTGATGGGAGTCAAAAAGGAGGTACTAGTCCGTGTGTGTGGGCTTCCGGTAAACTTCGATGTTGAGGTTGCCATTCTCTTCAATGTGCACAGCGCAGTCCAGGAAAGGCAAACAGTTATCCTTCGTGTCTTCCCTGGTGAACTTGATGTTTTTATCCACGGCGTTAATGTGCGCAGTGAAGGATTCCACTTCTTGTGTCTTGATTTTGACCCAGGTGTCGTCTACATATCTGTACCAGTGGCTGGGTACTCTTTCTTTGAAAGAGCCAAGAGCCTTTCTTGCCACTTCCTCCATGTAAAGGTTGGCTACAATAGGTGACACGGGGGAGCCCATGGCACAGCCATGTTTGTGTCTGTAGAAACCTTCGTTGTATTTGAAATAATTAGAGGTGAGGCAGAGGTCTAACAGTGTGCAGGTCTGATCGGGTGTGAAGTTGGTCCTGTCTTCCAAGGAGCTGTCTTCTTGTAGTCGTTTTCTGACGGTCTCCACTGCCTCCGTGGTGGGTATGCAAGTGAAGAGAGAGACTACATCAAAGGACACCATGGTTTCATCTGGATCCAGGGTAAGTTTCTGGACCTTGTCGGTGAAGTCGGTGGAGTTCTTGATGTGGTGTGGGCTGTTCCCCACAAGTGTTGCTAGGATGGTAGCAAGGTGTTTTGAAATGTTATAAGTGGCTGAGTTTATGCTACTGACTATGGGTCTGAGTGGGATACCTTCCTTGTGGATCTTAGGAAGTCCGTAAATGCAGGGTATAGCATCCCCTGGATAAAGGCGGTGATATGTAAGGCGGTCAATGATTCTGTCCTTTTCAAGGTGTTGAAGGCAAGCTGTAACTTTCTTTCCTTTTTTCTTTTTGTAGCTGCTTGTGGCATCGCGCTTTAAGGCTTCGTAGGTATTGTTGTCACTGAGGAGAGTAGTGATCTTTGTGTGGCAATCTGTTGTGTTTAGGACCACGGTGCACCTTCCTTTGTCAGCTGGTAATATAGTGATGTTGTGGTCTTTGCTCAGGGAAGCGACGGCCTTCTTTTCTTGTATTGTGAGATTAGACGGAGGGACTTTTGCACTGGAGAGGGTGGCTGAGACTTTCACCCTGATTTGCTCTGCTTCTGTCTGTGATAATTTATTAATCCGTATGGTGGTTTCTGTGGCTGTGATGAGGTCCACTATGGGCAACTGTTGTGGAGAAATGGCAAAATTGAGTCCTTTGGCTAATACTTTCTTTTCAGGTTCAGTGAGATTCCGGTCTGAAAAGTTCTTTACCCATTTCTCCTGACTGTCCTCAGGTGTGTGTTCTTCTCTGAGTTGTGTGGGTTCAGACTGAGGAGTGTGGGTTTTTGAAAGCAAGGTGTGAAATTTCCTGCGTTGTCTTTCTTTTTCTTTAGAGTGTTGGGCCCGCTGGGCCTTGTCCACAAACTTGTAAACCTCTTCTAAGATAGGAGAGGGTAGAAGGGTTTTCGGTTCCTGCAGAGTCTGGCTAATCTTGCTCTGGAGGGCATCTATAGTGAAATGGACCTGTCTTATCCTTTCACTTAGCAGCTGATTTTGTGCTCTCTGAAGAATCAAATCTGCTCTGTATCCCCTGACAGTGGATCCAAGGCGCAGGCTTTTAGGAACAACTCTGCTTTGTCTGCATCTCAGGTTAAAATGAAGATGGTTCCTATAATCCGCTAGTTTCCTTGATTCCTTTTCATACTCCCACACCAGGTGAAGGGTGTTCCTGCCAAAATGTACGGCAATATGTCTGTGAACGTTCTCAGTCATCATAGTCTAAGGAGCTTTCAAAGAAAAGCGTCTGGACTTCTTTAAGTTGCTTGAAGACGTTTCACCATCCGAGAAGCTTCTTCAGTTCTAAGATCACATGGTGGAGAGTCCCAGATTTAAACCCCATGGGAGTAACCCCCCAAAGAGGGACAAAAGGACCCCCTGATGATCCTCTACCTAATCACACGAGCCAAGATATGAAACACACACACAGCCAGGGTTTCGGGTGAGCTCATTGTACAGGCATCAACAAAAACTTTGGGGACTATTTATAAAATGAAGATGAACATCGTGTTGAATTCAGTAAGATCTGAAACTGTCAAGTTGACCTAAGGTTGTAAGAGTAGCATTAGCCTTGGTTTCCTGGAGGGCTGTCTTCAGTATCCAAACAAATCCAGTCCACTTCCAATTCCATACCTGGGGCATTCTCCAATCTTCCCCCTTTGTACTGGATCACAGTTATTAACTACGCACTGCCTTCTTCCATTTCATGTTGATATTTGAACTTTCCACAATGTTGCACCATGATTGTTTTCTTTCTGCATAACAGTTACCATGGTAGTTACTCTAGAGTGCTGAATAACTGCTTGACCTGCCTGTTGGACTAAAATTATGCTTCATTTTATGCTTTGTTTTCTGGTTAGTCCGCATAGGATAAATTTTGTGTCCCTTTAAAGGCTTTAATGCATTCATCCATTTATTCATCTGTCCAGAACCACCTCAACTTTTGAGTAGTGGCTCTACTCTGAGCCCCTCCCAGATGGCCAGACTCCTCACCTTATCTCTAAGGGAGAGGCCAGCCACCTTTTAGAGAAAGCTCATTTCTGTCGCTTGTATCCGCGATCTTGTTCTTCCGATTACTATCCACATCTCTTAACCATAGGTAAGGGGACGTAGATCGACCGGTAAATTGAAAGCTTTGCTTCTGCACTCAGCTCTCTCTTCACCGTGTGTGGAGGTGACCCTACGTATATCTGGGCCGTACCTCTCAACCTCACACACTAACTCAGGCTCCTATCCCTCCAGAGAGGTTACATTCCATGTCCCAGTCGCTAGTCTTTGTAGCCGGGGATCGGTCCACCAGGGCCTCTGCTCCTGGCTGCTGCCCGACACACATTGCACCTGACCCTGACGGCGCCTATAGGAGGACGGGCCCATAGCCCTTTTTAGACTGTGCCTGACTAGGCCCCATGTACTAAGGCCCACCAGACGCTTGCCCTCGGGCACCCACCCCAGGCCTGGCTCAAAGGCAGAGCCCTGGTAACCCCGGGCAGAATAAACTGTTCGTCATAGGGGTACTAAACAGA
Source organism: Pelmatolapia mariae (assembly GCF_036321145.2). Taxonomy (NCBI): domain Eukaryota; kingdom Metazoa; phylum Chordata; class Actinopteri; order Cichliformes; family Cichlidae; genus Pelmatolapia; species Pelmatolapia mariae. The sequence goes on from NC_086231.1 coordinate 38,334,619, forward strand.
ATAAGTAAGCTTAAAAAGATGTGCTTTAAGACTGGTTTTAAAGATGGGTAGAGAGTCAGAATGTGGTGTGACAGAGTTCCAAAGATGAATCAGAATCAGAAGAATCAGAAAGGCTTTTGTTTCCAAATGTTGAGCAGGTTTACAACATTAGGAAATTGCTGCAGTACTTAGTGCAAAACATACTGTAAGACAACACTTAAATTAAATTAAATTAAAAGTGCTAAGCAGATAGATATATACATGAATGCAGGTGATGATCAGTGCAGAAATGCAACAGATGCAGAGAACACAGTATAGGGTCATGTGTTTGTGGTGGGAACAGTCATATGGTTATTGTTCATGAGTCCAACAGCAGAGGGGAAGAAACTGTTCTTATGGTGAGAGGTTCTGGTGCGGATGGACCGGAGCCTCCTGCCTGAGGGGAGCTGGTCAAACAGACTGTGTCCAGGGTGAGAAGGGTCAGCTGTGATCCGAGCTGCACGCCCCAGTGTCCGGGAGGTGTACAGGTCCTGCAGAGATGGGAGTCTGCAGCCAATCACCTTCTCAGCAGAGCGCACAACACGCTGCAGTCTCTGTTTGTCCCTGATGGTGGCTCCAGCGTACCACACGGTGATGGAGGAGGTGAGGATGGACTCGATGATTGCAGTGTAGAATTGCATCATGGTCCGTGTTGGCAGGTTGAATTTCTTCAGCTGCCTCAAGAAGTACATCCTCTGCTGGGCTTTCTTTATGACGGAGGTGATACACACCTACTGGCACCAGGGAGTCCAGCAGTTCACTTAAACAAAAGGCTCTTACACTCAAACAGATATAGGTGTGTTTACTATACCATATATCAGAAAGAGAAGATACAACCTCTCTCATGACCCTAGGAGGTGTGTGATCTATGCCAGAACACTCTGAAAGAGGAGTGAACATACTCCCCTCTTCACAGTACACAGGGTTGTTGCAGACTTCCTAGGATGAGACATCCTTTCAATCTACAAACAATTATATACTTCTAAGCATATATGAGTACATATTTCTAAGCATAAATGACAATCAACAATATAAACCTAACATTTCCACCCTGTTTGACATTTATGCTAGAAAGTTCCCAGTTACGAACACCTTATGTTTGACAGTTTCAGTGCAGGCATTTTTATACTCAGCATCTGTTAATCACCCCAAATTACTGTAGAAGTACACAGTTGACAAATGTGTTAGCAGTTATCTTGTTCCTCATTGATCCCATATGATGGTAAACTGCAAACACAGGAATTAACATTTTCAAAATCATTCCAGCTTTGCGGTGCTTCTCCTCCAGGTGTGTAAATCACACATCTCTCTGCAGAGTGGTTTGAGTTCTGCAGGGCTTCATAAATGTCTCTTCCAGTTGTTGATCCATCATTGTTCATATGGCCAGAGTCCAAATGTATGCAGACATGGGTATACAAACATACTAGTTGGTTTTGTTGTTTGTCAATGTGGCTTTCAGCTGTCTTCAAAGCTGCAGGCCTCGTCAGCACTCCTGTTTCATGGCCTCTCTCACCCCTTCTGACTTCAGGCATTCTTCCTATGGGGGTGTACTTTTGATTCCTCGATTGTCCTTTCATCTCTGCAGAACATCTTTTTTTGGAAAGGGTATTGAATCCGGTTCAACATTTCAGCAGTCTTGTAGAAGTGGTCATGATGCAAATGACAACAACAATGACACAAAGGAAGACCCTTTTCAGAGTGTCAACGTATGCATAGCACAGTGACACAGCATTAGGTGATGTTCATAGGAAATTGCTGTCATCACCACCATAGCTTCTGGATTCTGTGCTTCTCACAGAATCCTGATGCCATCCTTGAACTCCCTCTGCGCTGTCGATTGGAGCTTGGCACGCTCCCCTCATCCTTCAGATGCCCGTCTGTTGTCCACAATCTCCTCTTGATGACCTCTGGAAAGCCTCGTGGCACAGCTCTCATTCCAACGCAGCTTTATGGTCATTGCTGTGGTTCTGAAATCGTCTCATGATGACTAGTAGGGCCCCAAACAGCACGACCTTCGACCTCAACCACTGCCTGGGCTGTCAGCTATGCCTGGAATGGTCCCTACTTCTCACTGGGCCCTGAAGATTTCTGATCAGCACCCAGTTTCAATCTCAGTCAGGAGATTCCAACCTTTGGGATGATTTCTTCCAGCAATACTCTGGCTGCTGCAGCCTTATCTTCTTACTAGAAGGAAAAACTGTACATAACCCGTTAATCCCTCCTTTTGACACATGGACACTCACATGAGTCAACTCATCAACACTAGGACAATAACAAAAGAAAAAGATTAGTTAGATCATTTCCCAGGCAACATCAGGGCTTCTTCTCTGGAGTAGCTCCACTCCGGACCTGCAACCCTGTAATAAAAGATGTCATTGTGTTTTGCACGTTAAGTCCGTTTAACTCCTACTCTGCCTGGAGCCTGCATCCACACCATCATCGCCTGGAAAACAAGATCTGTAAGTTAAATCAAACTTCACACTTGCAAGCAATTGTAGATCATAAGAGTAATAAAGTATTCAGCAACACAGAGACAAGTATCATGTGCAGGTTTTCTCAAATCATTAAACCACTACTATTGCCATAATGTGCCCCAAATTTATTTATTATTTATTCCACATTACTGTAATCAGTGACTTTCCTTAAGTAATGTCACTCACTCATTTTATCACTATGAGCTCAACAGTAGTCAGATAATGGGCCCAACCTTAAAAAATGTCCTCTAATCACTGCACTTCTGCTGTAACATCACTTGTCTGTCTGTGCTGAATCCTTCACAAGCACTCTTAGAGGGAAACAAACATTAGCAAAACATATGAAGCATCCTGGAGGTCAGTCCTGGATCAACAGAGTCCAGAGGTGCTGCAAAAAGGTCATAAACTTAACCATCCACAGCAGTGAAAAGGAGTGACACTGGTTTCAACACAGTATGTGTCTCACATTGCATACACATTCTCACAGTAATATTCACATTTTCTCAACAACACAGTGTAATAGCATAACCAACGTATAACCTGTAAACACAGTTTCCTTCACACACAAACCCAATAATCCTGTGAAAAAACATTAACCAGTGGTGTGTCCTGCTGTAAATCACACGATCAAATCACATGATTAACCCTCTGCTGTAGAAAAAGTAATGTAAATGTTAGCGCTGCACTACGGTGGCCCCTAGAGACAAAGCACGTACAAACTCCAAAACACTTGCAAACTCCAAAACACTTGCAAACTCCAAAACTCCAAAGCACTTGCACACTCCAAAACACTTGCAAACTCCAAAACACTTGCAAACTCCAAAGCACTTGCAAACTCCAAAACACTTGCAAACTCCAAAGCACTTGCAAACTCCAAAGCACTTGCAAACTTCAAAACACTTGCAAACTCCAAAGCACTTGCAAACTCCAAAACATTTGTCTAAGGAGCTTGGAAAGAAAAGCGTCTGGACTTCTTAAAGTTGCTTGAAGACGTTTCACCTCTCATCCGAGAAGCTTCTTCAGTTCTAAGGTCAAATGGCCGAGAGTCCCAGATTTAAACCCAGTGGGAGTATCCCCCCAAAGAGGGACAAAGGACCCCCTGGTGATCCTCTAATCACATGAGCCAAGGTGTGAAAGCGGGTGTGGGACCTAATCAGCCAGGGTTTCGGGTGAGCTCATTGTTAAACCTGGCCCAAAACATTTGCAAACTCCAAAGCACTTGCAAACTCCAAAGCACTTGCAAACTCCAAAGCACTTGCAAACTCCAAAACACTTGCAAACCCCAAAACACAATGGAAGTGCTCCAGGACGCTAGGGGCAGTGTTGAGCTTTTGTTACCTAGTAACTACACAAGCCATGAAGTACCAATGACCGGATTTGGGCTGTAGGCCGCATTTTAAGGCCGATTACGTCACAGCGACACGACGAAGGCTGTCCCAATTCAAAGGCTGCTCCAAATGCGCCCTCAAATGCGTCCTTAATTTCCCTGAATTTTAAGGATGGGTCGGTGTAGCCTTCATGGCCCAACATACCCCAGATTTCATAGCGCGGCGGTGGTGTGGATAATTTTGCCGAAAAATGGCGGAAGCGGAGCGGCCGAAGAGTAAACTTTCAGAAGTAAGTACTGAATATTATGTCACTTATTTATGCGCAAATGTTTTTATAATGAAGAACATTAAAACATTACTGTTGGACACATGTCGGGAAAGTTATGTGACATTAGCTTGGTTTTAAAGCCTTTACTTAAAAATATTCGCCATTCAATGGTCGACCTTAGTCTTACAGAGATGTGATGATTTCATGGATAATTAAAGTCAGTCATATATCCACAAACACAACAAGCTGAAAGTCAGTGATGCTGCTCGGTTTGCAGTCCTGAATATCACGGCACAAGCAGGATTCACTGCACTGTTAATGTCAGCTATGTTTTATTGTTGCCTCTGTTTGGTGGTGTCGAGCCAAACGGACTTTAACGTGTCTTTGAACGAGCTGACGGTTCACTCGTTAAGCTGAAAGAAAGTTGCTTTAATCACAGGAGTCACACATGTGTCCACTGGACCATCTGGGAACTCTTCTTGTTTAGCACTCGTAATAACACAAACGCTAAATCTTCCTTCTCTGTGTTGTTTTGTAGCAGTGTATACACCTGAGACTGTCACCTGTCTGTCTGTCCTGCACTCTCTCTCTGTTTCTTTCTCTCTGATTGTAGAATAAAAGTATGAACATGTGTTTATAAGTTACACTTGTGTTTGAATCCTGCAGCTTATCACACATTTGATTTCCTTGTGTGACAACTGCAAGTGTCCAGAGTGAGGACAGACTGAGGGACCCACTGCTGCACATCATTTGTGAGGCTTTGCACCCCTGATGATCCACCAGGGCGAACTCAGCCGTGTGTGAGGAAGAGGAGGAGGAAGAGCCAGCAGCAGCTGACAGATGGAGAGAATAGACAGACTGTTCCCTGTTTGTGAAGGACTGGTAGAAAAGTTTAACATAACTAATGTCTGTCCTGAATCAGTCTTATTAGGTAATGTTCAAATAATGTTATCATCCCAGTGTTTTCAGTGTGGGAGAAAGTACTCAGGGCCTTCAAGTTACACACTATGAAAGGCAGCAACAAGTTTAATGTTCAGAAACCTAAAGTATGTATCAGCAGCAGAATGGAGCTAAAAATAAATGTTTGTTTCAGTTCTATGAAGCTTTGAGTATTTTGGATTAGTAGCACTGCTGTGTTTGTTGCATCATATTGCTGTAATTGTTTGTATGCTTTATATATTCTGAGGTAAGTTGATCTATAGTGTTACATCATATTCTATAAGGATGTTATGTGTTTGTAGACTTTCTGCCCAGTTTGACCCATTTAGCAGAAGTCAGCCTGTTTAAGGCTCTGATATCTATTCTGTATGACTTAAAGCAGTAATGACATGGTCTGATTTTGTCACCCAATAAAGGAATATTTCATATATCAGTCTACTCTTCATTTTATCAGAAACACAGCTCGTACATTTTATTTTTATAAATATATGTAAGCAATGAGCCAAATTTAGTAATGCCAACATACTGAAGGAACAACATTTGTCTCTTATATATGATACACCTATGTATATATATATATATATATATATATATATATATATATATATGTATGTATATGCACTGTCAAAGATACTTGTCTTTGAGTGAAGATTTAAGGTGATAAGACATATAAATAACTGCAACTTGAATCTGTAAGCTCAGTATTTAACACAGAGTTCATGTTAACTGCCGTAATAACTAATAATGATTAATATAATAACTATAATGTTGGCCATATAATATTTACATTACCAAAGTGATATGACTTTAGTCTCATGAACAACATTAGCAAATTGTTATTTACTAACTAATCATAAATGACTGTTCAGTACAGAAATGAAGCCCAAAAATCATGTTTTACTGTCCTGTGGTCTCAGCCTCAGATACTTATCAAATCACACAAAGCTCTTGTAGAAACAAAAAAACAAATGAACAAAATGTGTTCTCTTTCATTTCTGTCAAACCAAGTTGTATGACACGTTTCCAGCGGTTAGTATCATGGTTGCTAGGCAACCTGGGAAGCACGTCGGTCATTGGTACTTTATGGCTTGCGTAGTTACTAGGTAACAAAAGCTCAACACTGCCCCTAGCGTCCTGGAGCACTTCCGTTGTGTTTTGGGGTTTGTAAGTGTTTTGGAGTTTGCAAGTGTTTTGGAGTTTGCAAGTGCTTTGGAGTTTGCAAGTGTTTTGGAGTTTGCAAGTGCTTTGGAGTTTGCAAGGGCTTTGGAGTTTGCAAGTGTTTTGAAGTTTGCAAGTGCTTTGGAGTTTGCAAGTGTTTTGGATTTTGCAAGTGCTTTGGAGTTTGCAAGTGCTTTGGAGTTTGCAAGTGCTTTGGAGTTTGCAAGTGCTTTGGAGTTTGCAAGTGTTTTGGATTTTGCAAGTGCTTTGGAGTTTGCAAGTGTTTTGGAGTTTGCAAGTGTTTTGGAGTTTGTACGTGCTTTGTCTCTAGGGGCCACCGTACTGCACAGGTGTATACACACTTTCTCACAGTGACCTCTGCATTGTGAGCAATACAAAGTCATGAATAACACACCGCTGATAAATTCACAGACACAGAAAGTGGCAATTAAAAGGTTAGGTCGGCACGGCCCAACGCTCATGCAACCTAGGATGTTGCTGCATCTTTCTGCTCCCGTAAAAACAGAGAAACACACTTAGATACATCCACCCTTTTGTCATGTCCGGGTGGAGGTGCAACCTCACATGTTGATGTTAAGTCAGTCAAGTCAGTCAGCTTCCGTCAGTCCAGTCAAGTCCCCATTTTTTCATTCATTGCTGATAGTAGAATCTCTCGTCGCATTAAGCTTCTCACCATCAGCAATAGGGCTTTGGAGCGTGATGTCACGGGAGCGGGGCCACGCCCCCTCCCGCCATGACAGTAGGCCAAGGAAAGCACACGGAAGCGTCAGCTATGGTTCGTACGTGCTGTGTTGCAACGTTAGATCACACGATAGGGAAGGCAAGAAGCTGGAAAATTGGCTCTCTTTTCATCGTTTCCCCTCCTGGAGGCAACGGGAGGGATCTCATGTATCCGATATTACTAAACGAAGACGTCAGGCTTGGATTGCAGCGGTCAGACAAGCGGATATCGAGTTCTCTCCCATCCCCAATTTTTTGTTGGTTTGCTCGCGGCATTTTCTTTCCGGTGAGTTCTAAATAAATTCATATCTCTCTTAATAGGCTTTTAGTGTTATTTTGAATGCGCTGAGGTCATAGATAATTAGATAAAACATCCTAATGTGTGACGCTGCAGAACCACGTCATGTTGACGGAGTAGCGTATTATTTGGCATTATTGCAGGCAAACCAGCATATGAAATATGAAACAGAAAAGAAAAGTATGTTTATTTTTTTATTCAAGATCTGTTCACATGTACTTAGCAAGTACATACACATGAAATGCAAACTATTTACATGGCAACGCACAGCTGGCAACCTCTGGCTGTATCTTGGTCATATGGTCAACGTACTCACAACGTGGAGGCTTAAAAACGGCCAAATCTTGTACCCAACCGTTTGTGAATTAGATGTGCGCCTCCAGGGATTTATAATTCCGAAAATGATTCGCCGTGTATGCGCTGACTCCACAGACAAGGTACGCGACGATATCGGGATAGGACAACGGCGGTAGGCTGTCTGGGTTTCTGCTCCACTGCCTTTTTTCATACGGGTCCACATTACCGATGCACGCTATTTTTTTCCATGTACCGTTTCTTGGCGTCTGGGCGCAGTCGGTCGCGATACAGCCCTTTGTCTTTTGCGTTGATTTTAAGCGTGGTTCTGGCAGTCCTGTTTCCAACACAGTGTGTTTGTTTTGATTTGTGGCCTTCTGACATGGCGCCGCGATCCCACAATGCACTGCGGCGTGACGTAAACTCCAAAGCCCTATATGATGTCATTTCAAAAAGAAAAAGAATTTAGATCGGATTACCTCGCTGAATCCTTTTAGACAGGGACTCACTTTCTGATTGTCCCAAACAGGTGGCTTTCTCCAGAACCCATTTTAATGTGGAAAAGCTCACTTGCAATGGTTTTCCCAACGTGTCGTATAGCGCTTTCGTTCTAATCGTGCAGATCTGCTCAAATGACAAAGATTATCAAACAAAACTATCAGTGCACTATGAAAGTAACAAAATAAAACGGAAAAAGGGCCTTGTTAAGTCATGACACATGTTTATCGTCTCAGGAGGGTAAATCATACCAAACCTAATTGGCAGGTTCAACTTTGCAACAAAAGACAAATCATATGCCAGATTAATCCCACAACATTCATCCATCAGCCACACACCTCACAATGTAACTCGATCGTGAGTTACATTGTGAGGCTCAAGAGTTGGCAGTTCATCTTGTAATCAGAAGGTTGCCGGTTCGAGCCCCGGCTCCAACAGTCTCAGTCGTTGTGTCCTTGGGCAAGACACTTCACCCGTTGCCTACTGGTGGTGGTCAGAGGGCCTGGTGGCACCAGTGTCCGGCAGCCTCACCTCTGTCAGTGCGCCCCAGGGCGGCTGTGGCTACAATGTAGCTGCCATCACCAGTGTGTGAATGTGTGTGTGACTGAATGTAGTGTAAAGCACTTTGGGGTCCTTAGGGACTAAGTAAAGCGCTATACAAATACAGGCCATTTACCATTCAGTTTTACTACAGCAAAAGAGACAAAAAAAAGGGGAAAAATAGAAATTGGATGAATAATGAGGTGATAAAATAAATACATTCAAACATTTTTTTAAATTAAATGAATAAATAAATAACTGTTATAAAATGTAAATAAAAGCCAAATGCACATATAGCCTTATAATCTGTGAGTGAATCTGAAAGTTGCTTCAGCAGTAAACCTTTTTCATTGGCAGAAGCAGAAGTCACTCTTTATATTTGAGACAACAAACAGTCACAACAGGTAACTCCATTTTTATGTTCACCTGAGACACGATCAGATCCAGTCTGGGTGGAAATGTGTCTAAATTTAGAGATGTTGCACAAATGGAAGAAAGCAGTCTTACATATTTGTTTGCACTGAAGGACATATCCTGGTCAAAAATGACTCCAAGGTTCCTCACAGTGTTACTGGAGGCCAAGGTAATGCCATCCAGAGTAAGAATCTGGTTAGATACCATATTTCTAAGATTTTCAGGGCCGAGTACAATAACCTCAGTTTGATCTGAATTAAGAAGCAGAAAGTTAGCGGCCATCCAGGTCTTTATGTCTTTAAGACATTCTTGCTATTTTAAAGATTAGACTTAAGCTTTCCTTTTTACTAAAGCATATAGTTACTTCCGGTTGCGCCGTAAGATGGCTGCACCGACGAGAGCTCCCAGTCATCGCAGCAAAAATGTTATTATTTATTTTATACTGCTTTCTATTTCTGTGCGCACAGCGCGATCATACACTCGGTATGACAGGCAAACGCTTTTGGAGCTACGTTCGTCAGCCAGTTCGGACTTTACAGCGGGTTTCGACTCCGTGGACGCTCTGCTGCCTGGGATCCTTTGTTTACTTGCGCGACGTCGAGGGAAAACAAAGAGGGGGAAACGCGCCGGAGTTTTGTGCCGAACGCGACAGAGAAACAGCAAGCCACCTCTCCCCAGCATCCTGCTCGCGAATCTCCAGTCTCTTGACAACAAACTTGACGAGCTGCGTGCACGGATTAAACACCAACAAGACATCAGGAACTGCTGCGTTCTGGCCTTCACAGAGACATGGCTGGAGCCCAGCGTCCCCGACTGCGCCATCACGCCGGATGGATTCACTGTTTACCGGGGAGATCGAACGAAGGACTCAGGCAAGAAAAGGGGAGGAGGGGTGTGCTTTATGGTTAACTCTTTGTGGGCTAGAGATGTGTGTATCTTAAAAACTTACTGCTCTCAGAGCCTCGAGCTACTGACCATTAAAGTCAGGCCTTTTTACCTCCCGAGGGAGTTCAGTTCAGTTCTCCTTTCAGCTGTTTACATTCCCCCACATGCTGATAAAGCTATGGCTATGGACGAACTGTATGACATCATTACTGGACTCGAGAAAACCCACCTCTTTACCCTGGCCTTTGACACCGCGTGAGATGTTGGTTTTTATTTTTATTTCAGTTGTTTTTAGGTGATTCGATGCTGTTTTATCTTGTTTTTATTTTGGCTGTTTTAATTTTATTTATTATGTGTTTTATTTATTTATCTTTGCTGTTTTCTGTTATTTTATTGTTTTAATGTATTTTCCGTACAGCACTTTGTTCCTGTGCTGGGTATTTTAAAGTGCTTTATAAATAAAACTGGATTGGATTGGATCGAGAACAAAAATCCAGAAGCTGCCTTTATTGTGCTGGGAGACTTCAACAGAGCCAACATGAAGAAGGTTCTCCCCAAATACTATCAGCACATCTCCTTCCCCACAAGAGGTGATCAAACACTGGACCACTGTTACACTCCATTCAAAGAGTGCTACAAACCCCTCCCCTGCCCAGCTTTTGGTAAGGCAGACCATTGTTCCATTCTGCTGCTGCCTGCATACAGACAAAGACTAAAACAGGAAAAACCAGCTTCCAGGGTCATCTACAAATGGGACAGTGAGGCTGAGGAGGTCCTACAGGACTGCGTTGAGACAACTGACTGGCAGATATTTGTGGATGCAGCTGATGGCAACGTCAATGAACTCACAGACTCTGTCATTGGATATATTGGAAAGTGCATGGATGATACCATCACAAAAACCACTGTCCGCACATATCCAAATCAGAAACCCTGGGTAAATAAAGACGTTTGTGCCAAGCTAAAAGTGCGGACCTCTGCCTTTAACTCCGGGGATGCTGATCCATATAAAGCAGCCAGGTATGACCTCCAAAAGTCCATAAAAAAGGCCAGAAAGGACTACAGGGACAAAATGGAGTCCAGCTACCACAGCTTTGACACCAGGCGACTGTGGAATGGACTGCGCTGCATCACTGACTACAAGAAGGACAACACTGTCAGTGTTCAGCCCACTGCATCTCTCGCAGACGAGCTTAACAACTTCTATGCTCGTTTTGACGCAGACAACAAAGAGCAGATCCTCTACCCTCAGGAGGACAGTGAGGCTGTAACTTTAACTCTGAAAACAGAAGCTGTGAGATGGACTTTTAAAAAGGTCAATCCTCACAAAGCTCCAGGACCGGACGGCATCCCAGGCCGGCTACTCAGAGTGTGTGCAGACGAGCTGGCAGAGGTGTTCACCAACATCTTCAACCTCTCCCTGAGGCAGTCAGTGGTCCCCACGTCCCTCAAAGCATCCACCATCATTCCTGTTCCCAAAAAATCAGTGGTCTCCTGTCTGAATGACTACCGTCCTGTTGCACTGACATCCGTCATCATGAAGTGCCTGCAGCCGCTGGTCAAAGGTCACATCTGCTCCTCCCTCCCTGACACACTGGACCCTCTTCAGTTTGCCTATCGGACAAACAGAGCCACAGAGGATGCCATCGCCCTGGCAACGCACACCACCCTCACTCACCTGGAGAAAGGGAATACATATGCAAGGATGCTCTTCATCGACTACAGCTCGGCATTTAACACCATCATCCCCTCAAAACTTGCCACGAAGCTCGTCGACCTTGGGCTGGGAACACCAATCTGCAGATGGATTCTAAACTTCCTCACAAACAGGCCCCAGGTGGTGAGAGTTGGTAAGCACACCTCCTCATCACTCATCCTAAACACAGGTACGCCACATGGTTGTGTGCTTAGCCCCCTCCTTTATTCCCTGTTCACACACGACTGTGTTGCTAAACACGAGTCCAACATCATCATCAAGTTTGCGGATGACACAACCATCATAGGCCTCATCACAGACAACGATGAGACGGCCTACAGAGAGGAGGTGATGGCACTGTACGAGTGGTGTCTGGAAAATAACCTGACTCTCAACATCAGCAAAACTAGAGAAATGATAGTGGACTACCGGAAACGACCAGTCAGTGAACACCAGCCCATCCACATCAATGGTGTCAAGGTCGAAAGGGTCAGCAGCTTCAAATTCCTTGGAGTCAACATCACCGAGGACTTCTCCTGGACCCTTCACACAGACACTGCTATCAGGAAAGCTCGCCAGCGGCTTTATTTCCTGAGGAGGCTGAGGAAGTTTGGCATGAACGCCAACATCACCTCAAACTTCTACAGGTGTGCAATCGAGAGCTTGCTGACGAGCTGCATTACAGTTTGGTACGGAAGCTGCTCTGCCAGCAGCCGTAAATCACTCCAGAGGGTGGTGAAGGCAGCAGAGCACATCACTGGCATGAGGCTTCCTGCCATTCAGGACATTTATCTTCAGCGGTGCCTCCGTAAATCACACAGCATCATCAAGGACCACAGCCACCCAGCACATCAGCTGTTCTCCTTGTTACCATCTGGCAGACGTTACAGGAGTCTGTCTGCTCGGACTACAAGACTTAAAAACAGTTTTTACCACCAAGCCATACGACACCTCAACCACAACACTTAAACACACACAGCACAGTCCACAGGACGCACTCAGAAGCTACCTGCAGCTTCACAAGTACTCTGTTTAATCTGCACTGGTCACTCCACTTTATTGATATTTATATTGAAAAAGTGCAATACTGTAATAATTTACTACCACTAAAAAACTTTGTACTGTTCAGTTTGTACTGCTGCTCATTCCTGTGCAATATCCCATCTGCCCCCCCCCCCCCCCCCGGTCATATTCCTTTTCAAGATTTCCTTTATTTAATCACTAGTGTACATATATTTATATATACATATATATTTAGTCATCTTTTGTCTTTTACTACGTCTCTCTAATATTTTACTCTTACTATTTTTGTATTTATTTTTATTTTATTTTGTTTTATTTTGTTTTTTTCTTCTACTGTACCATGCTGTTGAGTGACTGTCTTCTGCTCGTCAAACACATTTCATTGCAATGTTGACCCTGTGCTAACTTGCATATGACAAATAAAACTGAAACTGAGTTAGGGCTCGATCAGGTGGTCCTGATTCCACCTTTAGTTATACTGCAATAGCTGTAGGCTGCTGGGGGACTCCCATGATGCACTGAGCATCTCTCACCCCTTTTCAACCACCATGTGTCCAGATACTACTCTCCACTTAGTTATTATTAATCTCTGGGACAGTATGTCCTGTCTCCGTCCCCTCAACCCCAACCAGTCACAGCAGATGGCCCCGCCCCTCCCTGAGCCTGGTTCTGCCAGGTTTTTTCCTGTTAAAAAGGAGTTTTTCCTTCCCACTGTCGCCAAGGTTCTTCTCTGTTTCTCTGTATTACTTTAGGGTCATTACTTTACAATAATAAGTGACTGTTTTTTATTTGGCGCTATATATATAAAATTGAATTGAAATGAGTTGATTATGGAAAAACTGTTATTTTTACAGAACAACACTCTAGTTCAGCTCAGGCAGGTAGTTCCTCCCAATCACGCCCCTCCACGTTTTGCTGCCATTGTCCATGTGAGCATTGAAGTCTCCAAGCAGGACAGCAGAGCTACCATATGGAGCACCCTCGAGCACACCACCCAGTGACTCCAAGCTGTGCACTCTGTAGTGTCATTTGGCACATAAACACAAACAATAGTTCGGACCAAATCCTTAACCCAAAGACACGGGAACACAACTTGTCCGTCTACTACCAAAACCCCCAGTGTATAGGCACTGAGAGGATACCATGATACCTACCCCTGCTTGCTGCCTCTCACCGAGGGGAACTCGAGACAGAAACAGCCCCTCGCCATGATACTGGCTCTAGAACCTGAGCTGTGCTTTGAGGTCAGCCCAACTAAATTTAGTCAGTATTTCTTATTAACTCACGCGCTGGGTCAAGCTCCTAACCCAACAGAAAGGTGGGACTAAACATGGCACTCTGCACTATTGCCATTTTGGCAATTTGGGCTCATCTGTTCCAAGGACATTGTGCCAGTATAGTGGTTTGTTCAGATGCAACCTTTCAAACTTATGCCATGCTGCCATTTTACTTTTGGAGATAAGCTGCTCCCTCCTGCAAACCTTTCCAAACAAGCTATACTTGTTTAGTATTTTTTTATTCTGACAAAGTTTAAAATTTAACATGGCAACTGTAGAGTCTTACTTGGCTAAGATGTAGTTGTTTGGATTTTGTAGTGTTTCTGAGCAATGCACAGCATGACCTTGGGATACATTTGCTGGGACATCCACTCCTGGGAAGATGGACTGCTGATGGGAAGCTCTCTTGAATTTTTGACACTGATGAATAATCCTGCTGACTATGAACGATGGACTTCAAATTGTTTGGTCTTGTAACAGTGCCATTAAGCTCACCGCATTGCTTGTGTCGCCAGCTGAATTTGACATCACATCATGTGTTGCATTAACCACATTGATGGGGAGCAACAGTTGATCACTCTGATATGCAGTTGCAGCACTTGTTTCTTCCTCACTGATAAAACTAAGAAAAAAACACACTATGCCAGATTGTCCAGAAAATGGAAAGGTTTAATGGACACCATAACGAGATAATCTCCTAACAATCTAAGAAAGATCTTGATCCGTAATTGTGAAATCGGCTGCTTGTTACAAGCTGAAGACAAGTCTCTTGATACTCACTGAAAGCAGCTTTCATTTAGACCCTTGGGTTGTTTTTCTAAGTCTAAAATATCAAAAGAAATTAATAAAAAAATGACCTTTTTGTTTTGGTTGTGATGTAACATTCCCAAAGCAAAGGGATACACACACTGCACTTTTAGTCCAGCAGAGACGTAGACAGTAATTTTATAGTGTGGGCTCAGGACAAATCCATACACATGCATAAGACATGATCTGAGGACAAAACACAGTTAAACTCACAGAAATTTGAGCTGACTGCAAAAGAATCCTCACATATTTTTTCAAAAGGGCAACTTTAATCCAAAGTCCTTAACAGGGCGATCAATGGAATCGGCCATGTACTGTAATAACTTGAACGAGAATCTCCTTCCCTCACCCAGAAAACTGAAGATTAGTCAAATATCAACCAAAAATGTATCAAGTGACTATCAGTCAAGTCCTCCTAATGAGTTCTCCTTACTGAAGTGAATGTTGTTTTAGTGTTGGATGAAGGGATCAAACATATGGCTGTTACCTGGGAGACTGAAGTTTCTGTTCTTTGCCAAACCAAGTTAAACAACGCTACCTGGTTAGAAGAAGAAGCATTTTCTCATCTGCCTTCACACGTGTATTCAATTCAGTTGTGTTTATATATCACCAGCCCACAATAACAGTTGTGTCAAGCTGCTTTGTATTGTGAGGTTAAGACCCTACAATATCAACTCGAGTAATGTCCCATTTCCATCCCATAGGCTTTAATGTGATGTTGGCCCACCCTTTGCAGCTATAATTCAATTCAATTCAATTCAATTTTATTTATATAGCGCCAAATCACAACAAAAGTCGCCTCAAGGCGCTTTATATTGTACAGTAGATAGCACAATATTAAATACAGAGAAAAACCCAACAATCATATCATATGACCCCCTATGAGCAAGCACTTTGGCGACAGTGGGAAGGAAAAACTCCCTTTTAACAGGAAGAAACCTCCGGCAGAACCAGGCTCAGGGAGAGGCGGGGCCATCTGCTGCGACCGGTTGGGGTGAAAGAAGGAAAACAGGATAAAGACATGCTGTGGAAGAGAGACAGAGATTAATAACAGATATGATTCGATGCAGAGAGGTCTATTAACACATAGTGAGTGAGAAGGTGAAAAGGAAAAACTCGATGCATCATGGGAATCCCCGGCAGCCTACATCTATTGCAGCATAACTAAGGGAGGATTCAGGGTCACCTGGTCCAGCCCTAACTATATGCTTTAGCAAAAAGGAAAGCTTTAAGCCTAATCTTGAAAGTAGAGATAGTGTCTGTCTCCCGAATCCAAACTGGAAGCTGGTTCCACAGAAGAGGGGCCTGAAAACTGAAGGCTCTCCCTCCCATTCTACTTTTAAATACCCTAGGGACAACAAGTAGGCCTGCAGAGCGAGAGCGAAGTGCTCTAATAGGGTGATATGGTACTACAAGGTCATTAAGATAAGATGGGGCCTGATTATTTAAGACCTTGTAAGTGAGGAGCAGGATTTTGAATTCAATTCTGGATTTAACAGGAAGCCAATGAAGGGAAGCCAAAACAGGAGAAATATGCTCTCTCTTCCTAGTCCCTGTCAGGACTCTTGCTGCAGCATTTTGGATTAGCTGAAGACTTTTCAGCGAGTTTTTAGGACATCCTGATAATAAAGAATTACAGTAGTCCAGCCTGGAAGTAATGAAGGCATGAACTAGTTTTTCAGCATCACTCTGAGACAGGATATTTCTAATTTTAGAGATGTTGCGCAAATGGAAGAAAGCAGTCTTACATATTTGTTTAATATGTGCCTTGAAGGACATGTCCTTCAAGGCACATCTTCAAACCTTGTTAAACCTTGTTAAGATGTTAACCATCTTAACATCTTCAAACCTTCTAGAAAGGCGTTACACAATGTTTGGAGTATATTTATGGGAATTTCTGATTTTTTCACAACTGCGTTTGTGTGGTTAGACACTAATGTTGGACACGGAGGCCAAAGTTTCACTATCAGGTTGTGGTCAGGTCAGGGTTCTTTAACACCAAACTCACACATCTGTGTCTTTATGGACCTTGCGTTGTGCACTGATGCGCAGTCATGTTGGAAGAAGAAAGGGCTATCCCCAAACTGTTCCCACAAAGTTGGGACCATAATATTGTACAAAATGTATTAGTATGCTGAAGCGTTAAGAGTTCCCTTCACTGGAACTAAGGGTTCAAACTCAGCTCCTGAAAAATAATCCAACACTACAGGTCCCCATCCACGGCCATGCACGGCCATGAAAACGGTGTTGGTCTTTCAGTGTGCTTGGTTTATATGAATGGAGTGTACGGTCTAGTTTCATCTGATCTATGTTTGATCCTTAAGATCAGACTTCAAGTTTTACCTAGTCACCTATTTTGAAATGGATGCCATTGGTGTATCTACTGGTAGGCTAACAGGTAGAATTGGCAACCACAGGTATTATTTTATGTCTTTTATCTGTAGAGTTTTCAATTTCTCTGTGTGTCTGCATCGGATCTCCTCAAGATATTAAGACATCCTGTGACAGTCCAAAGGTGAACTTGTGAGGTTAATTTGTGACTGTAAAGAGACCTGAATGGTTTTCTGTCTCTATATCTTGGCCCTGTGATGGACTGGTGACCTGTCCAGAGCGTACCCTGCTTTTCGCCTCGTAACAGCTGGGATATCCCCCCCCGACTGTCAAGAAAATGGATGGAATTTCCTGTTGGTGCTTTCATTAAAGCAGTCTTGTTATCTTTTTAGCATAAATTGTATACCTACATGTCCTGTCTGAATGGTTTTCCTTCTGCTTCAGATCTGTTTACGGTCCAAATGTGGCTCTTGGTCTGTCTCCTGACCCTCAGCTCAGTGGCCCTGATGACTGCTGTTGGTAAGTTCCACTTTTCAAGATTTTAAATATTTTATCTAGTCTAGGTAACAGAAACGTCTTTTGGGGGTTCCACTTACTATTTCCTAATTAAATACACACAAAAAAAGAATCTTTTATTAGAGATTTTATCATTTGTGAGCACAGAAAAAAGTAAAGCTGCCTTTAATTTGTAAATGGGAGACGCCCCCTAGGGTGGCGGACAATGACCGAGCTAAGATCCTGTGGGACTTCCTGATACAGATGGAATGGTGATGGCTAACCAACCGGACATAGCGGTGGGAGACAAGCAGAGGAAGACGGCCGTAGTGATAGATGTAGTGATACCAAATGACAGCAACATCAGGAAGAGAAGCTGGAGAATGTTTTAGATGTTATATATATATCTATATCTATTCTGGAGGGTGAAGGTAACAGTGGTCCCAGTGGTAATTGGAGCACTCGGTGCGGTGACTCCCAAACTAGGCGAGTGGCTCCAGCAGATCCCGGGAACAGCATTGTGTATATATATATATATATATATATATATATATATATATATATATATATATACATACATGTATATATACATATATATATATATATATATATATATATATATATATATATATATATACATACATGTATATATATATATATATATATATATATGCATGCAACAAACATAAAAGTGTTTATATTATATTATGTTATCATTGTTATTTTGGTTCCAGGTGGAGATGTGTGTGTGGCAGGTCATGACAGCGGGCCAGTGTTTGAAGAACAGCCGAGCAGTTTAATTTACCCTGAAGGCCTGACTGAAGGCAAAGTGACCCTGAGCTGTCAGGCCAGAGCAAATCCAGCTGCTGCTTATAGGTGAGTCTTACACACTCATTTCCGGTGGAGCCCACATTTTATAAAATGAGTTGGTCTTCACACTTTGTTTTAGGGTACTTACTTTGATTCCTATATTAAATTGCTGTCTTATTTTGGTTTAGAATGGGGTGAATAATCTTTTGATCCCCTGGTGAATTTGTACAGTGGGGAAAATAAGTACTGAACACGTCACCAATTTTCTAAGTAAATATATTTCTAAAAGTGCTTTTGATATGACATTCTCATCAGATATCAGTAACAACACATCCAGTCCACACGTGTAAAGAAATCAAGCCACGGATGTCCATGCAGTGCCTTGTGACCTCCAAACATGGTTCATATTATTGCATTCAAAAACTTGATCTTGAAGTTTTGGTCTCATCTAACCAGACTCTAGTCAACCAACATTTCACAGGCTTGTCTAAATGTTGTTCAGCAAACTTTAAACACACTTCAACATGCTTTTTCTTTCAGCAATGTAGTCTGGAGTGGTGAGTGTGCATATGGCACTTAAGTGCATTACTTATTGTTTTCTTTAAAACAGTTGTACCTGCTGATTCCTGTAGCTCTCCACAGGTTGTCTTTGGCTCTGGGACAACCCTTGTAAAAATTCTTTTCACTCTTCTTTTTGCAGGGAGCACCTGGTCATGGCCAGTTTATGTCAAAATGATGTTCTTTCCATTTGTGGACTAACCACTGCCATCAGTATGTTTTGCAACAATAAGGTTGCAAAGACCTTGTGAGAGCTCATTGGTTTTACCCATCACAAGCTGTTTATTGTGTGCATTGATAATGAGACACCTTTTTATAGGCCGTCAGTTTGGACTGAACTAGCTGATATTAATTTGTACCAGTTGTAACAGTAATGTGTCTCTAAACTCTTAGATCAAAATGTGCTTCACCCACATTTGATGCAAAAGAGCTCACTGCTTTGGACCAGTAGGTTCGGCTGCGTACAGGAGAGGCAAACTGAATGAGACTCAGGCAACTGTGAGTTTTGTAAACGCTGGCTTGTGTATTTTTACTCATTCAGAAAACAAAAGAAAGAAAATTAATAACAAACATACAAAAACTTTTCAAATGAAAGTATCCCTTTTTGGTACCAGTATTTTTCTTCAGCGACAACCCTGTGGTACAATCACAGTAATCACTTAAAAAAAAACCTTACCTGGGTGCATCCTTCTAAGTGTATAATCAGAGTTCAAGTTCAAGATAAACCACAATTTCAATGAGCAAAATCCAAATAGCAACGTTCATCTGCAACTTCATAGACTTTGTTAGCTGATTGCAACAACCATTGAGTTGGAAAAATAGATCCAACCGCCCACACCCACTTCTCTTCCTGTTCGTGGGGATGTATAGAGTCTGTGAAAAGTCCTTAAAATAAACCGTCCAAGGGGGTTTGTGTGAAGAAGGGGAACAGTAATATCAAAGTGGCGTGCTTTTTTGTTGCAGCTGGCCTACCACACTCTGCCGTGCAGCACAGAACAAAGTCAGTTGGTCCGTCAACGGGGTTGGCTCGCCATCGATTACAGGATCCGTTGCAATGCATCGATAGGAAGGACACAAAGGAAAAACCTGACCTGTCAACGACAGTGTCATAGGACATTAAGTTCCCATATAATCACAGATCACAATTTGCTATCACCTAAGATGTACTGTTTGTAACGTTACCCATGTTACAAATTGAAAATAAACAGTAAAACACAGAATAATCTGTGCAACAGTTTCAAATGCTTTTTTTTTCAATAAGCAAAAGAAAGTTTTCCGTAAAACATTGTAAACAATTTCCTAATAAATACTAGAACATTTTGCTTACAATGAACTCATGAAAAGTGCAGATAAACCATGAACAATTAAAACACTTTGCTCACCGATCTCAAAAAAGAATGGCGCAGGAGCACCAGATGGTGCAGGAACAATGAAATGGCGTTGTCTAATTCCCGACCTTCCTCGACCAAACAATGTAAAAGGAACCAAACTAGTTACTCGTCTTACCAGTACACATGCAATAAAACAATTTTTCATAAGCAGCAAGTGCTAACTCTTCCGTTTATATCACTTTTTCCCGTACCTTGTTTCAGTGAATCTCCATCTCTTTTTCCTCGCTAGCGTAGTCATGGGGGATTCGTGAGAGAGGAGGACAAGCCTGTGCTCTCTCAGCCGGAGATGGCGTGCGGGGCACTGCACCACGTTGCAGCAGCTCATTGGCTAAGAGCAACCCACGTTTACTTCAGAACTCCTAACTCTTTCACTGCTGAACCTATGGCTTATTCACTATAAATCGAGTATAACTGCTAAGATTAATAGGGTTTTTTTACGTTTTGGTACATTTTATCCAAGCCATACTTAAATATGGGTTACACAAGTGTCGGGATTGACTGATCATGCTGAATCTGTGATTTTGGATTCATCCTACCATGCAAATGGACTTGGACACAGTAGCCGATCTCTTACAGAACCTATGATATCTTCGGGTGGATTGGCCCGCTGAGGCCAGACTCAGACTCTGAATTTCAGTTATTAGTTTTAATACATTTAATATGTTTTCGAGTGTTAAGTCATTTCAGCCTCATTTTGACTCTAATATTTACATTTTCTCCAAGATCCAGTTGTTAGACACATTTTTGTGTTTCTGTCCTTTTATAATGATAACTGAGCGACTGGAAAATTGCAAAATAGCCAACTAATGTAAAGCTGCCTGTGACAAAGTGGGCGAGAACACCACTTGTTTATATTCTTAGTTAACATTCTTGTATTGATTTAGCCATATCTCATATGTATTCTGTAATAGGCAAGCATTAGTGATGGCCCGCTTGAAGCTGACGCTGCGGCGCGTGTGTCAAAATGAAGCACTGTGTGGAGGCTTGATTCTTTTAGCCAGAGTCACGTGATCAGTAACGTCCGAAGCTTCATTTAGAACGTAACTGATTCAGTGGTTTATAGGGAAGTGAATCATTCGCGGGATTTGTGGAGTGTTTTGATGGTGACAGATAGCAAACCACTGATTATTCTATTGAAAGATATGGAGCCAGCGAGGAAGAGAGGAGGTTCTGTCGTGTGGGAGTATTTTGGGTTGATTTTGGTCAGTTTTGGTTGGGTTTTCCAGCTTTGTGTTCTTGTTGTTTGTTTTTGTTTAGTGCGTGTTTATTTGATCTGAAAACGTGAAAAACTTAACATGTTAAAAATCTGCTTTTCATAATATAAATATCATTATATAACTTTAGAAACACATCCATTTGACTCTTTTCATTTAACGTAATAAAAATATATTTTATTTTAAAAATAATCTTAAACTGTTATTCTACAAAATGTGCAGCAATTTAATTTGTTTATTTTTTCTGGCTGATAGTCTGTGGGACCCAGGAAGACCGTATACCTGCATCTCTACAGAGTCTGTGCACTCCAGCCTCTTCTGTTCTGTGTGAGAGGATTTTCTTTAAAGGAGAAATTATCTCAGCCATCGCACGAAGGAACAAATTCTCTTTTTAAATAAAAATTAAAAAGGGTTACCTTAAATGGATCATGTTTTTAATTTACAAGTACATATGCATTATCTCTTTCCAGTTCACAATCAATCCTACCCCAGAGGTCAAAAATATGTATAAGAAAATTGGCCTAATATAATATTATTTATAAACATACCTGTCCAGCTGTCCAGTGATTAATTGCATAAGTACATGGAGGCAGGACCTCACAGCAGAAGCATACTCCTTAATGTGTTGTACATTATTATATGTATTTTCACTTATTGTATTAACCAACATCAAGAAGTCAGAAGTAAAGAAAGACCACACCATGGTGCATGTTTAAACAAGGGAAGTTTATTGATCACAGTTATTTATTAAATAAATAAACAAAAAAAACATGTTCAAAGCAACACAACGGCGGCCCAGTGTCAAACAGAACTCCACTCTGCAGCGTACGCAGTCATAATGAAGCAGCTCCTTTTATTTTGTAGATTCAAGCTGCTCTTCATATATTTGGCCACCAGATGTCACCAGAGAGGACTGTGTTGAAAAGCTTCGAGTAATGAACCGTGTTTCAATACATGTTTCAATACTTCAGAAAGCTTCATTTGGCCATCACTAGCAAACATTTGCCATCCCGAGTTTGGTTATGTTTTCCACTTTTACAGATTATATAATGTAACATCTTGGTTTAAATTGATTCTGACAAGTTTGTTACGTTAACATGTTTTTTGTTTTTTTTCATTTCAACTGTTAATTGGTTTAGTTTGAACTCACCTTACCTACCTGTGTTCCAGGAAAAAAAGGAGGAAATGTAGTTTTACTTCCTGTATTTATAGCTTCCTGGTTAATCTGAGGTCACAGGTGAAGAGAATCTTTGTAATTTAATAAAGCTGATTTTAGACTGTGTTTATAGAGAAATGGATTTGTAGTAATGTGTATTGTGTCTGAGTCTAGAAATGTTTGTCTTACCTTTCTAATGGAATAGTCCAGGGTGAGATTGTTTGGTTAAGTGGACTATTTAAGCAGATGAACGCAGGTGTTTGGGGGAAAAGAACCAGGTCAGTGTAGCTGTGTAGATTTTGACCTTAATTTCCATTGAGTTAAGTTCAGTTATGTTTATTTGAACTGAGTTAACTATGGAGTTGAGTTTCTTATTCATTCTTGTAAATATTGTTTGGTCACAAAATGGTGAATAAATCACTCGCTACACTGGACAGCATCTGTCTCCTGCCATTCTTTAGCTGCTAAGGTCAAGTCCTTCTGGAAATGTATCTGCTGCTTTATGAGTGAGGACATCGATGGGAGAGTCAGTCAGCAGGATGGGAGGAGTTAGAGAGAAACTTAGGGTTTGTTTGAGAAAACCTGGCCGTGAGTATGTTAGTATCACAGACCCCAGTGACTGACTCAGAGTTGAAGTGAACTTCTTTTCTGCAACAGGAAGCCAGAGTTCCACCATCTCAGGTGTTAGCTAAACCTGCCCAGCCATATCTGTGACTGACTGTGCTCCACACAGCTAATCTGTGAGAGCTAGAATTTTTTTTAACTCAGTTACATCCAAATCAGTTTGGATCTTTAAAGTCAAATGTTTCTTTTTCACTCCATTAAAATGAAACTACCATAAAATTTGAAAGACTTTTCATTTTTTATACTACAGGATAAAAAAAGCCTGAATCAAATGATTATTTCCCTGCCATTTATCCTGCAGGTGGCTTGTGAATGGGACTGCGGTTCCACTGAATTTGGACCGATACACCCTGGTGGCTGGTACCCTGGTGATCAGCGGCCCCGACCCCATCCGGGATACAGGCTCTTACCAGTGTCTAGCTATCAACCGTTGTGGCACCATCATTAGCAGAGCAGCCAACCTCAAGTTTGGTTGTAAGTAATAAAGACCTTTCAGTCATTTTCCTTGTTTGAGCTGCCTGCTTTAAAAACATGGCAGAAAAGGCACCAGACAAAAACACAAGTTTACATTCTTTCTCTGCTTCTGGATCAGAGCTCACTGGTTTTAGGACTTTTCTCTGTTTTTTGTTTTCAGCATTTATTACTTATTTGTCTGCATTTGCTTGTTCTTCAGACCTCCATGACTTCCCTCCAGATGGCAGAAGTCCTCAAACAATAAATGAAGGTCAAGGAACGTTCTTGGCCTGCCAACCTCCTCCACATTACCCAGGTACCTCTCTGTTTCATTGTTCTGGGAAATGATAATTTATTATATATATTCTTAGAGAGCCACAGAATAGTCCTGTGTGTGGCTGGAACATTAGTTTTTACTTTTGCATAATTTTCCTTGACTAAGAAAAAAGAGTCCTGCTGCAGCTAGCCACTTCACCACTAGTGCCCAGGGCCAAAAGGTGATTAACAGGTCAGAGGGGCAGAATATGAAAGTAAATATGAAATGAAATCTCTCACTGATACATTGTGACTGTTATGATTGTGACTTTTTATAGTGAAATCTGAGCACTGACAGAATGAAATGACTAAAGTAATTGACGTCGATTCTTTTCTTCTCTAGCGCTGTCTTACCGCTGGTTTCTCAACGATTTTCCTAACTTCATCAGGAAGGATGATGGGCGCTGGTTTGTGTCACAGGTCACTGGGAATCTTTACCTGGCTAAAGCTGAACCTAATGACACAGCAAACTACTTCTGCTTCACAACGATCAACATGGAAGTTAGCACAAAGAGCACGTTCAGCAAGGCCAACCAGCTCACGGTAGTCCCTGATGGTATGAAAGACCTACAGCTGCATCACTTGTCTCTTAGCATCCACATGTTGTTCTGCTGTCTGTAGTTGGGCATAAATTAATATAAAAACATAGGATAACAGGGTGTTATTGTTCACTGACAGCCCAGTGCAACGTCCACTTTTAAGTTGTGGCATTAGCTTGCCTGTTATAAATTTACTAAAGGCTGAAGCAAAGTCGATTCAGAGACAGCTGCTGACTTTCTCCTTCTCATTAGTAACCCTACTGCTCAGCCCATGGAATACTGGCCCAAGCCTTCTACTAAGGATCTCATTTAGACTGAAAGAATTTGGAATTTTACAACACTAAAAAGAGGTTATGGCACAGAAAGCAAATTAAGTGATAATCTAATCTAAGAAGATTTGCTTTTTCATTCCAGCCAATCCCAGGAAGTCAGCTCCAACCATTAAAGTGCGCTTCCTAGCAGATACCTATGCCCTGGCTGGACACACCGCCCAGTTAGAGTGCTTTGCTTATGGAAAGTAAGTGTCCATCACAGAAATTGCTGTGTGATGCTTCTTTACTTTTTGCATAATGTGTCTTATATTATGATGCTGTTCAGCTGTAGTAATACATGTCCAGGCATTTTTACATCCTCATACCTCAAACTTGTAATTATCACTCTCTGATCTCTGCACTGCGTTTTATTGACCTCTTACTTCCATCTCTCAACTCTCGCTTTGCTTTTCATCCTAAAGTCCAGCTCCAAAAGTGCGGTGGAGGAAGGTGGATGGTTTAATGCCATCCAAGGCAGGCCCCACTGTGGAGGGTCCCACCCTGACCCTTCCTGAACTCTCCTTTGACGATGAGGGCATTTATGAGTGTGAAGCCTACAACTCAGAAGGAAGGGACACGTACCAGGGACGCATTAATGTCCAAGGTGACTAAAGGGTCTTCATTGTGCAGCAAAGCATGTGTCATTTCATTTTTAATGCACTCGTGTTCATTTTATAGCTCATGTGTATTTGTTTTTTCTTGACTTTCTTCTCGTCCAGCTCAACCAGAGTGGTTGCAGGTGATGACTGACTCAGAGGTGGAGATTAGCTCAGATCTTCAGTGGAGTTGTGTGGCTGCTGGAAAACCTCGACCCTCTGTACGCTGGCTACGCAATGGACAGCCACTTAGTACACAGGTAACACAACAAACACACACACACACGCCTGACCATAAAACTTCTGAAGAAGGCATTTGGCATGACCATGTGGGCAGCTACAGTTATCCTTTGGACTTGAAAGTCGATTTTGAAGCAGAGAGATGTTTCTTTGATGACAAGCTCTCAGCCCATCGTGATGATACTGGGGGCATTCCAGTAGTTCCAGCTGGTGGCAGCCTCAACCCTTGGTGTTTCCTGTGTTGTTCCTTAACATCCTAACAAATTTCCTCTCATGGGTGGGTGACAGATTGGATTTTCAATCAGATCAATTTAAATTTTTAGTTTTTATTTATATAGCACATCATCACAACAACAGTTACCTCACCTACAGTACCCTACAATAGGGTAATGTCAGAAACGTAGTGGGGACGGAGCTGGACTCCCCTAGGGTGGTGTCTGAGAGGCGGATGTTGTCCAAGATAAAGACAATGCTGGACAATACCTCCCACCCACTCCATGACATGCTGGCCAGTCACAGGAGCACACTCAGTGGGAGACTGAGATTACCCATGATGCACCACTGAACGACACAGGAAATCATGCCTGCCCGTGGATATCTCTGTACAACTCCTCCATCTAATACAGCGGTCCCCAACCGTTTTTGCGCCACGGACCGGTTTATGCCCGACAATATTTTCATGGACCGGCCTTTAAGGTGTCGCGGATAAATACAACAAAATAAAAAAAGTACCGGTACCGAAAAAAAGAAGATTTATTCATAACACACGTGAAAAGACCCAGGAAAACCGAGTTAACAATAAAAACGATAACAAAATAACGCTAAAAACCGATAAAAACCCTGAAAACCATACATTTCACACCCGAGCCTCAACTCTCGTGGCCCGGTACCAAACGACTCACGGACCGGTACCGGTCCGAGGCCCGGGGGTTGGGGACCGCTGATCTAATAGACTGTAAACACTGTAATAGTTACACCTTTTTGCACATGCTCTTTTCTTACTCGCTAATGTTGCTCTCAACTTTCTTGATATTTATCTATAATCACCTCTGTCAGTCACTGATATTTATTATTGAGTGATTTGTATATATTGTGCTATTTCTTAAATTTGTAAATCTGTAAGATATTGTAACATATTGTTAAATAGTTTGTTGTCTGTTTTTGTTACTGTACAGGAGCAACTGTAACCCACATTATTTCCTTAGGGATTAATAAAGAATTCTGATTCTGAATACAACAGCAAATCAGAATAACTTGTATTTATGTCCAATTTCTAGAGCTGATCTCAAAATCTGCAGTTGTTCGGAAATGGCTTCATTAACCTTCTGGAATGGTATTCTGAAATTCCAAGACCTTAGAGCTATTGTAAATTTGACCTATTTTGTATACTCTTAGATATACTCTGTGGTCTTTGATCAAAGCATGTTGTTGATCTGTAGTCATTTGCATATTAATGATCATAAACTGACCTCACAGCCCATTGTTCATTCAGTGGTGCTGGTTTCAGTCATTGTGCAAATGTGCTGTTTACAAGGTTGGAAACCTGCAGTCAGCTGAGACTGAAGAAGTCACCTGGATGATGATGAAATGTTTCTCCTGCTGAAAACGTCCATGTGAACAGAATCAACCTTCTTGGGGGTTTATTAAATGATTTATTGAATGATCTTTATATGGCCTCTGAGACACTGGATTTATTTCTATGCTTCTATGGTATTAAAGGAACTGCGCCGAAGTGCTTCATATCTGATAGATTCTACTTTGTGCATGTAAGTGGACAAATTGGAGCTGCTAGCCCTGTGACAGGCTCCAGCCCCCGTCACCACCCTGGATTGGATAGGTGGAAGGGAATGGATGAATGAACACAAGCAGTGACTACATATACATTACTGGAGTAAAACTGAACAGTGAGGTCTCATAGGACCTCGTACTTCATGTGAGGCAGAACTTGTCTTTGTTGTTAGTCCTGTGGAACTTTATGTCATGCTTTGCTACTGTAAGATAGAAGCAAAACATGACAGAGGTTATTTTACTACTATTTCTTTGTCTTTTGCATGGTGTTTATGGAGAGGGCTATGAGCACATTGTGGCATAACTTTCAAAAGTTCCTTATTTATTAGGGACTTCATCTTGATTCCAACCATGGATACTGTCTCTTAAAAGCAGTGAAAAAAGGAGCCAAAGCATAATCAGACAAATAAGGAAAGCTGTGCTTCAGTTAATGATTCGACCTAAGAACACCTTGGTGTATGAATGTGGCTTTTGTCCTTTAATAGTTTAATTGTTACTTTAGTTAT
Source organism: Pelmatolapia mariae (assembly GCF_036321145.2). NCBI lineage: Eukaryota > Metazoa > Chordata > Actinopteri > Cichliformes > Cichlidae > Pelmatolapia > Pelmatolapia mariae. The sequence continues at coordinate 38,362,604 of NC_086231.1, forward strand.
TTCTGCAAACAATGAACTGAATAATGCAGTACTGTACAGCATGCTTTGTTACACATGTCACAGATCTGTTTGTGCTTTCTGTAACTTTATCTCTTCTTTACCTTCTTCGGACCTCAAGGATCGTGTGGAGGTGAATGGAGTTCATCTTAGAATCATCAACCTGGCTCTGGAGGATTCTGGCATGTACCAATGTGTGGCTGAAAACAAGCATGGCACCATCTACTCGACTGCTGAGCTCAGGGTCCAAGGTAGATAGAGACTTTTCATTCTCAAGTCAAGCCAAGTAGTCAAGTTTTTATTATCAACCCAACAATATACACTCAAGTATATAGTTGGATGAAATATCGTCCTCCTATATCAAAGGTGCAAACTGTAAAATGAAAGAAATTCAAATACATACGTACAACTATACAGAAACAAGATAAACTACCAATAAGTACAACAGATTAGTTGCACTTGAGTTTAGAAGTGCTTGTGTGATTGGGTGAATGAGGCATGTTGTATAGAGCGCTTTGAGAGTAGAAAAGCGCTATATGAGAATCAGTCCATTTAGCATTTACCAATTAGTGATGGGAATTCCGGCTCTTTTTAGAGAACCGGCTCATTTGGCTCCCAGCCGGCTCTTCAGGTTGTTTTGTTGCTTTAATTAATTTATTATCAACAACAATATAAAATTATGCACAAAAGGAATTACTAATGTAAAAAAAAACGTGGTTTTATTTATATATGTTTATATATAAATATATGCGGTGGCCCTTAGAGACAAAGCACGTACAAACTCCAAAACACATTTCTAGAGTTAACTGAACTTCCAAAACAGAGCTACCTAGATCACTTAAATTACACAATTGAAAGCATATGTGTATTGTTTGTGTATTTATACACAAGCACTCATATATATTCAAGTAATTAAAAAAAAATGTTCATTTACCTGTTACTACCACACACCAAGGGCGTTTATCAATATGCGTACTTGTGCGTACTTGCGTTCTCGTGTACTCGTGATACGTCATCAGTCGGAGACCAAGTACTGTTCCAATTCAAAGTACGCATCACGCCGAGAACGCGAAAAAGTCCCGGATGTGTTCTCGATCCGCCCGTTTTATCGAGCATGCATCGGTGTAGACTTGGGACAGCTATATATCCCAGAATGCATTTCGTCCAAAACTCAACAGCGGACTCCCGGCACATCGGTTCCAACCCCCCCACCCCCACCCCCCTCAAACCGCTCGCGGACTTCTCACTACTCAGGTTAAAGAAACCCCAGCAGCTGTCTATAGTATTGAGTGTCCACTAGAATAGAAATAAAAGCGTTCTAACATCTCACCTGCTTGTTTTTATTAAGGTATGTACACGTATGTACATGTACACTATTTTTATTAATAGAGGTTTCACTACTGAGGTTAACAATGATATATAAGTCACTTAGATCACTTCTAAATGTTAATGTTTGGTTTATTTCAGTGTTTTATTTGTTCCTGAGTAAACCGGTTTGGCTGTGATTAAAGTTAAGCTTCATAACATGTTACTCACAGTTAAATTAGGAGGGGACGGCAGTAAAAACTCCGGACCTGTGACATCATCACGTACGCTGGTGTTCCGACTGTACAAATCACGAGTCCGTGCTCGCGTACTTGAGAATTGAGAAACGTCCCACGAGTCCGTGCTCGCGTTCTCGGCGGGTACGTACTCCCGTGCGTTCTCGGCGGGTACGTACTCACCGAGAACGCGAGTACGTACTCGCGTACTTGGGCATTGATAAACGGCCCACATCTGGTCGTTGGTACTTCCTGGCTTGTGTAGCCACTAGGTAACAAAAGCTCAACACTGCCCCCTAGCATCCTGGAGCACTTCTGTTGTGTTTTGGAGGTTTCACATGCTTTGTACGTGCTTTGTCTCTAGGGGCCACCGTAAGTATACTTTTATTTATTCACTCCACATAAAATGTAATAAATAAATCATATAATACAAAAACAACTATTTACATTTCAACTTTTAACTATTTACATTTTCAGCCTTTTCCTTTTAAACTAATTTAAAGTGAAACAACACAAAACACTGCAAACCACAACACAATAAAAATACAAATTAAAATATGCAAAACAAAAGGAAGATGCACAGAGGACAGTGAGAGGAGAGTGTTATGTAGTCCAAAGAAGTGTGTGTGGAGAAGAGAGTCCAGTGTGGAGGGGGGCAGCATGGAGCCGGACTGCTTGGGGGAAAAGCTATTGCACAATCTCGCCGACCTGCTCCTGATGCTGCAGAGTCGTCTTCTGGATGGGGGAGAAGTAAAAAGTTGGAGGGAATGGTGATGCGGGTCAGATATGATGGTAGTGGCTTTATGAATGCAGCATGAGGTATAAATGTCCAGTAGACTGGGTAGAGAGCTGCCAACGATGTGCTCCACACAATCCTCTGGAGGGCTCTGCGGTCGAACACAGTGCCTGTGCTCAGTGTGATGGATCTTGTATGTCCAACCTGAGATCCATTGATCGGTTTGTGTGGTATGTGAACTGTAGTGGGTCCAGTTTTGTCTCATGGTGGTGTTTTTAAAGCACTGTGGCACAACAGCTTGGCTCAGGGAGATGTTGAAGATGTCCGCTGGTCGGCACAGGCTCTGAGCACACGTCCAGGTATATTGTCTGGTCCAGTAACTTTTTGTGGGTTGACCCTAGCAAGTGTCCTTCTCACTGACTGTCACTGTCTCAGCATTCTCACTTATGTCTATGTGATAGACATAGATACCTGTTTCTTTAGTTACTGGCCTAGGAATAGGACTCTTGTTACTTCAGTCTATTCTATTTTTACCTGTAAAAAGGTGTATTGATAATTCCTACAGACAACATAATAAAAGCATGCCATTACGTGTAAAAAAAACCTATTAATTTTTCTTTGGATTAAAACAAACAGCAGATACAATTGACAGCAATGCACCACTCTCTTTTGTTCCCCTATCCTTGTGTGTCTCTTCCTTTCAGTTCAGGCTCCAGATTTCCGGTTGAATCCAGTAAGGAAGCTTATTCCAGCAGCTAGAGGGGGACAGGTGATGATTGATTGTCGCCCTCGAGCTGCCCCGAAGCCCAGTCTGTTCTGGAGTCGTGGAACAGAGTTGCTCACCAACAGCAGCAGGTATTCCCCTAGCTAAGCCTGTGTTACAGTTCATACTACAGTGTAAACAGCATGTATGGTCAACTACCATGGTCAGTAAAGTCGATCCTAGCACTGATTTTTTTGTGCACCCTCATGTGGTATCTCAGGCCAAAGTGTGATGCACACAGATCCTGCAAAAGAACATTGGCTGCTTTGTCTTTCATTTTTGTAAGCTTCTATTCCATGAATAGTACAAGAACAACTGAAAGCAGTTTCACAGCTAGCTGAGGCCTGTTCCCATGTTATTCTATGATAAATGACACAGATAAAATATCTGTTGTTCCAAGCACTGAACTCATTGATTTGTATATTATTATTTTTAATGGAACTTTCAACACGAGGTCCAGAGAGATGTTGTTGCAAGTAAAGGAGTCTATCATACCAGTCAGAGTAGCCAAGTATATATAACCTATACTTAAAAAACAATATATAGACAGAGACAGTTTTGTTAATTTTAAGTTTTTGGAGATGGTAGACAATATACAAAATTGGCTGTAATAACATAACAATTAATATAGTACCTTTGTTAAATACCTTGAATTCAAATTTAAAGTGTGCACTTATCGTATTTTCCACATTATAAGGATTATATATATAAAATCCTTTAATTTTCTCAAAAATCGACAGCGCACCTTATGTATGAATTCTGGTTGTGCTTACTGACCTCAAACTGATTTCATGTCGTACACGGCGCTCAAAAATCTGTCAAAAATGTTTTAGTATGACTTTGCTAAGCTACGAAGCCGCACCGCTTGATGGATTGTTGGAGCATTACAGCTACCGTAGTCAGGAGCCTCGCGGAGTGATCTGGGTCCCAGACTCTGTCTGCTTCAGGTCCCAGAGTCAAACGAACACTGCGGCATTACTGAGAGTGAAAAACTGTCTAAATTCTTCCATCTTTAATAAAATGATCAGCGTTGCTGCTTTACCAGGTGTAACTATGAAGTTTAACATCCAGGCATCCATGAAAACAGGATTTATTACATTTCACAGAGTTAGAAGTTAGCAGGAAGTTAGCTCGCTAGCTTCCACCTAAACATGATACAGCATGTTCTGACTGAGAGATTTCTGAAAGAATTCAAACGTACAGCTCTGCTATCACTTCCAACATAAATGAAGACAGAAAACTAAACAGCAGTGACGTTTGTAGGGTTACTGAAGTTGGGCTAGCTGGTATATAATGATGTGCTACATGATCGCTAGCTACACAGCTATGTTAGCATAACATAAACACAGTGAAGCTGGAGGATGAACGCTAACACTTTTCCACTCGATAAAAGTTAACGTGAGGGTTCCCGATGGTTAGAGACAAATGCAATCACATGGCAGGATGCTGTAAACGGACCAAACTTCAGTCAGGAGAACAACTGAGATAATCCATCCACAATACAGGTTAGTCATTAATATACTGCAACAACATGGGAATAGAGCAGCTGTGATAGAATACAGCATTAATGAATCAATGGTACAGAAGTGGAGGAAGCAAGAAGAATGAGTTGAATAAAGTTTGACTTATCTGACTGTTTTGTTTGCTTAATGCGCCTTATAATCAGGTGCACATTATGTATGAAAACAGACCCGTTCACCGACAGTCCACCTTATAATCCGGTGCGCCTTATGGTCCAAAAAGTACGGTAGATTACGTATTGATTGTTTGATTTCAAATTCACTTTAGTGGTGTACAATTATACACCTAATGATATATGTAAGTTTGTCATTCTTTCAAAAATGGTGTGAATTCAAAGTTGTTTGGCTACAATAATAGCAGACAAACTTTAAATCCTAGAGCTCAAGCTTTGGAATAAGTCTGTGTAGATTCTCAGTCATCCAGGTCGTAGTAGTTTAAGGAGCTTGGAAAGAAACCGACTGGATTCATCCAAGACGCTTCTTTAGATCTAAAACCAGTCCCAGGGATTGAAGCCCTAGTGGGGGTTGTCCCTTAAGAGTGTTGTTGACCTGTTTTAATCATGTGCCTCATTACATGAGCCAAGGTGTGAAAAAAGGCGTGGGTCATTATACTCTAATCTAATTCCCAAAGAATGTACTCCTTATTGGCGAGTACAAAACTAGAACTCGACATCTCAGTGAGGTCAAATATCAGCTCTCTGATGTTTATATGTATTGCACAACAGCACTTGCCAAAAAGCATTCAACTTCAGCATATGGAACAATGTATGTGCCTCCCATGAAGAAGAAAAACACTCAAAATAAACCAATGTTAACATATAAACCAATGTTTACATATTATTATATGGTGTTATTTTTCTGCCTCTATTCTGAGCGCACGGAAATAATTTTTTGCAAATACAAACGTTGCATTTTGGGGAGAAAATTAATTTGAGCAAAGAAAAGTTTAATTTGAGCGTAGGGCAGGGCAGTATGGCCAAAAATATTTATCACGATATATATTTGGAAATTTGCGATAACGATATATTTGACGTGAGACAAAATACTTTACAACTTTATTGGTGCCAAAAAAAAACCATCAATGTATTTTCACTGAAACAGGCAGCTGTTTTTTTTTAAGTATAAATATAAAAATGTAACAGTGCAAATGCAAATTCCTCACTGACCGTTTAACCAAAAGGCATTTCCAGTGGAAACTGGCCGACATATCCTCAGCATAACCATGTATAATATCTACAAAACTTAAAAGAGGTTATACACACACAATACGGTAATATTATGTTGAAGCACAGTACGTATCACTCCGCGAGGCTCCTGCCTACGATAGCCGTAATGCCCCCACAATCCATCAAGCGGTGCGGCTTCGTAGCTTAGCAAAGTCGTACTGAAACATTTGACATTCGAGCGCCGTGTAGCACATAAAATCGTTTGGAGGTCAGTAAACACAACCAGAGTTCATACATAAGCAGTGTTGGGGAGTAACGGAATACATGTACCGCCGTTACGTATTTAGAATACAAAATATGAGTAACTGTATTCCGTTACAGTTACCGTTTAAAAAGGTGGTATTCAGAATACAGTTACTTTGTTGAAATAAATGGATTACACGGCGGTACTTTCCTGTTTCATATTGTCGCGGGTCAGGACTGTTTGGGTTTGTTTGACAGCTACGCTCTGTTGTTCCAGGCGGCAGCGTTACGGTTGCCATGGTTACAGGGTGACGCTCTCTCTCTCTGCGTGTTTCCTGGGTGAGAGAGCGCTTTTTTGTTGTTGTTGTTGTGCTAAGCTAAAAGGCAGAATGCTACAGGCATGGCCCTAAAGAATGTAGCCTCATGGGCAGTGTAGTCCGTGCTGCAGGGAGAATGGACTACCATACACGTTATGTGTCTGTGAGCGAGGGAGGGAGAGAAAGGAAAAGTCCGAGCTGTCACGGAGCAAAAACGGGAGCTGGAAGCATGTAAATATAATAATAACCACTGCAGCCAAGAAGAGTGCCTGACGAGCCCAGCTGTAAGTAAGCTATTAAGACTCAACTGTACACTGTGTTCGTGTTTTCCTCCGGAAAAAATAAGTTCCGTTGGAGCAGCCTTTCAACGCCTCTCTCTGTCTCTCGCTAGCAAAGTTGACCCAGACAACAAAGTAAAGCTAGTTTTCAGCTACGAGCCCGACACGAACCCGACGTATTAGCCAGAGGTCCCTTTACTACGGTTCGGAGCCGCGGAGCTTCAGTAACAGTAATAAATCACAGCAATAGTACATTCACGTAGTTGTAAACAGCATGATAATATATTAAGTAATCCAAAGTATTCAGAATACGTTACCCTCATTGAGTAACGTAACGGAATACGTTACAGAATACATTTTGGGGCATGTATTCAGTATTCTGTAATGGAATACATTTTAAAAGTAACCTTCCCAACACTGTACATAAGGCGCACGGGATTATAAGGGGCACTGTCGATTTTCAGAAAAATCAAAGGATTGATTTTAAGTGTGCCGTATTTTCCAAAAAACACGGTAATAACGACGGCCCGCTAGCATGCTCTACCAAAAATAGTGCTTTGGTGTGTATCTGATGGACGAAAGCTAAACCAGTTCCACACCACTGAAGTTGCAGCGTTTTTACAAACCAGTTCTGGTTCATCCGTTTCATTTAACGATCTGCTTTTGCCCTTCTCATTCTCCGTCGCCACCATGCTTTATCCGCCATGTGCGTATGAAAACAAAGGCACTGCGCATGCGCGTGTTACCCATATTCTATCGCCATATTTCATTTTCTTATCATTGCCTAACGTTATACCAGTATTACTGTGAACGGTATGATATGGCCCAGCCCTATTTGAGCGAATAAAACTGACTTCTTCAGTCTGGATTTAAGAAATGTATTTCAGTGTTTGTCTATTATCCACATACACACACAATAACAGTCCATCTCGATCAGTTGTTAGCATTTGCTCTTGCTCAGATCTCTGCTCTGTGTGCTCACAGACATCTACAGACCTGCTCTCAGTGTGTCGCTCTCACCATCTCTGCTCCGTGCACGCTCAACTCTCTGTGCACCATTAGAAATGTGCCACAAACCCAACCAATCACAGGCTGGGATGCAAAAATTTTGATTAGCTGTTTTGGCCTCCAATCAGCGCGCTAACTACTAGCTAAATTCAGTGGAGTGGTTTGGGTTAAACTACATTAAAACCAACAATGTTCCTTAAAAATTATATATTTTAAAATAAAATAATTAAAGATAATAACCAAAAATGGGTTTTAATCTAGTTTCAACCAAAACCACTCCACTGGATTTAGCTACATTTGGGACAGCGTGCTAACTTTTATATACAGTCTCACTCTATTAGTGTTAAAAAGATCATGCATATATAAACACATATATGGTGTTCTCAACAACAGTGCTCCATCTGGTGGGAGATAGTTGCATAACATTTAGGACGGAGTCATTTACTGGCACTGGGCATCAATTTTAACAGTCAGATTAAAAGACTGGTAAGTCTCGTACCGACTGTTGTGTGAGGTGACTTAAGTAGGTCACATGGTACGGTGGGAGAAGGGCTCACAGTGGTTTCAACTGAAACCTCTGGTGGAAATGACACCTTGGCTCATGTGATGAGGTAAATGATAAATAGTATCGACTAAAGGGTCAACCCCTCTAGAGTTTAAATACCTAGGACTCTTAAACATTTGGTTTTAGAACTGAACACACCTCTTAGACGAGAAAAGAAATGTCTTCACGAACCTTTAAGAAGTCCAGTCGCTGTCTTTCTTTCTTTCTTTCTTTCTTTCTTTCTTTCTTTCTTTCTTTCTTTCTTTCTAAGCTCCGTAGACAACTTGGAATAAGTTAAGTTTTCCATGTACAAACACATACACTACTTGTATGAGCGATATAATGTTCAGGTTCTGTCAATAATGTATGAACGGTGATTATGTTTACATTTTACAATGTATTAGATTACATTAAGGGTTATATTGTACTGTGTCTTTTCTCAGAATCACAGTAACTCCAGATGGCATCTTGTGGATTTATAACATCAGCAGAGCAGATGAAGGAAAGTACACCTGCTTTGCTGAAAACTACCTGGGCAAAGCCAACAGCACTGGACACCTGTCTGTGAGAGGTACACAACTCAAACAACTCAGCCATAAGTAACAAACAACCTCATGCCACATGTCAGTGAGCTGAAACCTTTGTTCCTATTGCTAGTCGCTATAATCATCTCAAAGTCGAGATAAGCTTAACTGTGCACTTTGGATTGCTTGTGTTCTCTTCTGACAACACTACACGTCCATGAATTGTTTTTTATTATTTCATTGAAATGTTGTTATGTTTGAGTGTCTAAGCGTCAAAATATGAAGCGCATTCTCGTAAATTAATAGAACTAAGTGGTCCTGAACTTTCGACTGTATCAAGCAAGAATGAGACAATATATAACATTCACACTCTGATGAATGCAAAAGGAGTAACTCAGGGTTCTCTGTCTTAATCAAACTTAGTTTTGGCATGGAGACTGGAGCAGCCACAGATTAACCCACCAATTCAAAAAAGTGTCCGTAAACTGGAGACTGCTGGAACACCAGTGTCACTGTAATGAAAGGATATGAGTCCTCTAGTCCCACAGTGGTTGATTATCTTGTGTTCAGTACTGTGGCTCCTCCGAAAAAGAAAGCCTCCAATCAGAATTATTTGACCTGGTGACCTCAAATGCACACCTTAAGGCAGATAGCTGTTAACATGTTTGTTTATCCACCCTGACGAATCACCAGTAAAACACTTCTCCTTTTGATTACTATTTATTAAAGCATTGAATAATTAAAAAGTATCATGTACATTGAACTGGTCTGTTTAGAAAACCACAGGCTGTAAAACAATCAGTCTTCCCAAAAGAGAGTGACCCCCTGGCACTTCACAGAGTTTTACATGAGAATGTGCATCTGTCTATCTAACTGGTTAAATCTGGTGGGGAGAAGCTGCTGGTTTTGCTGGCACCGAGGTGAGCGATGTCAGGCACCAGTTATCGTGTCTACATCTGCCCCACACATTCTTACATTTTTACTGATATTTCTGCAGGTTTCTACATAATTATTCAATCAGTAAAAGACTTTTAATTATATTAATCCCAAATAATAATCAAACCCAACATTACCCCTCCAGATAAGCTGGAGAGGAAATGGTGTCTCATTTATTTAGAAGTTCTTCATTTATCCTGGAAAAAACGAGTTTGTTTCTCTATTAAAAAAACGCCCTCTGTAAGGCCAGGACATGTTGCACCACTGACTGAAGAAAACAAGAACAAGCCCAGGTTACTTTCAGCACTGCAGCCAGGCTGACAGTCAGGTTTGGCCCAGCAGTGCTCTTTCTTTAACCTTAACTAGCAATGACTGTATGAATTTCTTCACAAATAAAATTTAAAGCATTAAAGAAAAAATACAGCTCATAGATGTCTCATTACCTACAGCTACTATTGATATTTATTCACTCTTTCTCTGTTTGATCTTACTGAAGGAAATCACTTCCTCCAAACCATCAACGAGTCTACAACACTGCTCAACAAAGTCCTTAATTGATTAATGCATCAATCTTAAATATGATTTATCTCTATTAATGGGCAACGTAACACAGGCCTTTAAGGTGGAAGTAATTAAACTATTACTTAAAAAGTCATCACTTGGCCCAGTGTCTTAGCTAATTGTAGGCCAATCTGCATTCTTTTATTTATCTCAAAAATCCTTGAAAGACTAGTTGTCAAGCAGCTAGCTAAACATCTGCTGAGGAATGTTTTATTTGAAGAGATTCAGTCAGGCTTCAGAGCTCATCACAGCACAGAAACAGTCTTAGTCCCATTAATCTAATAGATCCAGTTTGTTCATGTAAATGGAGAGTCCTCTTCACACGCTGAGGTTAATTATGGAGTTCCACAGGGTTCAGTGCTAGGACCAATTCTGTTTACATTATAAACAGAACTGATGCCCTGGGCAGTATCATCAGAAGGCACCAAGATGGCAGCAGCATGTCTCCCTGTTGAATGTCTGCTTTGAATTTGTGAGGTATTTTTTTTGTTTTTCACGATTTTAAATGGATTTTAGTTTTCTCCAACAAGCTTTTTAAGAGTATTTTAAACTATTCTGTAAATTATTGGAAAGTGGCCTATTTATTGGGACCTCTGCTACTACCAGAAGCCCCGAAACGTCTACCTTAATTGACTTGATTTTGACAAATGTTCCTCATAAATTTTCATCCTTGGGTGTTTTTTGTAACGACTTAAGTGACCACTGTGTTGTTGCTGCTATTAGAAATACTAAGGTGCCCAAGTCACAACATGGTATTATTTTTAAAATAACTCTTAAACATTTTAATGAACAAGCATTTTATCAGGATTTGTCAAACTATGACTGGAAGAAAATAGGATTGATCCCTGATGTAGAACTAGCGTGGGCATTCTTTAGGGATGGGTTTATGCAAATTGTGAACGAACATGCTCCATTAAGGAGATGTAGGATAAAAGGTCGTGAAAACGCCTGGTTCTCCTCAGAGCTGGCAGATATCATTCATGAGCGTAACCTGGCTTGGGCCAAAGCTAGGAAAACAGGCTCTCCCACTGATTGGCTTCTTTTCAGACAACTAAGAAACAAATGTACTTCCTCTATTAAGAAAGCTAAATCAGAATATTATCTGTCTGTCACCACTGAGAACCTAAATAATCCGCAGAAGTTCTGGAAAATCATTATTAAGTCTCTTTCAGTTAGTAAAAGCTCCCATGCTCTACCCACTTATGTTTTTAAAGATTCTGTTCCTGTTTATGATAGGAAGGAGATTATGCATTGCTTTAACAAGCACTTTATATCTTCTGACTCTTTGTTTGACTCTCTGAACCCAGTCTCTGTAAAATCCTGCACAAACCTTCCGGTGTACGCTGGTCAGCCATTTAACTTTGTTCCTTTCTCTGTACAGGAAGTCCATGAATGATAGGTTTGCTAGCACAGACCTATTGCTGGAACGCCAAGACAATTCTACTACAACAGCAAAAGCATTGGACACCAGGCTGAACTGTTTGAGTAATCTCGTGCACGAGGGAGAGAACCGCGATGAGCGCTCTTCCTGACGCTCGAACCCCAGTCGCTCTCAGTTAGCTCCCCCGTAGCACCGCTCTTTATTGAGGTTACATGAATATGTATAGGTTCATTAACATATGACGTCTTACACAGGCATACATGCGAACAAAGAGTACCGTCTGTGCATATGTGTAGGTGTGTGTGTGTGTGTGTGTGTGTGTGTGTGTGTGTGGGGTCAAGATGTGACCCTGTGAAGACTCCCCAAAGCTGGTGCCAGGAGTCCAGCGGTCCACCTAAACAAAAGGCTCTTATACTTAACCAGATACAGAGTAGGTGTCCTCCTATACCATAAATCAGTAAGAGAAGGTACGACCTCTCTCATGACCTTAGGATGTGTGTGTATATGCCAGAACACTCTGGAAGGCACACAGAGCCTTTGCGGACTACTAAGGATCAGACCTCCTATCAATATGCAATAGATTATATAACTCTAAGCATATATGAGTGTATGTTTCTAAGCATAAATGACAATCCAACAATATAAACCTAACAACGAAGCTCTTAAAGTATTAGATCATTGAAAATCTTCAGGACCAGATTTAATAGATTCTTACTTTGTGAAACTGGCAGCTGATTTTGTGGCATCTCACAACACTTTTCAACCTCACACTGGATATGAATGTAATTCCCTCAGTATGGAAGTCAGCTTTTGTTGTTCCTCTATTTAAAGGGGGCGACCCAGCAGCGTTAACTAATTACAGACCAATATGTAATCTATCTGTGCTGACCAAAGTTCTTAAAGCTCTTGTGTGAGCAGTTAAAGGAGCACTTGATAAGAAACAACACTGTGCATCCCTTTGTATTGATTTATCAAAAGCATTTGACACTGTTGATTATTGTATTTTAAAACTTAGACTCTTCCAGTCAGGACTCTCTGAGAGAGCAGTGGCATGGTTCTCAAATTACCTCAGTAATAGGTCTCAGTGCATTAAATCTGACGGTCTATGTTCTGACTTTGTTACAGTGCCACAGGATTCTGTATTAGGTCCCCTTCTATTTATCATTTACATAAACAATCTTGGTCTAAATGTGCCAGATGCAAACTTGCACTTCTATGCTGATGACACAGTTATTTACAGCTGTGGTTCAACTCTTGTCCAAGCCATTGACTCCTTGCAGAAAGCCTTTTTTGCTGTCCAGCACTCATCACTTCAGCTTAAACTTGTTCTCAATGCAGACAAAAGCTCATGTTGTTTTCTAAATCAAGGAATTGGGCCCAAACAATGGTTCACACGTATAAATATCTGGGAATCTTGATTGATGAATCGCTCACCTTCAAACCACATGTAGAGAATCTTGTGAAAAATCTGAAGTTAAAACTGCGATTTTATTTTCAAAATAAGTTGTGTGTTAATACAAAGAAGCGGCTAGTTGCTGCAACATTTTTGCCTGTGCTGGATTATGGAGATATTCTATATATGAATGCTTCTGCTCAGTGTCTTCGAATGGTTTATACTGTGTATCGTGCTTCACTGAGGTTCATCACTAACTGTAAATCTCAGACTCCCCACTGTGAGTTATACTCTCAGGTAGGATGGCCTGCTTTGCTAAGTCAGAGGAACTTCCACCTATACAGTTTTATATATAAGGCAATACTTGGGTTGCAGCCTTCTTATATATGTTCTCTGCTTGCAGTGAAACATGCTGGTCGATATTCTCGTCGTCCGCATGGTTACTTGTTGCTTTCTGTTCCATTTGCCCGAACTGAATTTGGTAAAAGAGCTTTTGTCCATTTAGCACCCTCGGCTTGGAACAAACTGCAGAACGAATGGAAAATGACTGAATTCATTTCATTAAGTGCTTTTAAATCTGAACTACGAATCCTTGAGCCCAAGTCCATAACATGCAACTGTTTCAATTAGATTGATTGTCATTTTAACTGATTTTTAATTTTTATTTGAATGTTATTGAATTTTATTGAATTTTATTTTATTTTATTTATTTATTTATTTTTTTCATTTATTTTTCCATGTGTGTTGTTGCTGCCTGTGTTTAATGGAGTAATTTCTGTACTGTGAGACACTTGTTGCTGCCTATCTTGGCCAGGTCTCCTTTGAAAAAGAGGTTTTAATCTCAATGGGATCTTCCTGGTTAAATAAAGGTTAAATAAAAATAAAATACGTTTTCACTGCTATGCTGATGACACCCAGCTCTATCTGTCCATGAAGTCAGGTAACACACACCAATTAGTTAAACTGCAGGAATGTCTTAAAGACATAAAGACCTGGATGGCCACTAACTTTCAAATGCAGACACAGGCAGGCAGGCAGAGAAAAAGGCGAGGAAGAAAACTCACATACACAATAATTAGCAACATGAGACAAACAAAGGCTTCTCAAAAAAGCTCAAGAAATCTAAAATCCCCGAATCTAAAAAGAAATAACAAACACAAAACATTGGGTCCAAAACTCTAAGAACCGCACCCTAAAAAGACACTTCCTCTGGATTGCATTACCTTGGCTTTTTCTCAGTTGGGATCTGACAGATAACCAGCCCAAATAACACAGACATATCACAACATTTTAAAGCTACCCCAAAAAGTGGGATAAACGTTTCATCACTCATCCAAGTGACTTCATGCATGAACAGAATCCACTCTTTGGGATTTGCTTACCTGGATTACCTGTATCAGCATATTTTAAAGCTACATTTCTTTTGCTGTATGGATTTAGGAGCGCCATCATGTTGGATTACTTGCTCTAGAGGTTGGTAGGAGCTGTGCTTTGAACTGTATGTTTCCTCCATTCATTTACTTGGTACTAAAATAAGCTGACTGTGTGGAAATACTGGGACCTGGTGTGATCGCTCCCATAAAGCTAGGTCCTGATTGGCCGTCCCTTGTGAGAATGTCTTGCATCCTTTTATCCTTAAGCATTTGAATGGTACACAAGAACATCTATGAATACATTTTCCAAACTGTCAGACTTGTTTATTTTTTATTTTGGTATCTTCAGACATTTGGACAAGGTCTTGCTAATCAGAACTATTTACCCCCTCACAGATGCCACCAAGATCACGCTGGCCCCTTCTAATGCCGACATAAATCAGGGCGAGAATGTGACGCTCCAGTGCCATGCCTCCCATGATGCAGCTATGGATCTTACCTTCACATGGTCTCTAAATGGTGTCCTTTTGGACCTGGAGAACTCTGCTGGGCCTTACCATCGGGTGGAGGGGGTGAGTCCTATAATGTTTGTGCTGAAAAGAAGGTTCTTGCGAAGATACTGCAGCTTGCCTACCAATCGGATGATGGTCGATCGATCTCCAGCTCCTCCTGTCTCTGTGTCAAAGTATTCCTGAGCAAAATACTGAAGCATGAGTGTGTATGCTAGGATGTATGTGACTTGTAGTAGAAAGAACTCTGAGTATTTAAATGGAGTGCTATATTAATACCAGTGCAGGTTTGAAAGCCTGCAGAAAATTCTAGTGGCTGATTTGGTAACTTCTATCATTCACTCTTGAGACTGTGATATTTAACTTTTAGCTTCATCAAGGTTTCAAGACACTATCTCTACTTTTAAGATTAGGCTTCAAACTTTCCTCTTTGCTAAAGCATATAGTTAGGGCTGGACCAGGTGACCCTGAATCCTCCCTTAGTTATGCTGCAATAGACGTAGGCTGCCGGGGGATTCCCATGATGCACTGGGTGTTTCTTCTTCACTCACTATGTGTTAAACCTCTCTGCACTGAATCATACCTGTTATTAATCTCTGTCTCTCTTCCACAGCATGTCTTTATCCTGTCTTCCTTCTCTCACCCCAACCAATCACAGCAGATGGCCCCGCCCCTCCCTGAGCCTGGTTCTGCTGGAGGTTTCTTCCTGTTAAAAGGGAGTTTTTCCTTCCCACTGTCACCAAAGTGCTTGCTCATAGGGGGTCATATGATTGTTGGGTTTTTCTCTGTATGTATTATTGTACGATCTACTGTACAATATAAAGCGCCTTGAGGCGACTGCTGTTGTGACTTGGCGCTGTATAAATAAAACTGAATTGAATTGAGTTGAACTTAAACAGCACAGGAAATAGCAGCACCAATTTCAGTTTTGAGTTTTTATTGGTGCTCAGCACTGTGCCATGGCGAGTAGCACTGTTACCTCACAGAATGAAGGTCCTAGGTTCAAAGCCACCATCTGGCTGGAGTTCGCATGTTCTTCCCGTGTTTGTGTAGGTCCTCCTTTTGGTAGCTAGCTTCTTCCCACAGTCTGAAGACATGCCATTAGTAGTTAGGTAATTGGTGAGTCTAAATTTCCCATGAGTGTGATTGGTTGTGTGACAAACTGGTCACCTGTTAGCTACCTGTCCTCAGTGAGGAGAGCTTTAAAAGCAGAGCCAAAGGCGATTGGTAAAATCAGATTTAAACCATTCCAGTGCAGTCCCTCTGATGCCCACTAAGTCCTACAGCCAGGAGATAAGGACACCATAATATATGATATCAAAAGCAGAACCGAGGTCTAAAAGTACTAAAACAGGAGATTTCCCTGAGTTAGTAATAGTTAAGAGGTCATTTCAAAATTTTAATTGCAGTGATGTGCTTTCCATCTTGATGCATGCTCAGTCATCCATGTAACAAAGAGTTGATTCTGTTCATCAGGGCGTAGCGTTTTCACTCATCCAGGTGACTTCTTCAGTCTCAGCTGACTGCAGGTTTCCAACCTTATAAACAGGACATTTGCATAATGACTGAAACCAGCCCACTGACGAACAATGGGCTGGGAGGTCAATTTCACGATCAGTCATATGCAGACGGTGAGTTTTCCTTCAGTAATGGGGGACATTGATGATGTACTGTAAACCAGTGCGTATGGATCAGCTTGACACATCCACAGAAGCACAAACTGGGTGTCATCAGATGCAGCGCCCAGTGAAGCAGAAGAATATCACATCAAGGAGGCTCTGAGTAAATGTAGTTATCCCAGCTGGGAGGGCACCAAAAGAAAGCTCCAGGTGGTCCAGGAGAGAAGGACAACTGCTGCCTAAGAGAAAACCCTTAGTGATCCCTTGTAGCCCCTTTTCCAGTAGTACATACTCAGATTGCTTGAGTGACATTTTTTGAGGGCTATATCCTCCCCTTGGCAAAGATCCAATTTAGGATAGGCTTTCAGTTAGAACCTGCAAGCTTCTATTTCTGTTCATAATGTTCCATGGCCACATTTCAAAGCTCATCACTAAAGAAATATATAGGTAGGAAATGTGTGCCTTTGGTGTTTTCAGCTCCTCTTTTCCACAAATGGACCGCTGGCCAGCAGTCCATCCTGTTTCTGTGTTTTCTCTTTTTCTACGTATGGTTTCTGCTTTTCCTGTTCCTAAGACACTCAAGTCTTAAAGTCAGGGTAAGTCAACATAAAGCTGGCATTCAAGATAATGTTATCAAAGTCTCTTCTGTTTTAAGTCACATTTGTGCTCCTGTTAACAAGTGCTTCATCCTCTGAGCTGCATCAGCCTCCATCTCTTTATGCTGTCCATTCACCATCCTGGTCTCCAGAGGCCCTACAACCTTCTCGCAGGCCCTCCTCTCTCTCTAGCCTTTCTGCAGACTCTCATACTTGCCTCCCTCCTGATCTATGCCAGCCTTCCAGCCTGGTCTCAGGCTCTCACACTCGCCTCTCTGCTGGCCCGCTTTGGCCTTCCACCTTGAATGCAGGATCTCACACTCGCTTGCTTATCATGGAAACACAAAGACTTTAGATGCAACTGAAAAACCTATTAAACCTTCCTGCTGAGAGATTTTCCAGGTGATGCTATTTCTGAGAATTGATTGGTCAGTAGGCGGGCACACATGTTAGGGTAAATGAATCCAGATAAAAGAAAGAGATCCACTTGTTTCTCCAATTAAATGCTAGCAAACATTGCATGTAGCTTCAGTATTTGTATGTGGGATAAAGTCTAAATAAATAGGTTACACACACAGATCTATTCTTGTTAGAGGGATGCAGTGAATGTTAGTTTGAGCTTTGAATTATTTGTGGATAA
The DNA here is from genome assembly GCF_036321145.2 of Pelmatolapia mariae. NCBI lineage: Eukaryota > Metazoa > Chordata > Actinopteri > Cichliformes > Cichlidae > Pelmatolapia > Pelmatolapia mariae. The sequence goes on from NC_086231.1 coordinate 38,380,249, forward strand.
TCATAATAAAAAAGACACGGTCAGCTGTAATTGACACTTTTATTCTCGTGTGGATGAGAGAGAGTGGGCCTTCAGCAGGGCGCTGCTACGCTGGTCCGCCCCAAGGCGCCAAGAACAAAAGGCTCCACCATCTGTTTAACCCGATACACGGTGCCCGGATGTCTCCAACTGTCTCACGACCGTGTGCAATAAAGACATATGTGATATAATCAATAAATAGGTATTTCCATCACACAGATGTGCAGTGACCCAGTCTGTTCAGTCTTTGGTTCACAGCTCGGCAGCTTGTCTGAAACAAGTGTGACAGAAAACTGCTGCTCCATGAAAATGTAGTTTCACCTGAATTTATTTTGTAAAGAAACCAAAATTCCTATACCCTGAAAGAAACTGACCTGCTATAGGCAATCTAGTTTATTTTAATTCATTAATGAATATAACGGTGGCATAATTCACAGTATCTGAGCACAGGCCAGGAAGTTATATGCTTTTAAATGAGATTAATGTCTATTTCACGTCCCTGCTCCTTATATTTAACTGTTTCATGAACGTTGATGTAATAAGATGTTGCTATAAAGGTCTAGCTTAAAACTGGCTGCAGTGTCTTGGCTAGCTATTGTCAGGGCTAAGGATATGCTGCATACCTAGCTGTTGTTTAGCATGTTTAAGTTCCAGTTTCATTGAAGCTTTTGAATGCACATGACCCGAGCACTGAACAAATAGCATATTTTCCTCATAATAATTATGTTCTTTGTATTAAACCTCCAGTATCGATATCACTTATCCAGTCGATTCCTTATCGGGTCGCTTTCACTCAGCTTTCACTCTGGGTTCTTGGTCTGTGCAGATGCTTGCAAAGAACTGAAGTTGTGTTATCAGCATATGCAGTTATTTCGGTCCTGGATGCTTTTCCACGTTTGCACAATAAAAATAAATGTCCATGTCCACGCTCTGGACTGCGTCACTGTTTTTCTCCTCTGACACCCGAACTGAAATCAGCTGACCAGAACTCATAAGTGGGAATTGGACTACTGGGAACCAGTTTTCTTCAAGAATCGGTTCTTGATTCCCCAATTATACTCAGAATGACTGAACTCCATTTTGACTCATTTCATTTGTTCTCTTTCTCTCTCTGTGCATGCGTGTGTGTGTGTGTGTGTGTGTGCATCCTTTCAGAAGGAAAACACTGGTGACCTGCTGATTGTGAGGGCTCAGCTGAGCCAGGCGGGGACATACGTGTGCACAGCTCAGACTGTGGTGGACAGCGCCTCAGCCTCAGCTAAGCTGGTGGTTCGAGGTAAAACATGTCCCAGCTGTCCTCTGATGTCATACTCTCACTACTCTGCATTTACATAATAAGGCCTGTTTTTGTTTTGCTATATAAAGCACTTTGAGGTGACTGTTGTTGTGATTTGTATAAATAAAGCTGAATTGAACTGAACATAGATTATAATGTTTGTGAGCATGTGTTTTAGATCACACTCAGACTATTGCCGAGCATTACCTGTGAGGGTCCCGTCTATGTACTGGTGTGATGTTTAGTTTGGGTTGTTCAGTGTTTAAGCTAACACTGCATGGGAAGACAGCTTCAGGGCAAAGAGACTCATATGATAGCTTTCTGTTTTAATGAAAGCAAATGTCATTAAACTCACTTACATGGTTTTTAAAAAAGATAAAGTTGTAGTTGTCACACTCATGTTTTTCAAAGACAGCACTTTATTCTATGCACTTAAGTGTTTGGGACTTCAGAGTTTGTGTTTATTATAGGCAACTCAAAGGTTTGGAAAGCTGCTGGACAAGAATAATCACAGAACAACGATAAGATAGGCAGTCACACAAAAGCAAAAAAATATAATAGGAGGTGGATTTGTAAAGGAGAAAAGGGATCACAGGTTTTACTGGGAGTGAGGAGTAGCCCAGCCTATACAGCTGTAAGAAGTCTGGAGTTAGCACAGTGCCTCCTAGTGTTAAAGTAATGATTTGGCATCTACGTAGGAGTAGGCAGACATCTGACATTTTGTGAAGTGTGTTATGGTAAACCAACCTTTACTACTTTACTTTGTCGATGTGGAGATTGTGTCATATGTTTAAACTTGTCTCTGGTTGAACAGGACCCCCGGGACCTCCTGGAGGTTTGTTGGTGAAGAATGTGGCTGAGACATCAGTGGAACTCAGGTGGAGCCGTGGTTACGATAACCACAGTCCTATCGGCAAATATGTCATCATGGGCCGCTCTCCTCTGTCGTCTGAGTGGAGGAAGATGAGGACAGGTGTGTGTGTCTTTAACCACACACCTGAACAAAAGGAGTATTCTGTACTTATGTTGTGCTTCTAGTAATAACAAAAACCACAGTAATAACACTACCAATAATACAATGATAACAAAAATGCAGCAAAATGATTTCATGGCTAAAACAAAGAAATCGAGTTGAATTGATATTCTCACTGAGTTTTTATCGACTGTTCTAAGAAGTCAGGGACAGACTGATGTTGGTGTTCTCAGCTTTTTCATCACATTCCTGCTCAGAGACTCAGTCAGTCAGTAGTACACACTCCAGCCTCTCCAACATTATTAGAAATAACTCTGTTTTCTCTTCTGCATTTATCACGATCTGTGTGATAAACGCAGTATGATTCAACAGCAAGGACACCTCCAGCAGAGCCCGGCTGAGGGCAGACTCACACTGTGAATAATGCTAAAGCTGAAACTCAGACTGATGTGTAAACATACAGGAGGGATAAAGAAGTGAAGATGGTGGCGATTCAAACATGTTGCTGTCCGTCTGCATGTCAGATCCTTTCTGTTGACTTTTTTAACACCTGCACGTTTCTGATTGAAGCGCACACATAAAACCTACATCTGTACAGCATTAGTATCAGTATACTTACACACTCATCGGGTCGGGTCATTGGTTGTTATTAAAATGAACTGGGTGTGTCTGTGTTCATACATTAGCACAGTATTGGTCAGTAAAACTTTCCTATCAGTGTTTTTGATTGTTTTCCTTGAAATAAACGTATGCTTCCTCGCTGTGCACCAGATCCAGTGAACATTGAAGGAAATGCAGAGTCAGCTCGTGTGACAGGACTGATTCCCTGGACGGATTATGAATTCCAGGTTATCGCCAGCAACATCTTGGGCAGTGGAGAGCCTAGCATGCCTTCCCACATCATTCGGACACTGCAAGCAGGTAAGTTGCACATTTGAGGTAGTTTAGACAGCTGTTCATGAACCAGATGTTTACATCAGAACCAGTGAGGGTCATCTGCCACTTTTTTAATGCTATTACTGGTTTGGACCCCCTTTTGCCTTCGGAGCTGCCTTAGTTCTTTCTGGCACAGGTTCACCACGGTTCCTTTGGCCCGTACTGATATCGTAGCATCTTGCAGTTGATTTGTCAGCTCCACATCCGTGATACAAATCTCCTGTCACAACCCAGAGGACCTCTGTTGGACTGAGATCTGGTGTTACATCATTTGTGTGAAATGAACGCACCCCACGTACTTTTCCTTTCCATCACTCTGACGTCGGGGCAGTCAGCTTTTCAGCTGCTTCTCCACTCCACACTCTGCGGTCCACTCCAGCCCCAGCGTCACTGAAAAAAGGGAGAATTCCCCCCCCACACACAGTTTGATAGGACCCAAGACAGAGAGCTAAATTCAAAGACACCCTGGAAGTCAAAGTGAAAAAATGACGTGGAAAGCCAAAATGTCATCTAACTCAAAATGATAGTAGTTTATATGGCTTCCATGTGCTGTATGTATCCCAACATCCAGACATATTCCAAATGACTGATGGTGTCCTGATCATCTGCTCCCAGGTCTGGACCATCACTGAGCTCAGGCTGGAAACTCTTAGGTACAGAAACATGTGCAAAAGAGGTTCTGTTGGGTTGAGGTGTGGTGAGCTTGGAGGCAAGTTAATTGTATCAATTCCTCCATCATCCAGGAAGTGCCTGCAAGCTCACATCCTCATGCACCAGGAGGAACCAGCGTAGGGTCTGACAGTAGGTCCAAGGATTTAGCTAAGACCTGATGGCAGTGCCGTTGCCTAGGTTGCACTGTAGAGGTCTGTGCATCCTCCTCCCCGGACCATCAAACCGCTCACGTTATACAATGTCACAGGCAGTAAAATACGCCCGTGTACAGCACCAGTTATTCATTTCATTAACACCGACGCATATGAAACTGATTAACAACCCACTCTCCTACTTAACGGGAAGTTTAATTGATTTGATGCTATACTCTGATTAAGAAGTGCTCTATTTTTTCTGAGAGTATACAAATACAACAAAAGATTTGGTGTGTGGGTGCACTGTCTCTTGAAAGCAGTATTTTCCAGTTTATACTATGGTACATTGATCCACACTTGTGGTTCATATTGTGTAAGTCATCTTGTGTCTTTGTCCTTTTGGTCCTCAGCTCCCACTGTGGCCCCAAGTGGACTGGGAGGTGGAGGAGGAGACCGTGATGAGCTCATTGTTACATGGACGGTGAGTGGAAAGGCCAAATTGGTTTCCTCTATTTTCCAAACAGAGCTGAATTTAGGTTTGTATGTTTTCAAAGTTTTTCATTCATTCATTAACAAATAGTCATTTTCTTTTAGTTTCATTCAAGTAAAATTGAATCTAGTATCAGTTTAGTTGTTACTGTTGAAAATGTTTAGTTTCATTTTAGTGTTATGGGCCAGATTATTGTCAGGTATTCCAGTACAAACAGATACTGTGATTTTAGAGGCAGTGTTAATGAGACTGGGGTGTTAATTGTCCACTCTTGGGCCAGACGCAAAACAGTGGTGGTACAGAAAGTCAGATTAATCCCAGTGGATCTGCTTCTGTTCAAAAAGCTGAGGATCATTTATTTGCACACTTATTTGTTTTGGTTTCATGTCGTTGGAATGAAGTGGAGATGAGTAAAACCAGGAGTGGATTGATTTGTATTCCTCATGAATGAACTGAAGTACAAGTTAAATTAGATTTTTGGATTCTTTCCCACTTTATTTTGATAGTTATAATACGTAACTACCAAAATAAAGTAGGAAAAAGTATAAGACACATACAGAGATTAAATTAGACAGAAAGACAGAAACACGAGCAGTTAACCATGATCAGTACTGGAGATACTGTGATATCACTGTGATCATGATGGTGTTACTGGGACAGCTGGGGCTCAGACTTGGTGTGTGAGAACGTCTGAATTTGTCCTCCAGCCCATGGCCAGAGAATACCAGAACGGTGACGGCTTCGGGTACATCTTGGCATTCAGAAAGAAGGACACATCATCATGGACAGAGGTGCGAGTTCCCCGTGTAGAGTCCTCTCGATATGTTTACTACAACAGCAGTCTGGCAGCGTACACTCCTTTTGAAGTGAAGATCAAAGCTTATAACCGCAAAGGAGAAGGCCCGTTTAGCCAGGTTGCTGTGGTTCACTCTGCAGAGGAAGGTGAGTAACGCTGACGTTCAGCTGATTCCAGCTGACAGTATTATTGTGGCAGATGTCATTCCCAGTGTCCGTCCTCACTGCTATTTTAAATGGCTGCTCTAATTGCATCACTGCTTTGCACAAGCCCAGAAGTAGTTTGTGGTGGATATCGGATATTTACTGCTGTTCACACTTAAGATAACCTTTATTAGTTTAGCTAGATTAGTTTAGCTAGATTAACGGGATGGTGTTGTGTTTAGTATGTTGCTTTGTTTTTTTTTTGCTTGTTTTCTCTTCTTTTTCTCTCAACAGGTGATCCAGGAGATTTTTTTTTCTTTTTCTCTTTGTCTTTGTAAGTGCCCTTTCTCACTGTCCCTCTTCCCTTCTGTTTTTCTTTTCCTTCCTCTCTTTCCTATCCCCCAGTCATGTCTGTCCCATCTGTAACAACTGAAAATAAAATAAATAATAACAACAAAGGTTGATCAAATGGACCAATACGGCAATGCCATGATGATCCATTTGGCAAAATAAATCCATTTGGTATCCTTGTTGGTCTTCAGACAACAATTCTGACGGCTAAAGAACCAAATGGGACAGACAAAAAAAAAAAAAAAAAAAAAAGGATATCGGATATCGACTGTGGTTTATTGTAAATGTTGAACTCACTCAGTGAAAAGCCTCTGAGCTCACCTGTACAGCACGGTTCCTGTTTCCAGTTTAATCTGCTTCTATCATGAAACCAGTCCACCATCCCACCACATCCCAGATAGGTTTGAACACTGTTCAGATACTGTGTGACATTCAGTCAACAGCACGTTGGTATTGTGAATGTACTGGTTTCTACTCTACCAGAGCACTCTGAAGTGAAAATCCAGTTAACAGCAGCAGCATCTTGGCATGTTGGACTTAAAACACACACGAGTTAGTTAGGGAGATGAAATACACCAGGTGATTACTCAGATAGGTAAAATAACACAGAGACAAGACTGATTTCCACAGGAGACGCAGAGGACAAGAAACAGAAGGAACCTGATATCAAGAAAGCATCCATCCATCCTCCTCCACTTATCCTCATGTCTGAGTTTGTGAAGCAGAAATACAGAAACGCAGACACGCTAACTCGAGTGTACAAAGCTTGAACTGAAATCACCTCATTAATGCAAAGAGAGGAATCACTGGGTCCAGTAGAATGACAGAGTCTTTGCTAGTTACAGCCTCTGATAGCTGTTCATGGCTGACTGACGTCTAGCCTAAAGAGGTCTTAAACTGTGGGAGTGCACCCATGTCTCTTTAACTTAGGACAGCTGCAAAGACTTTCTCATTATTACTGCAGTCTTGTTGCCACTTCCAGCCCTCCACCTGCCTCTGTTTACAGATCTCACTCAGTGTTTCTGAATAAACTCTACATACTAGAAGTCACACCTGAATGTTTAATGAGGACATTAGCTGAATTTTAATGCATTGCGTCTGTGAAGGTTCTCAGTCATCCAGGTCATTGTAGTCAAAGGAGCTTGTAAAGAAAAGCGTCTGGACTTCTTTAAGTTGCTTGAAGACGTTTCACCTCTCATCCGAGAATGCATTGCATAAAAATGTAATCACAACTATATAAGCTCAATTGGTTCTATATGTCATTAGCAAGTTTACACATCTGTGTACTTAATTAAGACAAGACACAGTGGTGTGTACAGTCAGTTCCTATTTCACTTGCAGGTCCATAATTAGAGAAATGAGACAACATTTCAGATCCAATGCACAATGGAAGGCAGTGAAAGCACGGGGCAGGGATCAGTAGTATGAGGAGTTTCCAGTGTTTCTGAAGATCATAAGAAGATTTCTAATGTAACTCCACCTGCAGTCTTTTCTGTAACCACTAGAGGGCAGCCATAGTTTTAGAAAGGTTCACAGTCAGTTCACTTACAACTTGACTGATGGTAGCAGTCCATGTAAATAAGATTAAAATAATGAAAACCCTGATATATACCCAATGGGCTGGTTAATCAAGCACAGTAAGAAAATGGTCAGCAAAGCTGCAGCAGAAAAATGGACAACACTGTAAGATTATATAATTATATGAGACAGTGCACATACTGCACATTCCTAACCTTTTAAACTCTGACTGACTCCTCACAGAGCCAACTGTGGGGCCTTCCAGCATCAATGCCACGGCACTGTCCGCCTTTGAGATCCAGGTTTCCTGGGAGCCTGTGCAGCAGCTCAGCGCCAATGGCATCCTGAGAGGATACGAGGTGACGAGCTCAGTCACTTTATCCCTGTAAAGCAGCATAGCCTGTAACTATCAAAAATATGTGGACAATCGAGAAAACATTTCGTGCAGTCACAAAAAGCTAGTCTCTTAGGTGATAACTGTGTGTATGAGAGACGCACGGCCTAAATAACCAAAGTAAGGAAGGAACACGTTTCAGTAAATAATGTTCTGAATATAACAGATGCAGGAAAATATCAAAGGAAACTCATATTTTGCTACATTTAGCTAAATAACCTGACATTTGACACACAGATAGCTGGAGCAGTAGCACAATGCATGCATACTCACAGTATGTGTGCTCATTAAAGAGTGAATGTTTATGACTGAGAGCCACAGTTACTGAGTGAGCTCATCCACAGGGTGCAGCCATGTATCATCAATTTATATCAAAGTATGAGCTTAAAAACAGCAGGAAAATATATGTGGACGAAATGCAGAGAGTCTGTCTGATGGTTTTGACTTGTATCATTTTAACCTTGTGTTATTTCAGACTTTGTCATGTGCTGTGGACAGCATGTGTGTCTGAAAGTGGAGGCTGTGGTGTCTGAATACTGTTCACATGGAGTTTATAAGATAACATTAATAATAATATTAATAATATTAATAATAATACCTTTGAAAAAACCCGAGGACGCTTTAAAAAAGAGTATAAATATATAAAGTATATAAGCTGAAGAAAGACATTTAGAGAGTGAAAGATCTGTAGTGATGTGTCATTATGTGCGTTAACAGATCCGGTACTGGCGGCAGCACGAAAGAGAAGCAGCAGCGGACCGAGTGAGGACAGCAGGCCTGGAGCCGACAGCCAGGGTGTCCGCACTTCGACCCAGCACTCGATACCACGTCGCTGTTCTGGCGTACAACAGCGCCGGCACAGGACCGCCCTCGCCACGCACCACCGTCACCACCAGGAAACCACGTACGGGTGCAGCGCTCTCTGTTAGAAAGATGAGCATGGACAGCGCAGAGCACGTAACATAAAGCAAAGACAAATGCCACTCACAGAGAAGTCTGCTCTCGCAGCGCTGCACTTCTGCTTTTCAGTTTGAAAGCTCACACAAACCTTTCAGACGATGTGTGTTTAAATGATGCAGACTTTAAATGTAAAATCCAACTGGCTGCTCTTTCGTTGATATTTGCTCTTCATGATAATACATCTCACATAATGAGAATATCATGAACACATTTATTTCTTGTAATTTAATCATAAATGTAATATTTTATATCTTCCATATTCGTTACATGTAAGTGACTCATTTCAGGACTTATTTTTAATGACAGCTCATTAAAATCTGAACTCTATCAGATTAATACAATATTTCTGTCCTGGAGGCGAGCTGGCTGACGCTCCAGCACAGTGACACCCGGCAGGGAAACCATCCTGCTTTACTTCTACTGACTGAGTGAGGCTGGAAAGTTGTGAACCACGTGTTTTTATAGGAGAGTTAACTCTGCTTAAATATAATCTAGCTACAGTTAGAGCAAGCAGATTTGAAGCTTTAATCACTTCAGATACAAATGTTCCCTTTGGAAGCTACATTCATGAAGCATCAGTAAAGTTGTCGCTCAGATGCATCCAGCAGTCTGTGTAGGCCTCTCAGCTGGAAGGACTGTAAGTGTTCTTCTAATCTCTGTCTGGTGTGACTTTGTTATATAGCGACTGGGTCAATACCCCCACAGTAATACATATGAAAATGGCTGCTGTTATTCAGGATGCATTTCTACTGAAAAGTATTAACTTGATTCTTTTGAAATGTGTTTTTTCCTTCTCAGCTCCCAATCGTCCTCCAGGCGGCGTGTCATGGAAGGCTCACGGCTCGCGGGTCACGGTGAGATGGGACCAAGTGACAGCCATGCACAACGAGTCAGCCATACTGGGCTACAAAGTGAGTACTGAATCTAAATAAGACAGCGTAAGATTTATGTTATTTATCCCACATGTGGAAATTTGCAGAGGAGAAATAATCCGAGTGTTTACTAGGCAAGCGCGCTGCATAGTCTTAATGCATAAGAGCTGAGCCGGGCTGTTACAGAAGTAAGCTGCTGCCTGTCCAGTGATGCAGATGGTGGTCAAGATTAGCTGTGATACACTTTCACTACCCTGTACCAGCAGCGTCACACCTGCAAGTGTTTCCAGCGTGCAGCCAATCACAGAGCCAGCCTTCCTGACCAGTCTATTTGGTCTTATTCAGTCCTAAGCACTCTCTGTGCACGCATGCTGAAACATCATCAGTTTCTCACATTTTGGAGTTTCACCTGGAAAATCTTAAATGATTGTGACCCTGAGAACATTGTTATGTTCTACTAGAAAAACCGGGTGTCCTAATATTCATATGGAGTACACTTTGATACCTGTCACCCACCTGCATGTTTGGGAATTTAACAATAATAAAAGAATTGTAGTGGGATTGGAATCACTCAGCAGGATGCTATGGGCTACACTGGCTGCTTGACCAAGTGCAGAAAAGACCATCAGTCTGAGCATGTCTCCAACGTGGCCAAAGAATATTTGATCTATTTGAGGACTTAAACTACAGCTTTTGTTCATTTTTAATGGTCCAAAGTGTTCTGTCACGCCGCTGTATGGGCAGGAGGTGGTTAATATGTTTTATACATTTTAATCTGTATTTATGGTCGTAACTTAAAGCCATTTGCATGTAACATAGTTTACAGTACTTGCAACTTAAAAGAAAGTTGCAAGACTTTGTAACACTCGATCATAAGAAAAGAGCAAGCCTGCGATCAGAGCTTACCTCAGCTGGACAGTTAGCAGTGCTGTGATTTGGACTTGGGAATATAAAAATGTTATCCTGGGGGAAAAATCCTTCTTTTTCATCCAGCATTCAGTGACTCGAGGATTTTCATGTTTATGCTTCTGAGCACATACAGGTGTCTTGGATTAACTGCTTTCTTTTTGATGCAGCACTAATGCTCGGTAAGGTTCATCGTGAAACAGGTCACCTCGTCCTGGAATTATGTGAACCAATAAACTGGCTGTAAAACAAAGTCAAAGATCTTGTTTATAAGCCTGGTATCATGTTATAATTACCCAAAGATAACTTTTATAGTTCAAGCTGATTTTATCAAACCAACAGATAAACTCTGTAAAAAGACTTTGTTCTGTTTGCCAGGTTCTGTACAAGCACGAGGACCAGGCAGCTTTGAAGTTTCTGGACAAGACGAAGACATCAGTGAGCCTGCCGCTGCCCAAAGACAACGGTTACATTGTGTTGGAGATCTGGTCATGGGGCGAGGGCGGGGACGGGCCAGCACACGAGATTATCGTGTCCCGGGAATCAGGTGACAAATCAGGAAACACAAACCAGATATTTCTCTGGTTTAATAGTTGATTAGTTAAAAAATAATGAAAGGAAAGCACTTTTTACTACCTGGCTGTGTTACATCAGGTCAGATTTGCTTCTTCTATCAGCAGCATTTCTATAAACATGAGCGACGTGGTTTCCCAACACTTGCCTCTGCTGTAGCATTGTCTCCACGCAGTCTAAAGATTGGTTTCTAAACTGTACAGACTCTGTTAGCTATGACAAAGTCTGCTCTAGTCTTCTTGAGGGTAACCGGCCACATGGATTTTGTGCCCCGGTATTTCCATTCATGGAGACATTTCTTGATTTCAGAGCCTCTCAGTGATACATTTACCTCCTCAAAGACTTGCTTTAGCTGTCACTTCAGTCCTCTGTGGTCTTTCAGGCCTTTTCATGCTGCTCTGCTGGCCAGTGCTTTGCTTTTTTTAAGGTTGAGGTTGATTTGGAAAGTTTTTGTAGCTTTTTGAGCCTCGTGATGGGGTCCTTCGCTTATATTTAAAATGACAGTGAAAAGTTGTAAATTAAAAACTGTCATGAAAAATGAGCAGGCCTCACCTACACATGAATCTGGTTATTGGTCAGCTGTCCAGTTCATTTGAAGCCTGTTAACTTTGGGGACTGTGTATAAAAATATGTTTACCATTACAGCTGACTGTCCACTCTCAGGGACCAGTGAAAAGCCTTTATACAAACTATATTCACCATTTTACATGTTTACAGCACTTTTATTCCATGCACGTACGCTCTTATCAATAAATAGTTATAGAGAAGAAAAGCGACCCTGTTAGAGACTGGAGCCTGTCATTTATCCAAGGCCATGTTATCTCAGAGATATGGTTTGATAAGGATATTTATAATGTTGATCATAAACATTTATGGCTTTAAATGTTCGCAGTTTAGTGCATGCTGGTTATAAATGAAGGTCAAGACAGGAGATGATTTTATTTTTGTACGTTTCTTTTTGTTGTCTTCTAACCTTCCATAGCTGTGATAGTAATGCTGTTTCAAGTCAGTACCATGTTCACATGTAGAGAAACTGTACGCTGAGCTGTTCCACGTGCTCTCTGTCTTGTAGGGACTGGTATGATGGTGCAGAAGGATGCCTCCTCCACACTGTCCTGTCCCCATGCCCACCTCCTCTCAGGCTGGGCTCTGCTCATTTTTGCGGTGGTGTCAGGCCTGTGATCTCGGCCAGTCGGAACTTTTTCTTATGGGTGGCTTGAAACTAATGCTCTCCTTTATGGATCACTGGGTGTGGGTCCAGGGATGGGAAACATGGGGATTCACTTTTAATAATGACAAGGATCTTTTTAAAATGTCTGAAGGAGATATTATGTTTGTGCACTGCTCTCAGTATAAACCATGCCTTATTGGGACATCTGTGGCTGACAGGCCACATTAATGTGTCCTTGAAACTGTAGTTGGCAGGACTTCAGGTGTAAATGTAATAATAGAGTCAACGTGGTGGAGGTCTGCGTGTTCACACTGAGGGCTTACTGAGTCTTTTGGGTTACAGGTGATGTTAGAGCTGTAACTGCATTCACAGCATGCATTTTTCACTTTGCATTTACAAACTGAATGTGTGATGAAACACCAGAGAGGCTAAAGTCAAACGTTCTGCTAAAACTGCCAGGTGCCAATTAGAGACAGACTCCAACTCTTTCATCTGCGTCTCATGTTTGAAATCACAAAGTGCTTCTCTTGTTGCTCACAGTGTGAACACAGAATAAAACCGAGGCTCTAAAGAACTGCTAACTGTTGTTTCCAGCTTTTGCTACTGTCTCTGTGCTTGTTTCACGTGTCTAGATGATTATTATACTGTTTGATGTCTTATTTCATTTCAGGGAAATTTGATTGTATTTAATTCTTTGTTGATGTTTTTTTGTTTTGTTTTTTGCTTCTTTGAATCATTTTGACAGGAATGTAAAAATACTTGTGTTTAGTGCAGCAGGGATAGATGACTGAGAGAGAGGAAAGTCCGATCACCAAAGTTATCAACAGTGTTGTAAACTGTCCTCATTGTAACCCCGCTATCAACTCTTATGTAACAATTCTGCTTCACCACATTTTACAGGAAACATGTGGCCGCTGTCATTCTTGCAGTATATTTGTATCTACAGCTCGAGAGTTAAGATCAAACATCAAGTGCTAAAAAACTGCGTCTTTGTCAATGTTTTTTTATTATTTTGTTGTTGATATACTCAGAACTTTTGATTTGGTTTGAATGGTAGATGATGCTCTGGTCTAAGATTTTGGAATGACAGGAATCCATTGTTTTGGTTTTCTACCCGCAAAACACTGCAGTGCTTCAAACTGAGTTTTTACTGGACGAGGTTCTCTTGTTATTTTACATCTGTACCAAACGTTATTGCTAATGCATGCAGCGCTTAATATGCTGTTCATTGTTAATACAGTTTGTTCCTAAGTCAGTAAGTGAGAAGTCACGCTGGTGGATGTTTTAATGTCTTTTATATTCCTGTGTTACATCAGTCACACTGTCTAATGTTGAATTGTCGCCATCACTTTTCCCTAATCCCAACCATATATTGTAGTATTGTAGGGTTAGGATAAGTGTTCTAACATAATTTTCTTGTAATATCCCCAAATAATCTGCTCAGAATAATCATGGAAATGGTTCTGTTGTCCTTACATAGGATAATAATCAGTACATGACTGATAGCTGTGCATGACAGACACTGAAGATATACAATATAAAAGGCTTAACAAGAGAAACTGATGCTAATGAGAGGAGGCTGGGGAAGCTTCAGACAGGAAGAGAATGTTAGTGCCATCAGACACCAGCAAAGAGAAAAGCAAGCTAGTGACGAAGCTTGGTGGTCGTCAAAAGGTTAGAAAGGAGGATTAATTAACTATGGAATAAAAACGGATAAAAAATAAAAGACTCAATATGGTGGACTGAATAAACTTCCATACGAAATACTCATGCAGATATGTGCAAGCCATGCTGAATGTACCGCCTTGCTAAAGCAGTGTTGGGGTTATGGATGAGCCTCGCCATCCAGGCCCAGCCAATAAGTCACTGAGCCCCCTCAGCTGAAATCTGAAAATACACTTCTACTACAAGTTACACAGATTAATATAATTTGGAAATGAAAACCTAAACACCCTAATGCTGATAAGCTATTGCAGCACAACTACAGATCAATATTTGATGGAGCAGCTTTGGAGCAGTCATGATACCCAGCATGACTGAGGAGGACGCTGAGCAGGAGGGCTGCAGGTCAGACTTTTGGGAAATAACGTCTCTTTGAACCTGAAGGTTATTAGTGCAGATAGTTTGAACCCTGACTGAAAAAGCAAAACAAATGGGAAAGTGCTGGGCATATACTGACTGCTCCCAGTTAACTGTCCACTTCTGCATCCAGGGAGAAACGTTTGTCCTGGTGCTTTGCCTGTACAACCTAAGAAGATATTATCACTGCACTTTTAGATTTAGGCTAGATTTCCTCAAGAGTGAACTATGAGCGAATGGTTGCAAATATACATGCTGTTTTTGTTTTGGGGGTTTTTTGGTGAATAAAATGACTTGAGATGACCCCCCCCCCAACATATGGTCTACTGCCCAAGGTGAGAAATATCTCCTCACCTTCTGCATGCAGTGTTGAGATGCAGTTGATGGAAGATAAACTTGAATGTTAGTATTTATGCTGTGAGCGCTTCTTGGCTTGCTTAAGGAAGCTGTGGAAGCAGTGGATCGCCATCTCTGTGTCAATCGAAGAAGATTGCAAAGCATTTAAGGCTATAAATATATTTTTTTAACCTATCAGAAGAAGGTCACTTAAGCTTTTTTCCCCCCCATTCAGCCAAAGGGGAGAACAAGAGGTGCAGACATGTACGAAAGGCTCTGAAAAGACTTTTCTTTTGCATCAGTCAGTGAAAACAGAGGCCAGCTCAAAGAGACAGCGCTCCCAAGGTGGGAAGCTGACTGAAAGATTAAATCCAATCCAAGATTGCCCAAACAATTAATCCACTGCTTCCCTCCAGATTAACTGAAGAAATAGAAAATCACTCACCCCAGAAGAATAACCTCCAAACTATACAAAGTAATTTCCAACACTGATGTATCTACCGTGCTACCAATACTCAAATGGGAAAATGACCTGGAGTACTCCCAATAACATTTTCTCCATGACCAAAAATGCAAACGTACACAGTATAAAACAATTCACAGCACACGCCTTACACAAAGGATAATGTTTAAAATGGGTTTAGGGAGCACAGACACTTGTTCACGGTGCACTTCAGGGAGCTCGGACGATTACTTCACCAATGTGGCGTGTATATAATCATCAGTAGTCACTAGTGATCACTCAATTTTCCCTTTTTAATATAAATAACATGTTTAATGTCTGCAGGATGAAAATTAGATTTTTTTTTATTAGAAATTTTAATTCTACCGAACAATCAGGCTGGGTGTGATGCCCCAAAATATATTATTAGCAGTGCTGTCAATAGATTAAAAAACAACAACTAATTAATCTCACAATTTTCTGTAATTAATCTCAATTAATCACAATTACTTGATCAATAGCCTGGTTGCAATTACATTTTTTTCAACTTTATATTTAAGCTTATTACTGAGATGTATGCAACATAATGAAGTAAATGCAGAATAAACACAAAGAATGTTAAATGCTTAAATTCAAAGAGAATTTGGATAGTTTTCTTCAGTCTTTTAGCACAGGTTCTCTCCTGTGAAATACAACTTTTTAAAAACCTATATACTAATAGGTAAGTATACATATATATTAATATTGGTGCTGTCAAACAATTAAATTAAATTATTGAACTGAATGGAGTTAAGTTGGTCAAAAAGCTGGTCCATTGGCACAGACCTAGTTGTGGCATGAAGCTTGATACAGCTGAAATCAAGAGATGTAAACTTCTGTCAGATGTTTAACTCAAGCCGTAAATAATACTGGTGCTACTAATTAATTTTTCACTGGTGTTTATTGGCCCAAAATAACTGGACCAACATGTGAGCACGGATAATGATAACACCTAGCTACAGCTATCTACGCACAGACAGAAAAAGATTTTTTTCAAATGTTTGTGTCTTTGTTAGCCACACTCGACATAAGTGAGGTGATGAAGCAAATACGAAAAAATGAATCGTCACAGAGTCATTAGGTTTAAGTATAAAACAAAAACGTCACTAAATGTTTTGGTTGTCCACACGAATCATATACTGAAACACACCAAGATCAAGTTTCAGAACCAAACAGTGTAAAAGAAATGTTTCCTGTCCTACGTTACTGACCATCTGCGAAGCCTTCGCTTTGGAAAAGAGGCTGAGAGCGACATGGGTGTGACACACAGACTGTTAAGCTATACCTCTTTAAATATGAGGAACATCGCCCTCTAGTGGCTGTAGTAATTTTTGATGAGACCAAAGAAATAGATGTAAAGTATTGCAAGAAGTTTAAGGTGGATGGATGGGTCAGCAAAACACTGAATTTTGGACCTAAGTCTCCAATGTTAGGTCCAGTAAGAGCAATATCTTTTTTGTCCTGGTTGTGGAACACTGGACCAGGTCCTTATCCTCTTGAGAGTGTGTGAGAGTGCATGGGACCAACCTTTGACCAACCTGTCTACTTGTGTTCTGTATACTTTGATTTGGTTTTTTCAGTTCAGTTTTATTTATATAGCGTCAAATCACAACAACAGTCGCCTCAAGGCGCTTTATATTGTAAGGTAGACCCTACAATATAGTGTCTGTCTCCTGAATCCAAACTGGAAGCTGGTTCCACAGAAGAGGGGCCTGAAAACTGAAGGCTCTGCCTCCCATTCTACTTTTAAATACTCTAGGAACAACAAGTAAGCCTGCAGTGTGAGAGCGAAGTGCTCTAATAGGGTGATATGGTACTACAAGGTCATTAAGATAAGATGGGGCCTGATTATTTAAGACCTTGTATGTGAGGAGCAGGATTTTGAATTCTGGATTTAACAGGAAGCCAATGAAGGGAAGCCAATAGAGGAGAAATCTGCTCTCTCTTTCTAGTCCCTGTCAGGACTCTTGCTGCAGCATTTTGGATTAACTGAAAAGACAACTTGATTATAATGAATTACAATAGTCCAGCTTAAATATTAAGAAATGCAACCAGTGCAAATCCAGTCAATTTTTTAGTATCACTCTGGGTTTGTTTTTTTGTTTTTTTTATTTTACAGTTATATTTCACACATGCAAGAAAGCAGTCCTTGTTTAATATGCTCATTAAAGAAATTATACTGGTCAAAAATGACTCCAAGATTTCTCTAGTTTACCTTCTGTTAGTACATGAAGTATGGATTGACTCTCTGTTTAAAATGTCCAGTTCCTGATGCTGTGAGTTTTACCAGTAGGCAGTGCAGAGCTTGGATGGAGCTGCTGGGTGAGGAGACTCGCCAAGTTCTAACTGCCTCTGATGTCCACCCCTCGTATGTCTGAGGAACCCTCGTCTTCACAGGATCGGGGCTGTTTGCCATGTTTGCACACATTCTCCACTGGTACAGATGACACAGAAGCACACACACACACACACACATACAATCACCATAAATGGTCAGAAGGTCAGGTATTAGAACTATTTCATTACTCAAACTGCAGTTCACCTTCATCATATTAATTAAACTTATACTTAGATTTTATCTTTGATTAAGAATAAAGATGATTTACTATTAGCAAACGCATATACAGATAAACTTAGAAACACCGTGTTTCTAAGATTTTTAGGGCAGAGTACAATAACCTCAGTATTGTCCCAAACAAAGCAGGAAATTAGAGATCATCCAGATTTGTATGTCTTTCAGACATTCCTGAAGTTTAACTAACTGGTGAGTAGTATTGGTCAAGTTACTTGAAAACAGTAATTAGTTACTTATTACTGATTTCTTCTTCAAGAAAGTAATCCTGTTACATTACTGATTACTTATTTTCAAAACTAATTGGTTACTTTATTATTTAGTTATTTTTAAAAACATGATACACAACCTAAATATGTAATAAAGCAACAGACCTTTCAGCCCAATTCTATTTCTTTCTGCATAATCCATCATATAAAATTGAATCAAATAAAAAAGGCTCTTTTAAAAACTTGTTTTATTAGTTTTAATCTTTTAACTTTATAAGATAAGATAAGATAAGATAAACCTTTAGTAGTCCCAGTAAAAGCAGTAAAAATGAAGAAAAAAAGAAAAAACAATAGACTAGAATAAGATAAGATAGAATAACATGCTATTCAAAATGAATAAAATACTTTGCTCTATTGGGAAAATTGCACTTGGTACTGTTGCACATCAGGGAGACAGGGTGAAAGTTATCATTGTGTTTTGGATGTGTGTGTGTGTCTGTTTGCGCGTGCCTGTGGTCATCTGCAGAGACCATGTTGTAGAGTCTGACAGCAGTATGAAGGAAAGACCTGTGGAGTCTCTCAGTCCCACATGTTGGGTGCCGCAGCCACTGCTGCTCAGTGCTGTCAGAGTCTCCTGCATGGGGTGGGAGATGTTGTCCAACAGGGATGACAGCTTAGCCACCATTCTCCTGTCACTCACCACCTCCACTGGGTCCAGAGGGCATCCTAGAACAGAGCTGGCCCTCTGGATCAGCCTGTTCAGTCTCTTCCTGTCCCCAGGAGAGATGCTGCCGCCCCAGCAGACCACACCATAAAAGATGGCTGAGGCCACCACAGAGTCATAGAAGGTCTTCAGGAGTGGGCCCTTCACTCCAAAAGACCTGAGTCTCCACAGCAGGTACAGCCTGCTCTGCCCTTTCCTGTAGAGGGCGTCTGAATTATGAGTCCAGTCCAGTTTGTTGTTCAGATGAACACCAACGTACCTGTAGCTGTCCACAGCCTCAATGTCCATACCTTGGATGTTCAGTGGTTGCAGTGGAGGATGTTTGTGCCTGTGGAAGTCTACCACCAGCTCCTTGGTTTTACTGGTGTTGATCTGGAGGTAGTTCTGCTGGCACCAGTCCACAAAGCCATGGGTCAGTTCTCTGTACTCCTTGTCGTCCCCGAGTCATCAGAGAATGCACATTGCATCAAGCAAAAATTAAATTAAATTATATGCAACATTCTCTGTATGGAAGAAATTTGTTTAACATTTAAACCTATTTTCTGCACATTCCAGCACATAAAAAATTCAATTCTTGTGTTTACTCTTTCAAATAGATGCAAGTAAAACACAATAAATAAAATCAAAGATTCAGCAGCACTAAGTCCTGTCACTCTTAAATCTATTGTCACCTGTTTAGCAGGAGTGGGGCGGGTGGAGGTTTGCCCGGTGCTGCAGCGGTCATGTCAGTGGGGGAACCAGAGGCCTGTGTGGTCCACCCAACCCCACCGCAGAGGAAACTACACCCACCTCATCACTCAATCATCTACCACACTACGTAAGACAATTGACACCCAGGTTGAGTTCATTCTCCACCTCTCCTGTGCCGCTCCCCCACCTGCAGAGACCTCCTGCAAGGATCTGACAAACTCCACGCCGGTTGAAAAGACCCCCATTTCTGCCAGCGCATCAAAGGCCCCCCACACCAGACAGGGCCCCCGTGCATGCACCCACCCACAACCCTGGCGACACACCAGACAGGGCCCGAGCCCCCAGGACCCAGCCAGAGCCCCAGCCCGGAGGTGGAGCACTCCCAGAACCCCAGAACCCCAAGCCCCCACGCCCGCCCCAGACCACCCAGGGGCAGCTAGGCCACTGTGCCAGTGACCCATGTCTGCCAACGCAAACCCACCCCAGCCCTGCTGCACGCAGCCACCAGGAAAACACCACCTACGAGTTACCAGAGCCCCCACCAGAACATGACCATGGGCCCCAGGCGGTCCTCTCCAGAGGAAATGTCCCTAGGGATTCCCCAGATGCCCCAAGCCTGCACCTAACCCCACACCAGCGATAATAGCGAAGCCATGACAAAACCACGACCTCCCACCCCCACTAGGTGATGGAGCCAATCAAAGGAGCCCAGAGGGATTGATCTAATGTGGTGGCAGAGGCTGTATCAAGAATAATGTGATCTATCAGATGGTTTTTATATTGGTTAGAATTAAGAATATTTTTATTTTTCCAGTTCATGAGGACTGTTTTCTTGGCGATGCATAGGGCCGTAAAAACAATGTGGGCTGTGTTCATTTCTGTAGTGACCTCCTCCAAGTTGCCCAACAAGCATACTAAAGGGGAAGTTGGAATGTTACATTTCAGACACTTTGATAACTCTTCACATATCTCGCGCCAAAACTTCTGAACTGGTGGACAAAACCAAAGAGCGTGGCTGTAATTGTCCGGTGTATTGACTTGACAGTGTGAGCAGTTGGAAGACGTAAAGCCCATCTTGAACATCCAATGACCTGTATAGTGCACTCTATGCAGTATTTTGTATTGTATCAATTGCAGACTGGGATTTCTAATCAACTGAAGGGTTTTTAAGCATATCTGAGACCAAAGGTTTTGGTCTAAGCTGATCGATAAATCCGCTTCCCATTTTGCAATAGGAAAGGACATTGATTCATCTATTTTAGAGTGTTCTGTATATTTTAGACAATAATTTGGGGGTTTTAAGAGTAAGAAATTGAACCACACTTGGTGGCGTTTGTAATTCAAATTGACCCGGTTTAAATCTCTTTTTTACTATGGATTTAATTTGTTGATATTCTAAAAATCTTTTCTTTGTTGATCTCATATTGTATAACTAGTCTGTCAAACGAAATAAAGTCTGTTCTTTCTAATATATGTTCCAAATATTTAATTCCTTTACAACTCCAGTCTGGGAAGTTAATCATATCATTGTTCTGTAGTATGTCAGGGTTATTCCAGATAGGTGTATGTTTGCATGGGATTAATGAAGACATTGTTACAAACTCCCACCATGCTGTCAGAGAAGAGCTGATGTTGATGCTTTAAAGCATTCATGTCGTTTGATGTTTGAGCTGATAAATGGTCTGAAATCTCTAGATTATTGC
Organism: Pelmatolapia mariae; assembly: GCF_036321145.2. Taxonomy (NCBI): domain Eukaryota; kingdom Metazoa; phylum Chordata; class Actinopteri; order Cichliformes; family Cichlidae; genus Pelmatolapia; species Pelmatolapia mariae. The sequence continues at coordinate 38,401,226 of NC_086231.1, forward strand.
ATAGTGCCTGTTCTACATATAGCCAAGGTTAGTCTAACAGAGCGTGTTTGAACCATCCTGAGATGAACTGAAGCCTGTTGGCTAAGAAGTAGTGCTGAAAGTTAGGTAGCTCTAGTCCTCCTTTATCCTTGGTCCTCTGATACACTGAGTTTATCTTTCCAAAGGAATTTAGACATATATGAATCCAGAGATCTGAACCAGTCTGGTGACGGTTTGTTCGGGATCATTGAAAATAAATAATTGATTTTTGGTAAGACCATCATTTTTATAGCGGCGACCCTTCCCATGAGTGATATGGATAGCGATTTCCATCTAGCCAGATCGCCTTCTGCTTTCTTTAAAGCACGGCAGCTCTTCCTATGACAGCTGGGATAGGCCCCAGTGCCCCCCACGACCCTGAAAAGGATAAGCGGAAGCGAATGGATGGATGGGATGTGGTTTAATTTAGTTAAATCTGCAAGCTTAGGAGAGACATTAATACCTAAATATTGAGTATTCCCAGATTGCAGTCGGGTAGAAGAAGACTTACGGAAGGAGCAATTAATCCGAAGAATTGTAGACTTTGACAGGTTAATATTTTTAACCAGTTTATGAGTTTCCAAGCCAAATTTGTGTCAAGTTCCAAATAAAAATTTCTAGTTAACTCTGTCAAATGCTTTTTCTGCATCAAGAGATAATATTTTGGTTTCAGTGTTTTTTCTGTATGAATAGTCTATTAAATAATCTACATGTATTTGTTGATGAGTGCCTGCTTTTATGAAACCAGTTTGGTCAGGATGAATTAAAAGGGGGGTTATCTCCTCTAATCTCTTTGAGAGAACTTTGCAGATTATTTTGAGGTCTGCATTAATAAGGGATATTGGACGATAGCTTGAGGGATACAGAGTCTTTCCATGGTTTTAGCAAGAGACTGATGTTGGCAGAATTCATATTTGGTGATAGTCTGCTATTTTCCTTGAATTCCTGCAACATCCTGTGGGATACTGCTGCCAGAATTGTCCAGAATTATTTGTAAAATTCTGCTGGAAAGCTGTCTGGACCTGGAGCCTTATTATTGAGCATACTTATCAGAGCTTCCTGGAGTTCACCTGGTGTCAGTGGGGACTCCAGTGCCATTACTTGACTGTGTAGTCATTTTGGAAGAGTTATGTTGTCAAGAAACTGATCAATTTCATTTTTAGATGGGTTTATTTGTGGTGAATATAAAGTTTCATAGAAATCCCTAAAAATGTTGTTCATTCTTTCAGGGTAATATATTGTGTCACTGTTGGTCTCTGTTTTAAATTAAATCAGCTTTCAGCTTTAATTCAAAGGATTTAAAATAGTGCTGCATTAACTTACAGCCATTCTATACACGGTCCCACATTTTTAGAAACGTGCCCAGTACTAAACTAATATAATTATATAAGGCTATAAGAGTTTTTAAATACTTGGCTTTGCAGTCTGACTTTAATCTACAACCAATGAACATTCTGCACAGACCACATCATTACAGTTTATCTCAACCTAACAGCTGGGATAGGTTTCAGCACCCAGACAAACCTGAAGTGGTTAATCAGAAGAAAATATATGGCTGGATAATTTGCTGTTATTAATTAATAGATACAGTACTGATTATGCTTATCATTGCAATGTCAGCTATTGATCTGATTGCTCATTTCCAAGTCAAATTATTGATTGGGTTTACCATGTCTTACCTGGAAGGGGGGTTATTAGGCACGTCACCGAGACTCCCACCATCCTGAATCTTTATCACTTGCACTTTGATACTTTCTATTAGTCATGAATGAGTAAGATATAAATCTGTCCAACTCCATCAAGCTCTGAAGTCTCCTCCAGTGTGCCTTGCAGGAAGGTAATGAGATCGATGAGTTTAGTCGGGTTCTGATTTGTGTTGTACACAGCTAGTATTTTGCTGCAACTGGGAACATTGTTTGTACATTGTAGTGCACATACTAGTAGCTACAGATAAGCCTCAAATTAAGGATTCAGTGAGTTTTTAGATTTTTTGTCGTGTATGTTTTAACAATCTGTAAAATTTCACTCAGGTAATGTTCATCTGACTAATTAAGGAGCAATTGTAGTTGAAGCTCTGATTTTGTGACTCGTGTAGGATAAACTATCTAATGACACTGATTTATAATTACTCAGAAGCTCAGTTCTACAGAAGGACACCAGGGGAGTCTCCAGACATCAACATGGCAAAACTCCTCATAGGTAAATAACGTTCATTCATTCTTCCATTAATTTTTCCTTGTTAATTTATTGAGCGGTAGAGCATCGGCATTATAATACTGAATTTATCATTATTATTATTTTAATTACTCTGCATAATATTTTTTCTATCCTTCTATCTTGGATAAAGATTACGTGTATTTACTAGAGATCTGCCAACGCAGATCTCTAGTAGAGATCCTTCAATCTTGGCTCAGGTCAAGATTGAAGGATTTATGGTGTTTCTCAACAATGATGCCATGGTGGCAGATGGCTGCATAGCATTTAAAACACATCAATTTACCAGCACCGGGCATCAGCTAAAATGTTAACAATTATATCTAACAACTAGTACATCTGGTACCAGCAGTAACAAAAGTGACGATTAGTCATCTTGTTGCCTACACGTGCCTGGTCATCACCTGTTATTTTTTCACATTTTCTTTTTTCCTTTTTTCAGCTCTGGGCATTCTGTGTGTTATACACATTTGTAAGTACCTGCGTTCACTGACCGAGTCTTGCCACCATGATCAAAGTTTCAGAACAAACCCAACGAGTCTTTGCTCTGTCTGCCCTTAGGTTCAGCCAATAAGCTGGTGTGCCAAATGACCAACTGGGCCCAGTACAGACCAAGTGCTGGCAAATTCACACCAGATAACATCGATCCCTTCCTGTGCACCCATGTCATCTATGCTCTGGCCACCATTAACAGCGTCAACCAGATCATCCCCGTTGAGCAGAATGATGAGGAGCTGTACGGGAGCCTGAACAGCCTAAAGAATGTGTGAGTTCAGTCGTGCTATGCACCAGTATTAACCACAATTTAATATTAGCCTGCAACCACTTTTAAGCCAAAAACTATATTTCAGTGTTTCCATCACAGCTTCTTTCAGTAGCTTTTAGAAGGACATTTAAATAAGAAGGATGAGTAACCTTGAATTCTGTCACAATATTTGTAATTATTTAGAAATAATTAAGATCTCTCCACGTTGGTTGAGTGTGGAGTAATTGAAAAAAAAAAAAAAGAGAGAGAGAAAAAAAAAAAAAAAGAAATAATTAAGATCACAATGATCACAGCAATCTGACTGGAAGTAAGGTGTTCCTTAATTATTTAAGGTTATGTCTTTGTGTCTCCTACTCCCTGCTAACAGCAACCCTGCACTGAAGACTCTGCTGACTGTTGGAGGAACAGTTAATGGAGTGAGCCCGTGAGTTTGACCTTCACCAGTTCTCAGGTCTCATATCTACCTCTATCACTTTCATGTAGATGAGATGTCATGCTTTATTTTTCCCTGCATCCCACCAGATTCATTGCTATGGTTTCCACTTCTGAGAATCGTGCACTCTTTATCAAGTCTGCCATCAATTTCCTGCACGCCCATAACTTTGACGGGATAAACCTGGACTGGGAATATCCTGGACACAATGGTAGCCCAGAAGGGGACAAGGAGAAGTTCACTCTATTGGTCACGGTAAACACAGCTCACATTGGCCTTAAATTTTAAATGCAATGCTGAAGCTAGACTACATTGTGGCATGATGGTTAGCGCTGTTAGCTGTGACAGTAGGTGTGAGTATGAGTGTGAATGGTCGCCTGTGTCTCTGTGTTAGCCCTGTGAAAAACTGGCGAGCTACGAAGAGTGTAACCTGCCTCTCACCCTGTAGCAGCAGGACCCTGAACTGAATAAGCAGAAGAAAATGAATGGATGCTGAATATCGTTGGGGAGTGTTTTCTCTAACATTGAATTCTTTTGGTTGGGTTAATTTCAAAAAGTTACTTTGTGTTGAATTTTTGTTGATCACTGCGTTGCAAAATGTTGTTGATAAAATGAAATAATTCTTGTAAAACAGAACAGCCAATATTGCTTTCAATCTCCATGGCCTCATAAGTTAAACCTCACAAATATTAAATTAAAATAAGGTCCTGTGTGTCTTCGACCTTGAAATAACACTGCACTGGAAATCTTGTATTACATTCTGTACCCTGTGGAACAGACTGATGAAAGGATGAATGTACCCTGCCCTGTTTTCTTTCATTTTGCCTCTGTCACCATTCTTTTTCCTGACAGTTTACAATATACATTACTTTACTTATACATTACTGTATTTATGGAACTACTGACACCTTTTCCTCACAAAAACCAAAAAACCCTTTATCATAACAGTGTATTGCTTTGAGAATAATCATTCTTCATTGTTGTAATCAGAATTTTCTCTGACTGGCTCTGCGTTGCTTTTGCCCTTGCCCCTATAGGAGCTTGTAAAAGCATTCGAGGCTGATGCCGTAGAAAACAAGAGAACTCAGCTGCTTCTATCGGCCAATGTTGCTGCAATTCCTCAGACCGTTGATAGATCATATGAGGTCGCCAAGATTGCACCGTAAGCTTGATTTCAGCATTTGTACATATTTTCAGGAAAGTAAGGTATCCCCCAAAAAATTTTCACCATTACTGAACTTGATAGTATTAGCATTACCGAATTACTTATTAGTATTAATTATTAGTGTTCCTTATTTCAAATGACACAGAGCCCAATTTTACATGTACTGTGTCTTTCACAAATGAACAAATGTATTGAACAAAAATTTCTAACCCAACAGACACTTTGACTTTATCAACATCATGACCTATGACTACCATGGTCACTGGGATCCAGTAACTGGACACAACAGCCCACTGTATGAGAGCGCTGTGGACTCTGGCGTACAACTTGATTACAACATAGTAAGAACCACACTATCACATCTACAACTGTCTTCTAGGTTGTTGAAAAGAACACAATGAAAGAATGAACAGGGAGTGATTTGTGAAAAATACCAGAGAGAGCCCCCCCCCCCCCCCAATAACAGGGGGCAACTGTCCTGTATACTATGAAGCCTGTTAGACCATATTATTACTATAATGTAACATTTAGAGAACATGTATATGAATTTCAACTAAACTGTTTTAGAACTTAAAAATAACCACAAGAATATTGAAACCCCTTTAATTAAATTAATATGCTCAATGTTCCTTGTTTTCTTCTTCAGATAAAGGTTATCCAATCAAATGTAACATAACAAAAAGTTTAACACAAGCTTTATGCAATATTCTTCTCCCTGTTTTGTAGGACTCTTCTATAGCCCACTGGGTATCTCTGGGAGCACCATCTGAAAAGCTGCTGCTAGGTTTCCCTACTTATGGAAGGACCTTCCGTCTTAGCAGTGGGGCAAATGGCCTGGGAGCACCAGCCAATGGGCCCGCAGATGCTGGACCCTACACTCGCACTGCAGGTTTCTGGGCCTTCTATGAGGTACAACAACACATTCATAAAAAGCTCAAGTTTGTTTGTGCTGTAAGTCACCTATTACTCTGTGATTGGTGGCTGTAGCTCAGGAGGTAGAGCAGGTCATCTACTAATTGGAAGCTTGGTGGTTTGATCCCTGGCTGGTTCAGTATCCTCAGGCAAGGTATTGAAGCCCAGGTTGCTCTCTGATGTGTTCATCAAAGTGTGAATGTTAGATAGAAAGCTAAAGGTGTGGAAAAAGCGCTTGTATGAATGCATGTTTTATAAATCCCTGTGAGTGCTCAAGTAGAGTAGAAAAGCCCTATGCAAGAACCTCTTCACCTACCATTAATCCACTTAAGAAGGAAAATGTCAGTCCAAAAGCCTGTGTTGTTTCTGGTTTACCAGATCTGTGACTTCACTAATACTGCTAATCTTGGATGGATCTCTGAGCAAGAGGTTCCATATGCCACCTATGGGAGTTCCTGGTTGGGCTATGATGACCAGCGCAGCTATTCTTCCAAGGTAAACAGTTTTGATATGCCTCAAATAAGACAAGTTCTTGTATTTGTTCTGTTCTATTGAATTGTACCCACTTTTATCATAATCAGTTTTGTTGGCTGTCCTGCAGGTCCAGTGGCTGACTGCCCACAATTTGGGAGGTGCTCATGTGTGGACTATGGATATGGATGACTTCAGTGGATCTTTCTGCTCAGCTGGAGCTTATCCTCTCATCAACCACCTCAGGATTTCAATGGGTAAGTGGTGTAATTCAGCTAACTCAGCATTTATAAAATACAATACAATACAATGCAACTTTATTTATATAGCAGATGTAAAACCAAAGGTACACCAAAGTGCTTCATAACAAGGTTAAAACATAACAGATAACAGGGTACAAATAAACTAACAAGTGAGAAATCCTAGTTAAGCAATTAATACAGATAAAATAGGAAATAAAACAGCTCAGCGTAATCTAGAGGATAAAATCACTGAGAATTCGTAAATATAAGGTGGTATTAGGGGGTCCAAGAGTATCAGCAAATTGGCCCCGGGGAATATGGTTATCAAACTACACTATTTCTGTTTTCTTCTCATTTAATATAAGAAAGTTATCAGAGAGCCAGTCTTTGACCTCTCTCAAGCACTCTAGCAGACAGTGTACTCGCAACGAAACGTCATCAGACAGCCGAAAGTAAATTTGAATATGGTCAGCATAAAAGTGAAAGGAGATATTATACTTCTCAAAGATAGAGCCTCGGGGCAGCACATACAATGAAAACAACATAGGACCCAACACAGATCCCTGGGGCACACCACAGTAGAGGGAAGCAACAGAGGAAAAGCAGCCGTGACTGAGTAGGACCTATCCGATAGATATGATCTAAACCAGTTAAGGGCACTACCCCTTATGCCTACTGTATGTTCAAGCCTCATTAGGAGGATATTATGGTCCACCATAACAAAGGCAGATGTCAAGTCCAATAAAACTAAGACCGTAGAGCACCCTGAGTCAGCAAATAAAAGAAGGTCATTAAGGATTCTCAGCAGACAGAAATAAAAGAATAAAAATAAAAGTTTAGTCACTTTCTACATATAACCTTTTTTTCATTGTCCTGTGATACAGGCTTTGGTCCAAAGCCTACCACTACACCACGCCCTACCACAACTAAGGATCCTGCTGCTGACTTCTGCTTTGGCCGTCCTGATGGGTTGTATGAAAACACAGCTGACAAAACCACCTACTTCCAGTGCTTCCAAGGAAACACCTACCTGCACCATTGCCAGCCTGGTCTCATCTACTGGGACTCCTGCAAGTGCTGCAACTGGCCCTGAGCCACAGAAGCATGAATTAGAGAACAAAAGTTCAACAATACAGAACACAGTCAATTATGGTTCAGTAAAATCTTGTCACAACTTAAACTGATAAACATCACTGTCCTGAGTTAGAGCAGAAACAGAAAGTAAACCAACAAGATATTACTTTTTGCATTTGACTCAATGTTTTCTTGACAAAAATAAACAAAATCAATTCATAACGTGTTCCAGTGATTGGCTTGAATATTTGTCTTTGATGTGCTTTAGAGAAAAAATAGACAAAAGCAAAAAAACTCATATACATGATTAAATATTTTTAAAACTGTGCCTTACTACATTATATGTAATTCAGCTGCTCTAATTTTAAGTGACAATTATTGCTATGTTTTCATTTTGTGAACCGATTACACTTTAATTGAATGAAATGGGGCAGCCCGCTTGTGTGGTTGTGTGGTAGTGAGCACCGATGCCTCACAGCAAGTAGCTCTTTGATTTAAATACAGACTGGGGTTAGGGTTACATATGGTGGGTAAAATAAGTATTGAAGATGTCACCAATTTTCTAAGTAGATATATTTCTAAAGGTGTTACTGACATGACATTCTCATCAGATGTTGCTACAACCCATCAAATCCACACATGCAAAGGAATCAAACCACAGATATATAAATGTATGTGTAATAACAACAAATGACACAGGGAAAAAGTGTTGAACACATGAACAAAAGGGAGGTGCAAAAAGGCCTGGAAAGACATTACGGCTGAAATCTATCAATATTTAGAAAGCAATCCTGACACTTAGTCCAAATTAATATTAGCTGGTTTAGTTTCAAATGATGGCCTATCAAAATGTTTCTTATTATGGTGTCACACAAAAAACCCTGCACACAATGGGTAAACCCAATGAACTCATGCAAGACCTCCACAACATACTGATGGCATTGGTTACAGAAGAATTTAGGATATGTCTGTGAAATACTGGGATAATAATCTGGACATATGCCATAATACCCACCATGTCTGGAGGTCAAAAGGCAATGAATATCACCGCAAAAATACCATACCAATAGTGAAGTTTGGAGGTGGGAACATCATGGTTTGGGGTTATATTCCAGCATATGGCACTGGCACACTTCAATTAACTGAAAGAAAGATAAATGAAAAAATGTACAGAGACATTCTTGATAAAAATCCACTGTCATCCATCAGGATGATGAAGATGACATTGAGAGTTAACGTTTCAGAAAAACCCATGATCGCAAACACACAGCTAAGGAAACTCTCAACTGATTTCAGAGAAAGAAAATAAAGTTGCCCATATGACCAGGCAATCACCTGATCTTAATTGGATGGGTTGTTATCGACATCTGATGAGGATTTCATGTGCGTAGCACCTCTAGAAATATATTTACTTAGAAAATTGATGAGGTGTTTAATGCTATATTTTACCTGCTGAAACTCAATCAGGCATAATCTACAGCACCTGACTCTGTGCAAACAACAGTGAGGCAAATCAAGCCAATATCTTCCTAAATTACAGACTCTGCATGCATTGTTGGGCCAAACACGAACGCACTACTTCCAAAGGTTGCGCATGTGCCTTCACACGCACAAGAACTTGAGTGACATCTCATTCTTAATCCATCTGGATTAATTTGATGTTGGCCCCTTTTTTGCAACTATAACATCTTTATAGATTTTTCTTTGTGCACTGGTGTGCAGTCATAGGACAAGAAGGGGCCATCCACAAATTGTTCCCACAAAGCTGGGAGCATGAAATTGTCCAGGGGGTTTCTTCCATTGGAACTAAAGGGCACTCTTATGACCACCCACCAAAACCAGACTTTTCCATCAGATGGCCACATGAAGTGCAATTCGACCATAATATCCTATTAGAGCGATTAGAGCACGCTGTAGGTATTACAGGTACTGCACTGCAGTGGTTTGTATCATATCTATCTAATAAACTCCAATTTGTTCATGTAAATGGAGAGTCCTCTTCACACACTGAGGTCAATTATGGTGTTCCACAGGGTTCAGTGCTAGGACCAATTCTGTTTACATTATACATGCTTCCCTTAGGCAGTATCATTAGAAGACATAGCATACATTTTCACTGCTATGCTGATGACACCCAGCTCTATCTGTCCATGAAGCCAGATAACACACACCAATTAGTTAAACTGCAGGAATGTCTTAAAGACATAAAGACCTGGATGGCCGCTAACTTTCTGCTTCTTAATTCAGATCAAACTGAGGTTATTGTACTCGGCCCTGAAAATCTTAGAAATATGGTATCTAACCAGATTCTTACTCTGGATGGCATTACCTTGGCCTCCAGTAACACTGTGAGGAACCTTGGAGTCATTTTTGACCAGGACATGTCCTTCAACGCACATATTAAACAAATATGTAAGACTGCTTCCTTCCATTTGTGCAACATCTCTAAAGTTAAAAATATCCTGTCTCAGAGTGACGCTGAAAAACTAGTTCATGCATTTATTACTTCCAGGCTGGACTACTGTAATTCATTATTATCAGGAAGTCCTAAAAACTCCCTGAAAAGCCTTCAGTTAATCCAAAATGCTGCAGCAAGAGTCCTGACAGGGACTAGAAAGAGAGAGCAGATTTCTCCTGTATTCCCTTCATTGGCTTCCTGTTAAATCCAGAATCCAGAATCACCCTATTAGAGCACTTTGCTCTCGCACTGCAGGCTTACTTGTTGTTCCTCGAGCAGTGGTTCTCAAACTTTTCACAATGAGTACCACCTCATAAAATATATGGCTCTTGAAGTACCACCCTTATGACTGATATTAAAGTACAGTAGTATAGGCCTATTTAACAACACATACAGTTTACACGAGATAATTTTATTTCTTATATGAATGTTATTTATTTTAACTGTCATAAACAGGATGTGACAAGTGCTAATAATAACAGCTGTACTGCATTAAAACATTCACAGCAGGTGGGATATCCAATCTTTAAGCAACCTTATGAATCCTGCTTCTGGGACCAAACTACTTTGTACTCTGTAAGGCTGCTGTGTTTTTAACATGTTTTAATGCTTTGTTTTTTGTTCTAATCTGAACAAGCCCCTAAAACAGTCAGTGATCACTGTTGGCCTCGCTTGGCTTTTATCATCACTATTCATTTTAAAGCCTTTTTTAAAAACCTTACAATGTAACTACAGCCCAGCCCGTGCAGCAGTATATTAATGACTAACCTTATGTTGCAATCGTTCTCCTGACTGAAGTTTGGTCTGTTAACAGCATCCTGCCATGTAGGACCATCTAACCATCAGGAACCCTCATCAAGTGGAAAAAAGTTAGCGTTCATTCTCCAGCTTCACTGTGTTTATATTATGCTAACATAGCTATGTAGCTAGCCACCACGCAGCACATCATTATATACCAGCTAGCCCAACTTCAGTAACCCTACAAACGTCACTGCTGTTTAGTTTTCTTTCTTCATTTATGTCAGAAGTGATAGCAGAGCTGTCCGTTTGAATTTTGCTGTGGTGGTTAAGCTGCCGGATTTTTGGCTTCATGACCCTCCTTAATGGTTTGTGCAGGTTGAAGCTCAGTTTGCTCTTCGTGGTGTTTCAGCCGACGACATGAAATACCATTATGTGGTGGCCTTGCTGGATCCGCTGTCCACCCGCCATGTGATTACGCTCCTCCGGGATCCCCCCACCCAAGGGAAATACACCGCTCTCAATACACCGCTGCTGTGGCGCTACTCACTCTCTGACGCAGAGTCGGCCGTGAAACTCCTCTCTCTCTCTCTGGCCTGGGTGATGGTACCGCTCTCGAGCTCATGGAGAGCATGCTGCCCTTGCTAGGAACGGATGACAGCGGATTCCTCTTCACTCAAGTGTTCCTCCGACAGGTGCCGGTTCGAGCTGGCCTTGCCAATTCCCCGCTGCTGGCCGCAAAGGATTACCGCCCACTCGCAGAAGAAGCGGATCGCATTCTCCTGGCTACCAGGAGCTTCGGCATCCAGGCGATAGTTCCCGACTCACTGACGGCATCTTCCACACCCCCACCAATTCTCCCGGGGGCCTCTGACTCATTCATGGTGGCTCCGGCCACAGAAGAACCTCGGGAACTCTTGTGTCATCTTTGCATACCTCCACAATGGTATATTATTTCTTTTTTTTTTTTTTAATTGAGATTTCCCGCTCACCAACAGAGACAGCCCAAGTTCCACTAATGGTACACATACCACAGTTTGACAACCACTGTCCTAGAGTATTTAAAAGTAGAATGGGAGGCAGAGCCTTCAGTTTTCAGGCCCCTCTTCTGTTGAACCAGCTTCCAGTTTGGATTCAGGAGACAGACACTATCTCTACTTTTAAGATTAGGCTTCAAACTTTCCTTTTTGCTAAAGCATATAGTTAGGGCTGGACCAGGTGACCCTGAATCCTCCCTTAGTTATGCTGCAACAGGTGTAGACTGCTGGGGGATTCCCATGATGCATTGAGTTTTTCCTTTTCAGTCACCTTTCTCACTCACTATGTGTTAATAGACCTCTCTGCATTGAATCATACCTGTTATTAACCTCTGTCTCTCTTCCACAGCATGTCTTTATCCTGTCTTCCTTCTCTCACCCCAACCGATCGCAGCAGATGGCCCCGCCCCTCCCTGAGCCTGGTTCTGTCTGAGGTTTCTTCCTGTTAAAAGGGAGTTTTTCCTTCCCACTGTCGCCAAAGTGCTCATAGGGGGGTCTTATGATTGTTGGGTTTTTCTCTGTATGTATTATTGTGGGATCTACCTTGAGGAGACTGTTGATTTGGCGCTGTATATATAAAACTGAATTGAATTTGTCACTCCAGGGAAACCATCTCCACTGCTCTAGATACCAGCGGCAATATGTTTTACACCACTACATCCGACACTTTGCATTCCTAATTGGCAACGTAAGGATTTGATGGTGTTGCTTGACCACTGAAGCTCATTACATGAAGCTCTGCACACACTGTTCTGATCTATCTATATTATTGTAGGGTCTACCTTACAATATAAAGCGCCTTGAGATGACTGTTGTTGTGATTTGCCGTTATATAAATAAAATTGAATTGAATTGAATCTAAAGGGCACATCAAATTTGGAACTGCGTGGCAAGTGACTATGCAGAAAGCTGATTTTTTAGAAGCAGTCTCCACGATCACTTCCATGATCTCTCATCATAAATTTAATGATTTGAACGGGTAAATGGACTGGTTCTTATTTAGCTCTACTCTATCTCTAACACTTTTTTGTCTACGCTGTTTCTAAGTGCTTACTGTCTAACATTCACACACATTCACACTCCGATGGATGCATCGGAGAGCAACATGGGGTTAGTATCTTGCCCAAAGTTATTTGGCATGCAGACTAGAGAAGACTGGGATCAAGCCACCAACCGTCTGGTTAGTAGGTGACCTGCTCTACCACCTGAGCTAGAGCCACCCCCCAGGTGAGTTTTCACTCACGCAGCCAATGGGTAAGTGAAAACTTTTGAAAATATTGTTTAGTAGCAGCACAAGCAGCTTGGAATGTTGACATGAGGATTTTTTCCAGACCACAAGTCTCTGGTTCAAAAACCCTGGGCTTTATACATAATTGGGAAACTTGGGAAAGACTCAAGATTCAAGATTCAAAGTGTTTCTGTACAATGAAATTCTTTCTCCACTGTCCACACACAGATGCCAGTTAATATGTACAATAGACAAAATGCAAATAGCATGAATAAATAAATGGAGATAAAAAAGAAAAAATTTGAAGTATTAAATAGATTTATGTGCAAAAGAGCTATAGCTTAATATGCTGGTTGATATGTGAGATGACCTGATGTCTAAAAATTATTGCTACTGTTAAAAATAGGTCAGCTGTTCAAGAGTCTGATAGCAGTGGGGAAGAAGGAGTTGTTGAGTCTGGATGCACTGGATTTCACACTTTGAACCTCCGCCCCGATGGTAGAAGTGTGAACAGTCCATGTTGGGGGTATGTGGGGTCTTTGAGGATGGAGCCAGCTCTCCTATGGACTCTTCGATGGTAGATGCTCTGCAGAGAGGGCAGCGGGGTCTTGGTGATCTTCTCTGCAGTTGTTATCACTCTCTGCAGGCGTTTGCGGTCCATAGCAGTAGTGCTGCTGTACCATGTAGTGATGCAGCTGGTCAGGGTGCTCTCCACAATGCAGCTGTAGAACCTGCTGAGGATCTTAGCCAACATACCAAATAAAAATTTTGTTAGTAGACACGGCATCTATCCCACTTTGGATGGAGCAAATCTTATTTCTACAAATCTGACCAAATTCACTAAACCCCCCAAATCATAGTTACTCAGAATGGGGACAAGGAAGGAGAATTACAGGGTTATATGCAGCTGGTTACAGGATCATTATGTTAGTTTAGATGAATCACCAAACCAAGTCATACTAACTGTCAGAATCTTCAAAGGGGGTGTGCCATCAACCAAAGAGCCTGACATAGCTTTAATTCATTTGAAAGCCTAACACTTAGCCTTATCCACCTTAATTGAAAAACTCAAAAATCAGTATTATTTGTTATCTATTGTCCACTTGGCCCTTACTCAGAGTTTCTCTCTGATTTCTCAGACTTTATCTAAATTAGTGCTCAGTTCAGATAAAATAATTATTGCAGATGATTCTGAAAATGAAAGCCTCAATACAGCAGACTTGTCTTAAAATGTAAAACACCCCACCCACCACTTTAATCACACTTTAGATCTTGTTCTGTAATGTGGCATAGAAACTGAATATTTAATAGCATTCCCTGAAAACCATGTTTTGTCTGATAATTTCTTAATAACATTTACATTTACAATAATAAATTACACAGCAGTGGGCAATACATTTCATTACAGTAGATGTCTTTGTGAAAGTGCTGTAACTAAGTTTAAAGATATAATTCCTCCACTGTTATCTTCTTCATTCCCATATGCCAACACAGTGCAGAACAGCTACATAAACTCTACACCTACAGGTAAATGATTTTGTTAATAGTTTTACATGCACCCTGCATATCACTCTGGATACTGTAGCTCAAATAATAAGTACTTTACTCCGTGGTATAACTCTCACCTCATGCAGACAACCCAGAAGATCTTCATTTAGTCTGGAAAAAGAGCTTAATACTCTTTAAAAAAGACTTTCTTAAAGCTGGGCATCTTACTATTCATCACCGATGCAATAAGAACAACCCCAGGTTCCTCTTCACCGCTTGTAACAGAATTACAGAACCCAAGAAACAAACAAACGAAAAAACCTGTTCTTTGTAACATGTGAATAGTTGGAGTCACCTGGTGGATAAATAATGCAACTGCACTGCTATGGTTCCTCACCACGTCACAGTACTTGCCTCAGCAAAGGTAAATAATCCCAAGCTGGAGGTGGGTGCTGTGGGCACTGTTGTAATCAGTTTCTGTATGTTTGATAGTGAAAATATTCTCTCTGTATTTATGGTTAATATATATTTTATTATAAACACTGTAGCATGTAACCTGAAAGTTACAATCATCTTGGTGCACAAATAGTAACTTTATTAATGAGTAGCCATTTTGGTTTGCATGCTAAGCTAGTACAGTCCCACTCAGAAGTTTAGGATCACTTGAAAAATTGCAAAAATCATATTTTGCATGGTTGGATCTTAACAATGTTCTTAGCAGAGCTTCAACAGGCAACAAGAAGAAATGGGAGTATCAGGGAGCTGGGTCTGTGACCAGAGGAGATTTGGGTCAGCTTGCTAAGGCTCTGCCCCAGGGAATCGCTTGCATCCAGGTCTCCGCCATGGACAAGTCGCACACTCTCACCGCCGGATCTCCAGTCGCTTGCCTCATTTTTGGCGAGGACATTGTCAGACAATGAGGAGTCTACTGCCATGTCACCTCCAGCCCCTGCGGCGTCAGCTCCCCTCGCACCCACTTCCAGGAGGAAGCGGTGTCCACACCACAAGCACTCTCCGCTGCGGTCGGAACCCCAGACTTCTCAAATCAAATCAAATCACTTTTATTGTCACATCACATGTGCAGGTACACTGGTACAGTACATGAGAGTGAAATTCTTGTGTGCGGGCTTCACAAGCAACAGAGTTGTGCAAAAAATACAGTAACGTAAACAAGCAAATATAAGAATGGCTAAATCTGAGAGTAATAAATATATGTACAATGTATAAGAGTATATGCATTACTGGATGTGTATACTAAATATGTTTTTCTACGCGTGTGTGTGTGTGTGTGTGTGTGTGTGTGTGTGTGTGTATACATATTTTACAAATGAAATAGAGTAAACAATAAAATAAATATATGAAATATACAGAAGTTGGTAGTTGACATGTGCAAAACAGTGGCATTAATGTACAGTATGGAGTGCATGATGTTGAAGTTCCAGTAGTGAGGGTGAGGTGTCTATGACGTGTTCAGCAGTCTGATGGCCTGATGGAAAAAGCTGTCTCTCAGTCTGCTGGTACGGGACCGGATGCTGCAGAACCTCCTTCCTGATGGAAGTAGTCTGAAGAGTTTATGGCTGGGGTGACTGGAGTCCTTGATGATTCTCCGGAGCGACCAGCAGTGGTAAGTCAAAGAGATTGTTGCTTTACTCCCTCAGAGCCAGGGAACATTAAGACTGTTTATTCGGAAAGAAGGCTAACTCTGGGACTATGGACTTGAAACAGTCGGTTAGGTTTGTGTTTTCTCAAGTTTGTGTTTTTCTGTTCCTGTGTTCAATGAACTAAAGACTGAGAATAAAGACTCTGAACTCATGTTTGTTGTGAAAAATGAAAAATACATATTCAGGTTATGGAAGGTTAGGCTCTGAAGGTAACCCTCACGCATTACATGACTGCAGAGCTAACATTTGTCTGCCATAGACAATTCCTTTCTGACTCAAAGCCAAGTTGTGAACTCCAAGAGGTTTTCTTCCAAGATTGCCCTGTATGTGGCTCCATCCATCTTCCCATCAACTCTGACCAGCTTCCCTGTCCCTGCTGAAGAGAAGCACCCCCAGAGCATGATGCTGCCACCACCATATTTGACAGTGGGGATGGTGTGTTCAGAGTGATGTGCAGTGTTAGTTTTCCGCCACACATAGCGTTTTGCATTTTGGTCTCATCTGACCAGAGCACCTTCTTCCACATGTTTGCTGTGTCCCCCACATGGCTTGTGGCAAACTGCAAACGGGACTTCTTATGGTTTTCTGTTAACAATGGCTTTCTTCTTGCCACTCTTCCATAAAGGCCAACTTTGTGCAGTGCACGACTAATAGTTGTCCTATGGACAGATTCCCCCACCTGAGCTGTAGATCTCTGCAGCTCGTCCAGAGTCACCATGGGCCTCTTGGCCGCATTTCTGATCAGCGCTCTCCTTGTTCGGCCTGTGAGTTTAGGTGGACGGTCTTGTCTTGGTAGGTTTACAGTTGTACCATACTCCTTCCATTTCTGAATGATGGCTTGAACAGTGCTCCGTGGGATGTTCAAGGCTTGGGAAATCTTTTTGTAGCCTAAGCCTGCTTTAAATTTCTCAATAACTTTATCCCTGACCTGTCTGGTGTGTTCTTTGGACTTCATGGTGTTGTTGCTCCCAATATTCTCTTACACACAGGTGCACTCTATTTAGTCATTAGCACTCATCAGGCAATGTCTATGGGCAACTGACTGCACTCAGACCAAAGGGGGCTGAATAATTACGCACACCACACTTTGCAGTTATTTTTTTGTAAAAAATGTTTGGAATCATGTATGATTTTCGTTCCACTTCTCACGTGTACACCACTTTGTATTGGTCTTTCACGTGGAATTCCAATAAAATTGATTCATGTTTGTGGCTGTAATGTGACAAAATGTGGGAAAGTTCAAGGGGGCCGAATACTTTTGCAAGCCACTGTATGTTACCCACTACCGGGGGCCTAGAAACTGTTTGCATGGGACATGCTAGCTGTAAGGCTCAGCTGAACCCTGTGGGACTGAAACCCAGGCCAGGTTGGCTCCAGAGGCTCAGTTGGAGGACTCAGTTTGCTCTGCATCCCCAGAGGAGCTTGTTTCGGTTGCCACTGGGGTTGAAAGGGGGGCAGAACAGAACAGAACCCAGCCAGCAGTCTCCTGTGCCAGCTGGAGGCTCAGGAGAGCCGGTGCAGCATCCTGTCTCGTCAGCTGGAGGCTCAGGGGAGTCCATCCAGCATCCTCTCACGCTGCCGCCAGCTCAACCACCCGCTCAACCACCTGCGGCAGCATTGCCGCCAACGGCTTAATCAACTGCGACTTCCACGCCGTCACCTGCATCTGCAATGCTGCCTTCAGCTCCACCACCTGCAGCTGCCGCCACTGTCAGGGTCTCTAATCTTCTGTTTTGTGCTGTATTACCTATTCTGCTGTTGTCTGCTGATGAGATTACAGCTACCTACGTTTATGATCGACACACCTTATTTCGGATCAAATCAGCAATGGTGTCGATGGATGAAAACGGGAAACACTTTGGAGGCTTCCCTCCACCATTTGGGCGATCAGCAGTTGCCCGT
Source organism: Pelmatolapia mariae (assembly GCF_036321145.2). Taxonomy (NCBI): domain Eukaryota; kingdom Metazoa; phylum Chordata; class Actinopteri; order Cichliformes; family Cichlidae; genus Pelmatolapia; species Pelmatolapia mariae. The sequence goes on from NC_086231.1 coordinate 38,419,033, forward strand.
AAACCAGAGCCGTCATTCCCCAACAAAAAGTTGTCGGAGGAAGCGAGGAAGGAGAGCGGCCATCCAAGTGAGATTATGGAAATACAGGAGTACCGTTGATTTAGCGTCCTGCTCGGGGGTCCCGGCATTGGATGTTTTAGCTAAAACGGACCTTCAACTGAATGCATGGCTTCTCTGCACGGGTTTCGTCAGGACGCCATGCTTGATACCAGTTTTCCCAGACTATGTGAGTAACTGTTTCATTGTCAAGCTTATGATAAATGGTAAGAAATCCCAGCGAGTGTGCAAGGCAAACCTGCGCCAAGCCCCTCAGGATTCAACCAAAGATGTTTCAGCCTCGCCGATTAAGATGACCCTATTAAACTGCCGTTCAATCTCAAATAAGGCATTTGTCCTCAATGATCTTTTTATTAGGAATAACTTGGTGTCAGGGTCCTGGGTCTGAGCGACCCAGAGTCCTTGAGCAGTTATGAATTATATGTGCTATATGTGATACTGTGCTACTGCTCTGTGTCCACATTTGTATGTATGCAGGTGTGTGTGTGTGTGTGTGTGTGTGTGTGTGTGTGTGTGTGTGTGTGTGTGTGTGTGCAGCTGCTTTCTGTAGCACCTTCAGGCCTGGTGGGTGAAGACCATTGCCACACACCTGCTGCTGATCAGGCTCGTCAGCGGAGCTATTTAGGAGAGTGATGGAGCTAGAAACACCTTTTTCTGTCATCTGGTGAAGACCCCTTCTTTTAACTCATTTGAGTTTCAGATGATGAGGATTAATAGGACTAATCCCTTCTATGTGATCTTAGTCTTTACACCAGGAGGACTAGCTAGGGGTTTCTTAGTGGAGTTGGGGGACTTTCTATTCTCCACCATTAAGCTGGAAAGAATCCTTCTGCTGGGGGATTTTGATTTCCATGTTGATGACAGTTCATGCCACGCTGCTTCTGATTTTCTTACTCTGTTACACTCTTTTAATTTTACCCAACATGTGACTGGGCCAACACACAGCGGTGACCACATCTTGGATCTGATTCTGTCACTCGGTCTGGATATTGGACCAGTTTGTCATGAGGACATTTTTATTAGTGATCATAAATATCTTTTATTTAATCTCTCCTTTATCTGTGACGCTCTGCACTCTGTTCATGTGAAACATTCACGATTAATTACTGACTCTGTGGTGGAAGAATGTGTGGAGTTGTTTGATAATAATCTACCTGTCACTGATGATATACAGGGTGGGCCATTTATATGGATACACCGTAATAACATGGGAATGGTTGGTGATATTAAAGTCCTGTTTGTGGCACATTAGTATATGTGAGGGGGCAAACTCCTCAAGATGGGTGGTGACCATGGTGGCCATTTAGAAGTCGGCCATCTTGGATACAACTTTTGTTTTTTCAATAGGAAGAGGGCCATGTGACACATCAAACTTATTGGTAATGTCACAAGAAAAACAATGGTGTGCTTGGTTTCAACGTAACTTTATTCTTTCATGAGTTATTTACAAGTTTCTGACCACTTATAAAATGTGTTCAATGTGCTGCCCATTGTGTTGGATTGTCAATGCAACCCTCTTCTCCCACTCTTCACACACTGATAGCAACACCGCAGGAGAAATGCCAGCACAGGCATCCAGTATCCGTAGTTTCAGGTGCTGCACATCTCGTATCTTCACACCATATACAATTGCCTTCAGATGACCCCAAAGATAAAAGTCTAAGGGGGTCAGATCGGGAGACCTTGGGGGCTATACAACTGGCCCACGACGACCAATCCACTTTCCAGGAAACTGTTCATCTAGGAATGCTCGGACCTGGCACCCATAATGTGGTGGTGCACCATCTTGCTGGAAAAACTCAGGGAATGTGCCAGCTCCAGTGCATAAAGAGGGAAACACATCATCATGTAGCAATTTCAAATATCCAGTGGCCTTGAGGTTTCCATTGATGAAGAATGGACCCACTATCGTTGTACCCCATATACCACACCAAACCATCACTATTGTTGTTCCAACAGTCTTGGAGGGATCCATCCAATGTGGGTTAGTGTCAGACCAATAGCAGTGGTTTTGTTTTATAACTTCACCATTCACATAAAAGTTTGCCTCATCACTGAACAAAATCTTCTGTGTGAACTGAGGATCCTGTTCCAATTTTTGTTTTGCCCATTCTGCAAATTCTGTGCGCCGATCTGGGTCATCCTCGTTGAGATGCTGCAGTAGCTGGAGTTTGTAAGGGTGCCATTTGTGAGTAGCTAATATCCGCCGAAGGGATGTTCGACTAATGCCACTCTCCAGTGACATGCAGCGAGTGCTACGCTGTGGGCTCTTGCTGAATGAAGCTAGGATAGCCACTGATGTTTCTTCATTAGTGACAGTTTTCTTGCGTCCACATTTTGGCAAATCCAACACTGAACCAGTTTCACGAAACTTAGCAAGCAGTTTGCTAACTGTAGCATGGGAGATGGGTGGTCTCGTAGGGTGTCTTGCATTGAAATCTGCTGCAATGACCCGGTTACTGCGTTCACCAGATATCAACACAATTTCGATCCGCTCCTCACGTGTTAACCTCTTCGACATGTCAATGGCTGTGAACAAAGAGAAACTTGTAAATAACTCATGAAAGAATAAAGTTACGTTGAAACCAAGCACACCATTGTTTTTCTTGTGACATTACCAATAAGTTTGATGTGTCACATGGCCCTCTTCCTATTGAAAAAAACAAAAGTTGTATCCAAGATGGCCGACTTCTAAATGGCCACCATGGTCACCACCCATCTTGAGGAGTTTGCCCCCTCACATATACTAATGTGCCACAAACAGGACTTTAATATCACCAACCATTCCCATTTTATTACGGTGTATCCATATAAATGGCCCAGCCTGTACTTTGAATTAATTTGTGATGTGTAACTACAGCTCTCATGTCTTTGCTGTGGATATTCATGCTCACCCGGGAATGAATGCTAATAGCTTTGAATTCAGTTCAAACAAAAGTTGCCTCAAGTCACTGTACTTCTATAATAATAGAGCGATCTATTATTGTAGGGTTTGTTTGGTAAATTCCAGTGACATAGTAAAAGCTGATTACAGTTATCATTGCGATATCAGTTACTTATCTAATTGGGTCAAATTCTTAACTGGGCTTGGCAGGTCTTACTAGAAGGGGGTGGGGGTGGGGGGTTATTAGGCACACCAGTAGACTCCCACCACTCTGAGCTCTTATCAGCTGCACTTTGACACCTTCTATTAGTCATTAGGATGATATAAATCTGACCAACTCAAACAAGCTCTCAAATCTGCTTCAGTTCTTCTTGTCGAACGGTAATGAGATCATCATTGTTTTTGTCTGGGATGGTTTGGTTGCTTGTAGTGCATTTTATAGTAGCTACATGTAAGCCTAAATTAAAGATAAATTAGTTATTAGGTTTTTTATTATGTATGTTTTAATATTTAATTGTGACAAGTGCATCAGAGTTTAATCTAACTTTTGTCTGTTTGTAAAACGCAGTCTGTAAAATTTTGCTCAAGTGAATCTTAGCTGGTTAAATAACAAAAAATTGCTTCTGTGACAGCACTTAATGTCTGATTTTGTTACTTGTGTGCCAGTGAATGAAACTGATTCACTCATTTGGAAGCTCACTTTTACGAAAGGAAACCCGTGGAACCTCCTGAAAGCAACATGGGGAAACTCCTCATAGGTAAATGCCAAATTTCATTAAATACTTCTTTCATTCATTCATTTATTCATCCATTTATACAATAGTCGTCCTTTGTTTATTTATTCAGAAGTAGAGCATAAGGAGAAGTAAGTAGTTTGAGAGGTACAGGTTAAATATGGTTTGGCTGAAACAGGTCCTGACTGTTTTATGTGCTGAACAGTTCAGAGTATGACCCCGGTGTCCTAGCTGAGGACTTCATTTTCCTGCTCAGGACAATAACATAGAGACTGAGGAGTGTGACTCGGAGCGCAGTATTCCAACAGTATCCTATTATTAGACTGGAGGCAGCTGATAAAGTATTACAAGATAAGTTTAGTTTGGGTCTGGCCAGCCATAACATAATTTTGGGAGGGGTTTGGTGGCAGGGCCCCTGGGGTGGATGAGTTTCTCAAGGTGGGAAATTGAGACGCGTATTGGTCTGGCATTGGCAGTGGTTCATGTTTGTTGTGAGGCAGAGGCAGATGGGCATGAAAGCGATGCTGTTCATTTTACTGGTCAGGCTACATTCCTATTCTCAACTCTGTCCGTGAGTAAAACTGCCTCAAAGAAAGAGTTAAAAATGCGATATAAATAGACTTCCTCCATTGGGTGTCTGACCTCACCCTTGGAGATAGGGTGTGGACCTTGGAGGCCCTTCAGGAGGGGCTCAGAGTAGAGTCCCTAGTCCCCCACATGAAAATGAGCAAATTGAAGTTATTTAGGCGTCTGATTAGGATGCCTATTTGGTGTCTCCTAGGTGAGGTGTTCCAGGAATCTAAGCTTCAGGACAGACCCCGGGTATGCTGGAGAGATTAAATCTGTCAGCTCCCTTGACAATGCCTCGGTGTTCCCACATAGAGCTGGAGCAAGCGACAGGGAAGGGAGAGGTCCTGGCATCTCAGCTTGTACTGCTACTTGTACTGCAATCTTGACATGATCAGGCAGCAGAAAATGGATGGATGGAATTTGTGACATGATCTTCTGTATTCTATGTTGTCTCTAAGTTTTATAGTTTCTAGGTAACCTGATTTACTTTTTTTCCGTCTCTTTCTCAGCTCTGGGCATTCTATTCATTCTACATAATGGTAAGTATTTGTATTTAGTGATCGAGTCATCTCATCACCTTGATGCTTACAGAAAAAACTCAATGTGTCTTCCTTCAGTTTCATCTAGTAAGTTGGTGTGTCATATGACCAACTGGGCCCAGTACAGACCAAGTGCTGGCAAATTCACTCCAGACAACATCGATCCCTTCCTGTGCACCCATGTCATCTACGCTCTGGCCACCATTAACAGCTTCAACCAGATCAGCCCCGTTGAGTGGAATGATCAGCAGCTGTACAGCAGCCTCAACAGCCTCAAGAATGTGTGAGTTTACTCAGTCATAGAGAGTCAGACTGGGCACCAATGTTAGTTTAGACAACTACGAGAGTCATAGTAAAAAGAAAGTAGACCCACTTTAAATCAATGTATGTAACCTGGTATTTATCAGGTGTTAAAATAAGGTAAAGACAAACTGAGATAATCTACAAAACATGACCTTTCACAATGTCTTTTTTTCTTTAACAGAAATAAATCCAAAATTCAGTAGCAGTGTGTGAAAAACTGCCAGCAATCAATGTGATAAAGTAATTTAAAAAAAATCCTGTCTAGATGTGTAAGTCCCACCAATTCACCCCAGGGTATTGCTCAGAGAAACTTCAAAAACATCAAGAGCTACATTTCAGACTCTTTGGTTACAATGTTAAAGTTTATAACAGCAATATTAGAAAAAGACAAACAGACAAATATGAGTGCAAGGACATACAGATGGTTGATGTTACAGAAGAGATAGGCTGAGTTGGAGGCAGGTGAGTAATCGAAAATCAAAAGTATGGTTGTTTGGTTGGGTGGGGAGAAATAAGAACGCCTCTTCTCTGTAAAACAAAAAGGGAAGCATGACTTAGCTCAGCAAAACAGCATCTGAACAAACCACAACTTCTTGATCATTGTTCTCTGAACAGACAAGACCAAACTGCAAATGTTTGGCCAAAATGCATGGCGCCACGTTTGACAAAAGCATGTTAGCGTATTAGTACAAAGACCAAGCACAGTCGTGCTTGACAGTTGGTATGAGGTAGAGGGGTGATAATCTGGGCTTGTTTTGCAGCCACAGATTCTGGTCATTGTGTCAACCATGAACTCCACTGTATAACATTATACAGTCAATTATGAGGCTGTTGATTAGCTAAAGCTTGGTCAAAGCACAAGCACGAAGGCAAGTCTACAACAGAATGGTTGAATGGTGCTCCATCAGCTTTTCAAAGATTAGACATCAACCTGATTACAGTTTTGTGCAGGACCTTAACCTGTTGAACCCTGATGCCCCTGGTACCGGGAGCAGAGAGGGAACATTTGGTTTCATGGGATGTGCCACCAGGTCTGTTGTTTAAATGTAGACATGTATGGTATCCACAGAAACATTACAATCTAAGGTAAAACCTCACAAACCGTTTCTATGATCACCACCAACTGCTATTTAATACCTAAGAACTTTCTACTTTCATAGATGGTACCATTTGTACCAAATTGCAAAATACTAGATATATATCTAATTAAACCTCTGTAACATTGCTCTGTTTCACTTCAGTAGCATTGATCTTTCTGCAGGTAATGTCCATATTTTGATTCTTTTTGGTGAGAGTTAATCAGTTCATTTTAGGTAAATGTACTAATTCTTCTGTGGTGCTTTTCTACTCTCCCAGAGCGCTCAAAGCGCTTTTTGGGGATGTCATCTTCAAGCAGGAGCCTCAGAATAGCCCTGGAATTCAAAAGGTTAAGAAAGCTGTGCGTAAACACTCGCATTGATGCAAAGTTGCAAAGAAATAGTGAATAAGAGCCAAAATTAGTCCACAATAATGTGAGAGACTGATGACATCATGCAGTTATTGCTAAAAGTAGTTTTACAAGCTATTAAATCCTGGGGTGCACCTAGTTTTCACACATCACTTCTGCACTTTGGCTCAGATTTTTTGTGTTTTATATGATGATATGGTGTAATATGTGATGTGTTGTTGTTAATCTCATGTTGTATTTATCCAATTTTAACACCTGTTAAGAGAAGATTTTTTATTATTTCCTAATATGTCAAACCTTAGAAGAAACAGAAGTGCATTTTTTTTCACCATGACTGTATCTGTGATCTCTAATCCCATCCCAACATTTTTTCATTATTTAGAAATAATTAGAATGAAAGTAAATAACTTATAATAAACAAAGGAGTCTTTCCAGGATCTTAAACTACACATGATTTTGGATGAAGAAAATCAAGCAAAGGTCATACCGGCGACAAATTAGAACCCTCGACCCAGAAACATCAAGCCTCAGTGCCACTTTTTGACAGATTTTCTTTTCATTTGCATCAGTATGAGGTCAGCACTTTGATTATGGCAAAAGTTAAGTTACAATCTGAGTTAGCTATTAAGTGGTGCTAAGAATTCAAAAGGATGCCAGAGAAAAAGTTCGCAACAAAAAGCTTGGATTACAGTAGGATCTATATGTAGAAAGCAAGTAATTGAGCTGGACATACTGGCAATATGACAGAATGTGTGCATCAGTGTGTTAAAGCAGCATCTGTATTTATCAGGTATTTGCACCGAATGGAGCAAAAAACAGATATTCCCATTCAATTTTATCTAAATGGAGCCACCACAATATTTATCATTATCATGGTGTACCATCTAAATACATCAGAAAACCTCTATAATTATCACCCAGTCCTACTGCAACCAGCCAGGGCTTCCAACCTGCTTCTGCCCTTTTCGGTGGATTGTTCAGGATTCTGTAATGTGCAGAATCCTTTTTCAGATCTCATTAAAATGTTCAGCAAAACATTTAATAAAATTATAGCTAAGAATATTATATATATTTAACTGTATGGCATAAGCCATTATTAATTCTCCAGGCAACCCATGGCTGTGAAATACACAGTCATCGGGAGTATAAATGGGGATAAAGTGTTCTTGAATTATTTAAGGTCCTGTCTTTTCCCTGCCTCTCTATTACCAGCAACCCTGCTTTGAAGACTCTGCTGTCTGTTGGAGGAACGGTCAATGGAGTCAGCCCGTGAGTTCCATCTACACCAGTTCTCATATTTTCGTATCTATTTCAAAAACCTTCCTTTATTACGGTTCTTTTTCCCTGCACCGCACCAGATTCATTGCTATGGTTGCCAGACCTGAGAGTCGTGCAGCCTTCATCAGTTCTGTTATAAGTTTCCTTCACACCCATAATTTTGATGGGATAAACCTGGACTGGGAATATCCTGGACACAATGGCAGCCCAGTGGGGGACAAAGAGAAATTTACTCTATTGGTCACGGTAAACACAGCTCACATTGCCCTTAAATTTTCAATACAATACTAATGTATTATAATGGTGTATTATTTTTGTATTGTAATGTTTATCCTTCTTAAATGTTATTATGTTTTCTGTTATTAACTAGTGCATTGCAATTTTATTACCAGAAAAGTCAGCCAATCCTGTTAAAATAGAACAGTCTATATACCTTTATGTAGGGACCATATAGTAAACCTCACAAAGACATTAAATAAAATGTGGCCCAGGCCATACTGCATGTCTTGTTTCTTTTAATGCAGTAGACTAGCACAGTGCGGATACATTAAAATCTACCAATACACGATCATATTACAGTATTTGGTCTGTTTGTGCTACTGATTTACCTAATTGCATTGAAAAAAACAACAAAAAGGTTAGATACGGTTTATTTGAATTGATGTTGTTTATATAAACAAATATGGAAAAACAGTATGTGCATTTACAGCAAAATGTATCTAAGTGTTTCATTTTGTCAGGCAGGTTCTATTTAAGTGATTTCTTGATTCAACTCTGTTGTTAATGATGCCAGGGTGTGACCGGTGAAACTAACTGGATCTAAGTTGCTTTAGTTTGGTGTGTCTATAGGAGCTGGCCAAAGCCTTTGAGGATGATGCAAAAGACAGCGGGAGGAGTCAGCTGCTGCTGTCGGCCAGTGTTGCTGGAATCCGTCAGACCATTGACAGAGCATATGAAGTTAACAAGATTGCACCGTAAGTTTAAGCATGTATGCATATTTTCAACAAAGTAACACCAATCCATAAAGTAGATGTCTTGTACTGAAATAGATATATCACTATTACTCATTTCAAATGACACAAAGCCCCATTTTACATTTACTGTTCAATAAAAACCCAACAGACACTTTGACTTCATCAACATCATGACCTATGACTTCCATGGACACTGGGAGGCAGTAACTGGACACAACAGCCCTCTTTACAGTAGCTCTGCGGACCCTGGTTCACAAATTCATTACAATATAGTAAGAAACACACCAACACATCGACATCTTTCACTGTGTTCATGTGAATGAATAATGATGAATACTGATTTCATAATAACTGTTAAAAAAATATTCATTTTTACATTTCAAATTAAAAAAAGGATTTTTCATACTGATGAGAAAAAATTGGAAAGTAACAACATTTTGTAGTACTAGTGCTAGACAGTCTCACAGAAACACAAAGTAGCACAGTAATACACAACTGAATGGCCACATGTTTTTTGTGTGGTTTTTTTTTTCCATATTTGTCACCTGTTTCGGATTATAAGAACAAATATTATAATTATACAAAGATAATCAGAGTAAATACAAGATGTAGTTTTAAAATGATGATTTCATTCATTCAGAGAAAAAAGCTATCCAAACCTACCTGAAAAAAGTAATTGCTCTCTAAACCTAACACCTGGTTGTGCAGCCAAAACTGCACTCAAGCATTTGCAGTAACTAGAAATAACTCTTTCACCTGGAGGCCCAGGTCAGCCTACTCTTTAAAGAATTGTTGTAATTCAGCCACATTTGTGGGTCATTTGGATTTAAGGCCTGACTTTGATTAGGCCACTAAAAACCTTTTGTTTGTTTGGGTTTTTTTTTTGTTTTGTTTGTTTTCAGATAGATATGATTTGAATTACTGTGTCACAGTTCCTTATGTATGTTCTAATCTCTTAGTAAAATATTGTGGTCGGTGCTACCGATTGCTGCACTGAGGTCCAACTAGAACTAGAACTAGATTAGATTAATGATTAAGGAAAGAGGAATTCTGGAGCAAGTTGGATGAAGTGGTGGAGTATGCCCCCTGGGGGGAGAAAGTGGCGATTGGAGCTTCAGTTGAAATGTAGGTGAAGGGGACAAGGTGATGAGCAGGTGTTGGGTA